>NC_044981.1:48348419-48657586 GCF_008728515.1 Papio anubis
AATAAAAAAATAAAAGTAAAAATAAAAATAAAAAAAAGAAAGAAGAAAAAAAGAAATCTCACTAAAAGATAGCTCTTATGTAAGCTTGTAAGCTATTAGCTATTACATTCTATATTCAGGTTCCCTTATAGTTGGAAGGGTAGTACAAGTTGTACTCAAAGAAAGGTCAATGGATGTGATACTCTGGTAGTACCCAGAAGAGAATAATAAGGTAGTATTTTTCTTAATGGGAATTAGTTCACTGACAATAGGCTAAAGATAAGGAAAACGTAAACAGTCCTTACTCTAGCTACACACTATTACCATAGATAAGTTTTTGGTGCTGAAAACTATATTCAAATATTTTCTCCAACACTTTACAGTGTCAACAAGATTAGAATCTAAATAACTGTAACTAAATAATAGTGATGTAATTAATGCAATGATCTTTTAATACCTAGAGCATTATCATTATTTTGTCAAGAAATAAACCAGTGATTCCTTCTCTAATTCAGCAATACAAATATCCCTGCATAAAAGTTTCTACTACCTGGTGAAATTCTGATCTTAAAAGAGAACATTTTATATATATATAAAATTGTTGTTGCCTTTTTTTTTTTTTTTTTTTTTGAGACGGAGTCTCCCTCTGCCAGGGAGGCTGGGGTGCAGTGGAGCGATCTTGGCTCACTGAAACTCCGCCTCTCGGGTTCATGCCATTCTCCTGCCTCAGTCCCCTGAGTAGCTGGGACTACAGGCGCCTGCCACCACTCCCGGATATACTTTGTTTTTATTTTTAGTAGAGACGGGGTTTCACCGTTTAGCCAGGATGGTCTCGATCTCCTGACCTCATGATCCACTGCCTCGGCCTCCCAAAGTGCTGGGATTACAGGCGTGAGCCATCGCGCCTGGCCAGAACATAATTTTTTGAAAAAAGAAAATAAAAAGAAGAATCTTCATGATAGAAAATTTATTAGTAGAAAGGCATTAAAAGACATTTCTTCACATGTAAGGTGTTGAAATGAGGGAACTGAAAAGTTTTGCCTCTTTGGGGCTTATTAAGATTAAAAAGAGTTCTATGCTTGGTTAAATAGTGTTATCATCAAAGGGCAAGTAGTAAGAAAGATTATTGTACTTTCACAAAAACAGTAAGATTTTTCTGTAGAGCTGTCTATCCAGACATTTATTGCTTGCCTTGATTAGATGGAACCTTATATCTCTAAATCTATGTAAAAAAATAACTTAAATATTTCAGTTACAGTAACCTAGTCAATTATAAGCACATGGTGCACGTCATATCTGTTAAACTAAATAACATCACCCCATCTCTGACCTCCGCAGCACTACTGCTGGAAACAAAAAAGCCATCCTTCCTTAGTGAAGATTTTTGGGGTAAATAATATTGTCCCTATGGTGTCCAAGAAAGTCCTCATTTTTGCTACTACACAATCTCTGCTTTTCCTGTATCTTCATCGTTCCTAGGATTACTGTAACATTTCCCAAGTTTTCCATATGAACATCAGCTGCACAGCCCTCCTACAAATATGTCTACCATTATCCTCTTAGGCAAAACTAACTCAGCTAGATTTCATGATGGATCTTAGAAACAGGAGTTATTCTGAGTTATGAGTCAGCTTTACTCATCAGCTAACTGAGCTTTGTTACACAAAACTGTCCGTAGTTATGGGATTCTAACTCTTGCCTCAACCAAATTGAAATTTCCTTCATTAGACACATTCTCTGAGGGTATAAAATTGAGTTGGCCAGACACTAGCCCTACCCTGCTGAAACAAAGGTACCTATTCCTGAGATTCTTTATGAGATTTTCTTTGAAAAAAGAATCACACGGCTAAAAGGGGCTCTGTATCTCAAATCTTGTTATTTATCCTTTTGCCGTGCTATGAATAGTGCTTAAATACCCTCCACCGTGCTATGAATAGTGCTTAATTACCCTACAGAGAGAGCAGTGTTAAATTGTATCATTTCAAAAGCATACTATTGTTAAATGTATGCAAAAACACATCAGACAGGTCAAAATTGGTAGCTGTCATATTTGTAAGGGAAGAAACACATTTTCTGTTAAAGAAGAGTAGATGGCTTAGAGGGATTTTGGTGTGGAAACCAGGATATATGAAGATAACCATAATCCTCATAGCAAACCTGGCAATAAGGTCACATACACATATTTAGAGAGGGAGCAGAGTAACTCACATAAGTAATATGAATGTCTGAGAGTCAAAGCGGAAATAATGAGATTATAAGCATAATTAGAGTCTGTTTCCTTGTTTTGCTAATGTGTTCATCAGTTTGAAATACAAAAATCCCCAATGAATAAGCAGAGACTAAATTCTTTGTATGTAAATAGATATATTTAGAATTTAAAAGTGTGTATTTTCATTAAATGTTGCAAACATTTTTTTTTACCTACTCTTGAGTGAAAAACATGCATCTCTGTTCCAGACTTGATCCTCAATAGTACTTCTTTTCCGAGTTTATACGCAGCACTGACTTCTCCATTTAATGCAGTATCCATAATCATATTCAACATCATCACAAAACGTTTTACATATTCCTCTCACTTTTTCGCATCTCTCAAATCTATACTTTGGTTCAAAATAGTTTCTGGCTGCAATCAAGAAAAATATCTGAAGTTATTAGTCTATTATTGATTTGGGGTTTTCTTGCTAAACAAAGACAAAAACTGTTACAGTTATGAGATCACCTGTGTGCAAGTTGGAGAGAATGGAATATCAAGTTGTTTTGTAGCAGAATTTATGAATCACTTTAGAAAATGACTGAGCTACTAACATTACACTGGCACAAAATGTTTATGCCCTTATCTTGCAACTCACATCCATACTAAACTTCAGTTGGCTCAGTCTACAGTAATAATGAGCAAGTGACACACAATTTGGTACTTAATTGTATGTATTTTTGTCAAACATTTGTTGCGATACTTTGTTATTGCAGCCAAAATATAAGCCCTTCTATAATTGTTATAATTTATTTTGATTTTATCTCTTTTCTATTTGAACATAGTGGTCACACAAATAGTAATCATAGAGAAACTAGAGAAGACTTCTAATGTACTGACTTCACTGATAGGGCAATTGATCGAGAAAACTAAAAACTAAAGTATTTTAGATATACATAGAGAAACATAATTTTGTTGCACACTGCCTATCTAGTAAAAAGAGGAGCCTCACATTAGTATTCTCTTATAGTTTCTTGTGAACCATCTAAGACAATGAAAAGAAAGATGTTCTGAGATTCCAAAATCACAGTTTTCTATTCATACATTAAACTGTAGTAAATAGAGGCAAATTATTTTGCTACTTTAAAGTTTTATTGTTCTTAATGATTCAACTGTTCTCTGAAAATGCCTTTGGAGTAGAAAAGAGACTTTGGAGTCAGGCATATTTTTATTCTTCAGTTTTATCAATGTACTTACCTATCTGTGGTCAGTCATTCTACCTATCTGGATGATATAATATAATAAACATAATTATCAGAAATATATCTTGAGTATTAAATTTTGTTATGTGTGCATATATGTGTCAGGAAAAATGAGGCAAAATAATTTTGTTAAAATTTGGAGAATGAATTGAATTGAATTCAGATTTAAATTATGTAATATTATTAATAGAACTTAATTGTCTATATAGAATCTAATTGAAATTTGGAAAAATGTTTCATTTCAACTCAAAATGGTAGGCATTTATTTTAGTACCTAGTATTCACCAAGCATTAGGTTCCGAAATAGAGAAAAACTAGAGAAGATCTCTAAAGCACTTACTTATTGCCCTTAATGAAGCTGGTAGAAAATAATTAAATGTAAGGTGGAAGAGACTGTCAGGTGGATTTTGACATGTAAAAATATATATATATACACACACACACACACACATACATATAGACATATATATGACATGTAAATCTATATATGACATGTAAATTATATATTTTTGATATATAAATATATATATATATATATGTTTTAGTGAATGGTAAACTAATTTATAATGACAGAATCCCTACCACTGGTGAATTTTGGTGAAATCTGAAGTTATTTCAGAGACATATTTGGTATCACCTGAAGTCAGAAAGACAATGATGCCTAATTGCTTTTACTTTTTGTAACTGCTGCTAGGATAGAAACTTTTTAAGCCAATCAACATTCCTGAGTCATTATATTTTGTCAACTCTAAAATCACCAAAATCTATGGTGGTTTTTAAGATACATTCAAATTAGAAAAATGCATAGACTTACAGAAATAATAGTAATATTTAAAATGTACTAATTTTGTTCTTTTTTATTTTTTAAAGAACAAGAAAGTTTTGAGTTATGAGGAAATCTATAGAACCATATAAAAACAAAAAGCATGCATTGTAAGATTGGTTCTATTGCTTAGTATTTATTTGCAAATTATGGCTCACTGTAGAATCAAAGGTTTGCCATTGTAAATTATGAATGAGAATAACATCTCTTTGTATTGTTATGAAAATTGATTATGAAGTATATATAAAAACAATTTTAAGGTGTTGAATGCTATACAAATGTCATCCATAAGTGCACGAGTATCTATGCGAGATGAAACTGGGTGATACACACCATGTAAAAACAAATTGGAGGAAAGATGGGTAGTATCTCCTTCATTCACTTATACTTCTGCACATTTTGTACATCACTAGAGAAATTGAGCCCATGATAACTATTTTTCATAAAAAAGAGAGAAATTCAAATGCTAGTTTGGGGCCTCAGTCAGAAGAAAATATTCCAAAAGGTTTCTGGGAGTCTTATCAAGAGTGAGGTACCACAAATAGAGTGGAGATGTGCTGTGGACATCAACACAATCCTGCATGCACGCAGATGGGAACAAATCTGTTAGAAAACTAGAGGTTGAAAGCTCAGTGGTCTCCATGACTCAATGTTAGTTTTTCCAAGCAGTATGTAGAGTTTTTCACTCTCCCAAGTGAAGTGTCTGGCATATATCTCTCCATCTCCTCGCAAATAACGTCTCTGAGGGTGACTGCTTCACCTACCTCATGATGCTCCTGGAAATGTCATCCATAAGTGCAAAGTTGAAAGTAGAGGGAGGCAGTGTTGAAAGTAAAAAGAGTTATGTTTTGGAGGATGTTTGCTCTTGCTGGATAGAAGCTGAAGTCAAGGCAGAAGCAAGGCTATGGGATCAGTAGAAAGTTTGAAAGGTATGATCTTTCAAAATCAGATAGAATTAAGTTTCATGCTTGGATATTTTATTTGTCATTTTGCTATATAGGACAAATGATTTAGATCACTGGATTTCAGTTTCCTCATTACATTGAGGTTTTATTGAAATTTCAAAAGATGTAATGAGATAAAACATGCAGGCTGCTCTTAAGGTGTTAAAAAATTAATAAGCCTTCAAAATCAGGTCATTCTCATTCCCTTTGTCTTTATTTGTCTTTTGGATTTCATGCTAAAACCTTATAAAGCCTTACCGTAAGTGGAGCACTGTTACTCACTGTTTATGCCCTGCTATCACATTGTTACTAGTGTTTAATTCCTGCTATGACTTTTTGCTATAGTTTAACCACAAACTTCTGGCCTGAAAGTTACAGTAGGCCAGGCCCACTGTATACCTTATTCACTGATTTATTTCAGCACATAGCAAAATGCTTGAAACAAAATACTCAATAAATACAATAAATAACTGGAAAAAAAGAGTGAGTGAATACATACATTATTATAGATAGGGACCTAATTCATATTATATAATAAAAAACTTTCTATGCTTTATTACAAATTATTCATCAGATATTTCCTGTCAGCTTAGCAAATGACTTAAGTCCTATATTTGCAGTTTCCTTAACTGAAAAAATGCATTTAATAATACTTCAGAGGGTTGTGTGGCAATCAAATGAGATAATAGATAAGGAAATATTGTTTGGCCCATAATTTTATGAAGCAAGTTTTCATTGTCATTGTAAATGAGTAATTTATAGATTTATAGCAGATTAAAATAAACTTTTCTTAATTTACATATTTTTCTCTACTTTTACTGCTAAATGAAGAGAATGCTTTCTTTGTGATTCATACACACATTTAGTCAGCAAATATGTTGTGTTGGTCCTGTGCTAGGTGGGGACAAAAATAAATAAAACATTTAAGCTCTTCATCCTCAAAAGACAACTACTATTTGTTGGGAGATGATGACATAGATGAGAAAAAAAATGCATCACTTTTAAAGGCAATTCTGAGATATAAGCAAAATGTCCTTGCATCATAAAAGAAAGAGTTGCAAACTCTTCCTGGAGTAGTCTATTTTGACTATTACTACTTTAACTGCTACTACCACAGCCACTACTAATAGCTAGGTTTTTATTAAGTGTTCCCTAGCTTTCAGATTCTTTTCTAAGCCAGTTATATTTATTTTTTGATTTACTCCTCCAATAACATTTCCCATTTCATATATAAGGATAGTTCAATTCAGCTCTGCGTAAGGATTCAGAGGGAGTAGGAGAGCAAGTAGCAAACAAAGCTAGGTTTGTTGGACTCAAAAGCAATATATGTTTCATTGCTTCACTAAGGAGCTGACAGGTGGCTGAATCTTCAAAAGATAAAAGCATATTTTCCTGAAATTCTGGAGAAGGTCTTACAAGCAAAAAGATGTATCCTCAACATAGATACTGTGTTTTAAAGAATGTGTGATCTATGCAGAATGGTATGACCTTTTAGCACAATAGAAATCATATGGATGTGAACTTTAGAAAGTCAAGCAGGGCAAAGTGGCAAAAGGCCCTACCAAGCTAAGGAGTTGAATATTATCATGAATGGAGTGGTAAAACTGATGAGATTTTAAGCATCTTTTCAACTTTTTTTTCTCTTAAGGGAGGAAGTAGAGAAATTTTTGTAGTAGGAAATCTATGTTGAAGTTTATTAAAACAGTCTAAATGAGAAACGATGAATAAGATAATTAAGTTAATGAAAATAAAGAGGAGAAAGTTAAACTAGAAGATATTTCTGAATGAGAAGTAGCCCAATAGATAAGTTTTGGATTTGCGGGGAAAGGAAACTGGAACATAGAGAAGCAATAACCAGAAGTCTTTTAGCTTGTAAGACTGCGTGACTGATTATGAAATGACAATGTTTTGGCCTTTAGGATGTATGTTTGATACTGAAACAGAATAAAAGACATGGAACAGATTTTAGCCCTTGTGAGTAACATGAGTTCATTTTGAACGCATTATGATAAAGAATTTGGAGGCTATCCAGTAGGTTCACGAAGTAGTAATAAATACAGTTTTGTGGTTTAAGACGGAGGTTGAGAAAAAGATTTGATAGGAGAAGTCACTGGCGTTAACAAGACAATACAGAGAAAGCACATAAATATAAGAGGAAAGGGGATTCAGGGACAAGACATTGAAGGCCATTGACATTTTGAAGGCTATCAAAAATAGATAATTCAATTGATAATTGTCAAAATAGCAGTCAATTCTAGCATGTGTTCAGAAGTCCAGCAAGATAAATGATTAAAGTAAACCTTTGAGTTTGCTTTATGAAACATTTATAACATGAGCAAGAGGAGTTTCAGTTAGTTGATGTGAGTGAATTTATGGTGGGAAGAGTGTAAATGAGTTACTTAAGTGAAGACTATGGGTCTAAGATTCTTTTCAAGAAATTTGATGAAGAAGAGAATAAGGCAGATTAGAAAGTGGCTTGAAGAAAAATTAAGAAAAAAATATGGGAGGATTTTTGTAAGATGAAAGAGACTTGAGAATATCTGTGTTTACTAATTAGAACCATATAACATTGGAAAAATTTTTAAGAATATTTGATTCACAGAATGGCAAAGTCATATGTGTTCAAATATATAAGAAGAAATGAAATCTTCAACAAATAACGGAGAAAAGATGCCAGAAACAGGACAGTTGTGAAGAATACCTACAGCCTACTCAACTTACACACTCCTTGAAAACGCCTTTACAAATTCTCAGCTCTCCTTGCAATTTCAAAACATACTTCCTGTCTTCACTCTCAGCTAATGATCTTGCTCCCTTCAATTCAATGATCCAATTGAAGATTCCTGAGACTCTCCACAGACTTTCAGCACCAAATTAATCTACCAATCAGCATCTAACTCTGTGTATTCTGCCCTTCCTGTTTATGAATGAATAAAGCATCCCCATGCTCTAATGAAGAGCTAATCCCTTAATCTCTGCATTAGATGTCATCCTGTCTTGCCAACTCAAAAGATTACTGTCTCCACTCTCATTTTCTGTCTCTTCTCTTAACCACTTGCTAAATCTATTTGATATGACAAACTTTACACGTCCAAAATTGGATCAATTGTCCAACCAAAATTTGTTACACCTAGTATCCTTCTCATTTTAGTCAATGGCACAGCTCAATCTTTCCAATTGCTCAGACAAGAAATCTTGGAGTCATTCTTTACCCCTCTGTCTGCCACAGGCAAAATTTAATCCCTCATGAAATCTAGCTAACTCTACCTTTAACAGATCCAGAATTCTACATCCATTCCTCATTGTTTGTATTATTATGGACTTAGTTAATATAATTTACCACCTATATTATTTACTACTTATATTATTTTAATAACTTCAGAAAGACCTTTAAAAAATTCAAATTATGTCTCTCCCCTTTGAATTGCTCTCAGAATAAAAGTCAAGATCTTTTCTAAAATCCCTGGGTAATCAATTTGTCAAGATATTTTCTCTCCAACTTCCTCTCCCAGGACTCACCTCCTGAATTACTCTTCTCAGCAATTCTTTTCTCCCAGGTGTTCCCCCACACATTCCAGATGTGCTTTTATGAACACTTCTTTCAGCCTTTACAATAGGGCTCCATGACAAATCATATTTAAAATTACTATAGGCCAGGATTGTGGGTCACTACATTCTACTTTGTTTCCTTTTCTCTAACACTTATCGCCTTGTAATATAATAGATAATCTGCTTATTTCTTGTATTTACTGTTTATATTTGTATCCACTCACTATACTATGAGCTCCATGAAAACAAAGAACATTGTTAGTTTTGTTTTTTTTATGTGTCCCAGTCATATTGTACTCTGACACATAGTAGGTGTTCAATAGATGTTTATTGAATTGGTAAATAAACAAGGGAGAATATATTGAATGTAGTCTAACCTATGTATTATCCGTATTACAAATTGACATTGATCTTTTGGAAGAATATTCCATGCCTTATTCATTTGTGAACTCTATCAAGTTGGATATTACTTAAAAATCAGTTTGTAGTCAATCAATATCAGTTCCTTAAGCCAGGAGCTATAATTTTTCAATCTCTAAATCCAAAACCCATGACATTAAACCTGGGAAGAAGTAATCCACTTATGAAAAGTTGCCTGAGTAAGTACATTGCTAATTGGAATTAGATTTTGTTCTTGCCCAAGGACATTGAGGTAAAGTAAATACTGAAATAGGTTGGGTTTGAATACATTATATCAGGTAGGAGTCTAATTTCTCTCTTTCTAGTTCGTGTGAGAATTTGATGGTGATAAATCTAATTTCAATATACTGCTTTTAATTGATTCATATGGGTATTGAACTACCAAATAACAGCAAAAATTCCAACACTTGGTGGCAACTATTTTATCAGAGTCACTGCTCAAGACTCACAAAAAACTAAATGTGAAGGAAAATACAGAGTGTCATGAAAATTTATATTGTGGGCCATAGGAGGGAAAAATACAAAACTCTCAGGTTTTAGAATGAATTAGTTTAACATTATCTAGTTCTTTTGTAAGTTCACACAATAAAAATTACAATGTATCAGCAAGAAAATCACCAGAAATCTTTCCATTTTTAAGCATTTTTTTTGCCTTCCTTTTGTTAATAAATTACAAACTTAGACACATGTAAATTCTGGGGGCAGAATAATTAGTAACACCTTTATCTTTTTAAGGAAGCAGGCTGAAGAACTTCATCAAAGGGGTTTCTAGAGTTTTCAGACTTTTTTTTTTTGACACGGAAAACACTTAAAAGATTTCCTTAGGGAAAAAAAAAATTTTGAGGTTGATGCACGTAGGTTCACATTCTCCTTTAAGTTTCTTTCATTTGTTCCTTGAGCTGAAGGCAGAGGCTGATGGCTTAAATGTATTGAACACAAGTAAAGGCTATCTTAGAAATTTAGATGGTTTTCATGCACTCTGTCAAGCACTGAAAGAGAGTACACCAGTAGTTTTAGCACAGCCTAATTTATGTGCAGATATGCCTCACGCGTTTTTTAGAAAATCTCTCATCTTCTTGCTGGCTCCTAACAAACTCAACTCTTATTTTCCCCATATTAATAGTATATTAGGCCTCTCAGTTCTGCTTTAGAGGTCTTGGTGCAGTGATGGCTCAGTCTCTACTTAGGTAAAATAAATAAAAATCAAACTTCCATAACTTTCATTTTAAGCATTTATTTTTACTAATCTCTTTCTTGACATAGCTAATACATTCATTATCCAAAAGTTAGGCCAATTTTTCTTTCTGGAGCCACCAATATATCACCTCTAGTCCATACATAATATATAAAAAATTTAAATAGATAACTATTTATCATAAAACACAGAAAATGTAATTGGCCACCTGAAAATCTCACTTTTTTTTATTGTTTCCATTGTCATTTTTAAATTTTTGTGACAGTGGGTGCTTGACTTCATAAATCAGTAGTTCTCAGCCAAGTGTAAATTTGTCCCCTCCGCCAAAGAGGATGTTTGGCAATACAGGTAGACAGTTTTGATTATCACAATTGGGAGAAAGTGTGCTATTCTCATCTAGAGGGTAGGAGGTAAGAATGCTGAAAAACATATAATGAGCAGAATAGCTCCCACAACAAAGATTACCTGGACCAAAATATCAACATTGCCAAGGTTGAGAAACCCTGTTATAAATAAATATTGTAAAGATACTTTTGAAGATATTTACACAAGAAAACACAAAACAATCAAAGACTATGTAAATTTTATCTGAATAGAGAAAAAAAATTTCCCCGTTCATGGCTTGTTGTAGATAACGCTTAGAATGAGCATACTTAGATCTCATATCTGCGTTTGAAGAATAGACTGGATCCACAGAGAGACCGTAACAAAAATATCAAGAGAGCAGCAAGTCCCTGGAATTTCTTGATTTACCATCTCCTTTTGAGTCTAAGTCTGACCTATATGTATGATTTAATACCTTTCATTTTTCTTTAATTTGCCAAAAGATTATTTAATTTTATTTTGAGGGGTAGGAAGAGAGGATTCTGTTTTATTATTATGTTGTGGTATTGACGATGTTTCTTAAGAGTTTTGAATTAATATGTTTAAATTGTATTCCAGAATTAGCTCTTCTGAACGGAAAACAAATGGTACAGATGCATCACTGAGCTGTTTTAGGGAGGAATACTGTGGATCCTCAGAGGCAGTAGTAGAGGAACTGAGGCAGAGTGAAATTGAAAAGTGAAGGTTATTGCTGCTTCCTTTTGTCATGTATCTCCTCAGACACAGTCATTTCTCAGGACTGAATAGCTGTGTTAAACTATTAGTCATAGTTTTTGACTTTTTTGGTCTAAATTTTCAGTTATTTTCTCCTCTTCTTTCTGAAATTCTTCTCCTTTCTTTTTACTACCTCTCTTATTTCTTGATACACATTTGTCTTTACTAAATAATAAATAAGAGTAGAAATTGAAGCTGGTTGTAATTTTTCCCTTGTCTTCCATTCTTACACTCGTGATTCTTTCACTTCAGCTCTGTCTCTCTCACAATAAAGATCTGCCCTCTCAATGTCCAGTCTCCCAAGCCCGGTGGATTTATGTATTTACATGGGGGTAATCTGTGGAATAGTATCTAATAAAATAACAGTGCATTTCTACTGGAAGCTTGTATCTTAGACATAAGCTTACCCAATTCTTTGACTTAGGGTTTCCCACAACCTTACTTATGGCAACTAACACAAGGCACATAAAACTTGTGGAACTTGTGGAACATGAAGCACAGAAAACTTGAGGAACTTGCATAAAATAAGTCCCACTACTTCTGGTACCAACAAATCAGGAGAAAAGTGTAATGTAAAGGCACCAGATATGAGCGTGACATATGATCACTTCTGAATGGTTCAACATTAAGTTTTATTTAGTTCTTGTGTATTATAGAGACACACAGGCCTTGAAGGATGTGCTGGGAAAACTTAATAACACTGGTCTTCTCTTCTTCGAGCTTGTGACTCTTTTCTTCTGTCATCGTTACTGCTGCAAGCAGCAATGAGTTCCAGGTCTTATGCAGTAAGCAATCCTAATTTCATTTTCATGACACTGATTTTTACATCGACCATTACCCATTCTGCACTCTCTCCTCAAGTCCAAGCTACCATACTCAGGATATTTCTTTTTGGCTGTAAGAAGGGAAGAATGACTGAAATTAGCCATCTAGCTATGACACATCCATGCTTTAAAAGGAGAAGGTCCATGAAGCAAAAGATTATAGAGTGAAAACGTCCACCTACCTATGGAGGAAAGATTAAGTGAATTTACTGTCCCTTGGTGCAAGCTACATTCTAGAAATAAAAAGGGTCTTGGACCTAAGTTAGGTGTTTCCACTTTCTGTCTTACAAGAAACTGGGCAGTGACCCAGGATGGTTCCCAAAATCAATGGAAGAAAAGTGACCATAATTTATCTTTTGGTCAGACTCTGTCTCTACGACCATCTAATTACATTTGAGCAGCCTGTTCTCTGCTCTCACTAACATTATTTAGACTGAATGTTGTGCTTTATGAATTCTTCTTCAAGTGATTTTCACTGTAGCTTGATTTTGCTTCTCTAAAATGTCGAGAGCTAGGCAACGCTGGATAACTTGTCTAAATTCCTGCAACTCCCCTGAATATTTGGGGTTTATTTCCCCGAAGAAATTATGTAACTCAGACGTGTGTCTAATAACAACATTGATAAAGAAAAAAAAAAAAGTGGAGCCATTGTTGACCATTACATGATTTCTGAAATTACCAGTGTTACCTTTCTCTTCTTTCACCACAAAGTTTCTAAAATAATAACTTACCAAGAACTTATCACAATTACTGTTTGTGCTGTTAAATCTTTTGACTAGCAATCAATAAACTATTATCAGGGGCCCAAATCCAGCCTGCCACCTGTTTTTGGAAATAATTTTAGTGGCACACAGATGCACCCACTTACACATTGTCTATAACTGTTTTTGCATTAAAATAATGCAGTTGAGATCTTAGGGTTCATAAAACCTTAAGTATTGGTTGTCTCACTTATTTCTAGAAAAAGTTTGTTAACTCCTACTCTGGCTTTATCTTTGCTCATCAATCATGAAAGAATGAGTGAGGGATTTGTAGCTGGAGTCACAAGAAGACATGTCCAGGAGAGCAAAACTGCAACTAAAATTTGCACATTATAAGAAACACAAAATTTGACACAATACAAAAATAACTTGTAATAGTCAAAGCTGTAAGAAAAGATATATGTTTTGTTTTGTTAACTTAAAGATGGAATCTCACTAGAAGTTTCTTATTTAGAATCGATTGTATTTAGGGGGTTTGGGGGACATTGGTTTGATCGGCTATATGATCTATTCCAAGTCAAATATTTTTTATTTTATATTTTAAATTGTATCAAGTCAAAAAATTTATTTTATATTTTAAATTGTACCCTGCCCGATGCATTTTCAGAAGTCATTTGTTTCTCAGTCTTTTTTTTTTTTTTTTTTTTTGGAGGCACATCAAATTCTTGACCAAAGGATAGATTTAATATTTTCACATATGAAAACAAATAAATTATGCCACTGTTTCCTGCTATTAATTATTGCTTGGTCTTCTCAGAGGCCAGGGCTCTTTGCCTAGGCAGTCTGTCTCCATTTCCAACAGCTGATAAGTGATGGTAAGTAGTAATATCTGTCAGCTAATACATAGACTCAGAGCTACGTTATCTATGTCTTTGGTATAGTTGCTATAAAACCAAGTCCTGCTATGAATATTGGCTTTCTTCTCAATGTAACTGAAGCAATTCAGAGTATGAAGCAACTTAAAGAAACAAAAACATAGAAAACATCTAGTTAATCTGCATAATTTAAATATTCACTTCTAAAGATCATTACTTATTCTACATTTTCTGAGGAGTTATGATTATCAAACCCATAAGTGATGGCCAGTGACATACACCTGGATTATACTCACTTTTGACAAGAGTTCTGTCACATTTGGCACTGCTGTCCATGATTCCACCTTGGACTGACCCCACCCCTTCTCTTATTTATTCTTTGTCTTGTTTCACCTTTCTAAAACATTATTGTCTGTTTTCTCCTCATTCTGACCTCTACATGTGTTCTCCAGCTTGTGTCCTTGGGTTGCTAATCTCCTTTGCAAGCATTATAGTATCAATTAAATATACTCCCTGTCAACTGGATGCCAAGCTCGAGGGCAGGGCGTCTTATTCTAAGCAATATTGACCTTTTGGATAGGACAATTCTTTGCTCTAAGGGGCTGTTCTGTGCATTGTAGGCTATTTAGCAGCATCCTGGGCTCTATCTACAATTGGTACTATGCCAGTAGTACAAGTTGTGATGAGCTAAAAGGTCTCTAGACATTGCCTGATGTTCCCTTGAGCACAAACTCACTCCTCTCTGAGAACCACTGATCTAGTGATACTGTGATATTTCAAAAATTATTATTTCTGCCCTCAAATACATTGTTCAAGTCCAATCTTCTGTCTGAAATCTCTGAGCATCACTTTCAGCAAAGTAAAATCTCCCTCCATTTATCTCCCACACCACTTTTTGTTATAATATTATTTTAGATTTACAGAAGAGTTGCAAAGTTGGTAGAAGCCAGCTTCCCCTTATATTATATATTGCATAATCTTGGTAACGTTAATTAAGATTAAGAAATTAATATTGATGTAGTAGTATCTACTAAGTTATGCTCTATTCAAATTTTGCCAGTTTTCCTACGTGTTGCTCTTGTCTGTTTTTCACTATTCTCTTTATTATCCATTCTGGAGTCCAATCTAAAATACCACATTCCATTTTTGTGAAATGATGTTTTAATCTCTATGTTATTATCATACTTTTATCAAAAAACAACTTACGTCTTCTCAAACTTGTTAGTATAAATCCCCATAAATATTTGCATATTACCTTGTGAAACTGTGACCCAAAAGAGCAGAATAAAGAAAAACAGTTGAATCTTCATGGTAGAGAGCTTCTTAAAAAAAACTGTCAACAGACCTTTTTCAAGTCAGCTGTTTTGAAATAAGGAAACAGAGATCCCTTTTATTTATAGATTCTCCGGGGAAGTACTTTTAACTACTGAGGCTTATCAAGAGCAAGAACATTTATATGCTTGGCTGAATAGTGCCACACTCAAAGAACATGAACTCAAAAAGTATTATTAAATTGTTCTCATAAAAGTAAAACCTGCTGTGTAACCTTAACTAGACTCTCATGAAAACACAGTTTTTAAGAGACTTTTATTTATAGGGGATATGTGTTTGGATTGCTAAATGTTATAGTAATCAGCTTCTCTATTCTGTGTTATATGTAATATTAAACATTCTAATGCCTTAGTATAAAACTGTTGAATGCTTGAATCATAAGATTTTACAGAAAAAGTCTTCACTGAGATCAGTTTTGTTTTACTGATAAAACAAGAGAACCAGGGAGATTAAATGACTTTATTTCAATTAATATAAGACACAACTATTTAAATAATAAGTAAATTCAGGATTCACTAAAAATGTGGGAAATATTCTATATAAGTCTATTTATTTATTTATTTATTTATTTATTTATTTATTTATTTATATTTACTTTTTGAGATGGAGTCTGGCTCTGTCACCGAGGCTGGAGTGCAGTGACACCATCTCAGTTCACTGCAACCTCTGCCTCCCGGGTTCAAGCGATTCTCCTGCCTCAGCCTCCTGAGTAGCTGGGATTACAGGTGCCTGCTACCACGCCTGACTAATTTTTGCATTTTTAGTAGAGACGGAGTTTCACCATGTTGGTCAGGCTGGCCTCGAACCCTTGACTTCATGATCCACCCGCCTCAGATTCCCGAAGCGCTGGGATTACAGGCATGAGCCACTATGCCCGGCCAAGTCTTTGTATGATTTATAAATTTTCTGTAGTCATCTGATTTCAAAATTTCAGGTTCAACATTTTAATTCTGTTTATGGAACTGAAAGTTTCATATCTGATCTAAATTGCATGCTTACAAAAACTATTATTTCGGATATGTGAGAAAGAGCTGGAAGGTTTGCCCAGTACTTAGAAGCTGATGCTATAAAGAAAAACAATTGGCCAGGTGTGGTGGCTCATGCCTGTAATCCCAGCACTTTGGGAGGCCAAGGTGGGTGGATCACCTGAGGTCAGGAGTTCTGGGCCAGCCTGGCCAACATGGTGAAAACCCGTCTCTACTAAAAATACAAAAATTAGCCGGCCATTGTGGCAGGCACCTGTAATCCCAGCTACTCAGGGGTCCAAGGCAGGAGACTCGCTTGAATCCGGGAGGCAGAGGTTGCAGTGAGCCGAGATCATGCCATTGCATTCCAGCCTGGGGTACAAGATCGAGACTTCCTATCAAAAAAAAAAAAAAAGAAATCAATGAATCACTTATTTCCTACCACATAGTTAAGATAATTTTTAGGACAGTGGTTCCTAAACTTTAGCTGCATCAGAATCCCCTAGAAAGCTTGCTAAAATCAGATTGCAAGGTCCCACCCCCAGTATTTCTGATTTAGTAGATCTGGAATGGGGACTAAAATTGCTGAAAGGGGCCATATATTAGTCTTGGAAACCTAACTCATTAATTCTATAATATCTAAGAAAAATGTTTCACAGAGTCATAGAATCTTCAGCATACATTAATAAAGAATTTAAAGCTGCTTAGAGTTTCTAATCAAATATACTCCTATTACTGGTGAGAAAAGTAAAATCAAGATAGATTAACTTATTTACCTAGTAATTGTTATCCTTTGCAACAGATGCTTCATATTATGAAATAAAAATAACTTTTGAATTAAATCAAATATGGGGAACTTGACTCATCTGTTTCCTTTCTGGGACAGTAAAGAAAAATTGAGAATGCAGCATTAGCTGATAGGAGGAAGACCACTTCAGTATATCACTATGCAACACTTACTCAACAAATACTATTGAGCACTAATTCAGAGTTCAGTTATTGATTTCAAATCTATTTTGAATTGGTTTCATCTTGTTGTAGTCAGAAAACATACAGAAGACTAAGAAAGGATTCCTATGAATAGAAAGTACTCTATTGACGTAGGTTAAAAAGAAAAAAAAAAGGTAACTGTATCTCTAATACAGAGCATTTATCCCTTTCCAATTGGTGGAAAAAGATATCCTATGCAAAAGAGAACTGCAGAGACTAAACTGACCTAAGAGAAAATAGACTTTAAGAAAAAAATTGTTGCTAGAGACAAAGAATAACATTGTATAATAGTAAAATGGTCAATCCATCAAGAATGTAGAGAAATTACAAACATTTACGTACCTAACATAAAAGCTCTGAAATGCAAGAAGTAGTAACATGACAGAATTAAAAGGAAAAATAGATAGAAAATAAAAATAATACTTGAGGTCAATAATATCCCACGTTCAATAATGGATACAAAAACTAGACAGACCAGTAAGGAAACAAAAAATGTTTAGCAACCTTGTACACTAACTAAACCAATAGATACCTGTAGGACATTCCATCCATCAAAAGCAAAATGCAGATTCTTTTCAAATGAATATGGAACGTTCTCTAAGATAGTCATATATTAGGTGACAAAACAAGTGTCAATATATTTAAAACATTGAAATTATACAAGATACCTTCTCAGACTACAATGTAATAAATTTAAAATCTGTAACTGAAGAAAAATAAAAAATTTACAGATAACTGAAAATTAAATAATACACTCTAAAATAATCACTGGTTCAAAAGTAAATCCAAAGATGAATTAGAATAAGTTTAGTATGAATAATAACAAAAACATAATGTGCCAAAACGTATGAGATACAGTGAATGCATATGAAAATGCAAGAAACCTAAATAGCAGAAATCATCTTGAAAAAGAACAAAGTTGAAGGACTCACACTTCCTAATTTCAAAACTTACTATCAAGAAACTGACGAAGGTTGGAGCAAGATGGTGGAAGAGAAGACTTCACTTAGAGTCCCCTTACCACCCCCAACTGCAAGGGCATCAATTTAACAACTATCTAAACAACAAAAAAAACACCTTCATAAATAAATCAGGTGAGCACTCACAGCACCTGGTTTTAATTTCACGCTGAAAGAGGCACTGGAAGAGGGTAGGAGAAGCAGTCTTAAATCACAGATACCACCCCCCTTTTTCATCCCTTGACAGTAGCTGAGTGGTGCAGAGAAAGAATCGTGTGCTTGAGAGAGGGAGAGAACAGCAATTGTGAGACACTGCATTGAACTCAGTGCTGCTCTGGCACAGTAGAAAGCAAAACCGGGTTGAACCCAGCTGATGCCCACTCATGGAAGGAGTATTGAAACCAGCCCTAGCCAGAAGGTAGGATTTGATTCTTGGCAAGCCTTGCCGCTGCAGTCTAAAGTGTCCTGGGCCCTAAATAAACTTGAAAGGCAGTCTAGGCCACAAAGACTGCAACTCCTACATGAGTCCTAGTGCTCAACTGGGTTCAGAGCCAGTGAATGTAGGGAACATGAAACCTACTGAGACACCAGTTGAGGTGGCTAAGAGAATGCTGGCATCACCTCTCCCCTAACCCCAGGCTACATAGCACATGGATCCAATAGGTACTTCCTTCCATGCGAGGGTAGGAGAGAGACGAGTAAGGAGAACATTGTCTTGCACAGTAAATACCAGCTCAACCACAGTAGGTTAGGGAACCAGAGTCATGAGGCCCCCTTTCCAGGCCCTAGCTCCTGAGTGACATTTCCAGACACACCTTGAGCCAGAAGTGAACCCACTGCCTTGAAGGGAAGTTACCTGAGGGCCTTGGGAGAGACTCTGAGATATGCTGGCTGCAGGTAAGATTTAGCACATTCCCAGCAGTGGTGGCTACGGAGAGAGACTCCTTCTGCTTAAGAAAAGCAGAGAGAAAGGTAAAGGGTGCTTTGTCTTGCACCTTAGGTACCAGTTCAGCTGCAGAGGGCTAGAAAACCAAGTAGGCTCTTGGGGTCCCAGATTCTAGACCTTGGCTCCTGGGTGGCATTTCTGGACAAACCGCTGGCAAGAGGGAAGAGCACTGTCCTGAAAGGTGAGTCTCAGGCACGGCAGCATTTACCACAACCTGACTAAACAGCCCCTGGATGAACTTTAAAGGAATATCCATGGTAGCCTGTTAGTACTCCCTGTGGGCCTGTGGTAGTAGTGCCCATGGGATGAGGCTCTTCTCCCTGTTGAAAGGGGAGGGAAGAATGGGAAGAGCTGTGTACTGGGGTTTGAGTGCCAGCTAAGCTGCAGTATAACAGAATATCAGGTAGACTTAAAGGTGTTTGACTCCAGACCCTGGCACCCAGATGGTGCCACTGGATACCTCCAGGCCACATCAGGGCTTTAGGGAACTTGCCACCCTGAAGGGAAGGACACAAGCCTAACTGGCTTCACCACTTGCTGATTGTGGAGACCCAGGACCTCGAGTGAGCATAGGTCATAGCCAGCTAGTGGTTACAGAGGGCCTTGGGTAAGATCCAGTGCTATGCTAGCTTCAGGTCTGATCCAGTGAAGTTCCAGTGGTGGTGGTGGTAGGGGTGTTTGTGTCACCTCATCCCCAGCTACAGTTAGCTCAGAAAAGAGAGAGATTCCATTTGTTTGGGAGAAGGTAAGAGAATAGAAGAGCCTCTACTAGGTAATCCAGAGAATTATTCCAAATCTTTTTTAAGACCATCAAGACATAGTACAATAAAATAAAAATAGAAACAACAAAAAATTTAAAAGCAGGAGGATGAAGTTGGGGTGTAGAGTTTTAATTCATTTTATTTTTGCTTGTTTGTTTTTTTTATGCAAACGGTGTTGTTACCAGCTTAAAATAATGGGTTATAAGATTGTATTTGCAATCCTCACGGTAACCTCAAATCAAAAACCATATAACAGATGTGCAAAAATAAAAATCAATAAATTAAATCACACCACCAGAAAAAATCACCTCCACTAAAAGGAAGACAGGAAGAAAGGAAAGACCACAAAACAACCAGAAAACAAGTAGCAAAATAGCAGGAGTAAGTACTTACTTGTATCCAATCAAAAGATATAGAGTGGCTGAATGGATTAAAAAACAAACAACAGCAACAACAAAAAAACAGGCCAGGCATAGTGACTCATGGGTTCATGCATATAATCCCTGCACTTTGGGAGACCGAGGCGAGTGGATCACCTGAGGTCAGGAGTTTGAGAACAGCCTGGCCAACATGATGAAACCCCATCTCTACTAAAAATAGAAAAAAATTAGCCAGGTGTGGTGGCGGGTGCCTGTATTCCCAGCTACTCAGGAGGCTGAGGCAGGAGAATCGCTTGAACCCAGGAGGCAGAGGTTGCAGTGAGCTGCACTTCACTCCAGCTGGGGCAACAAGAGTGAAATTCCATCTAAAAAAATAAAAATAAAAACAAGATCCAATAATCTGTTTTCTACAAGAAGCACACTTCATCTATAATGACATACATAGACTAAAAATAAAGGGATGAGAAAATATGTACCATGCCAATGAAAACCAAAAAAAAACTGGGAATTGCTATACTTATATAAGAAAAAATAGATCTCAAGACGAAAACTGTAGAAAGAGACAAAGAAGGTCATTATATAAGGATAAAGGGGTCAATTCAGCAAGAGGACATAATAATTGTAAATATGAACCCAAAACTGGAGACTCCACATATGAAGAAAATATTATTAGAGCTAAAGGGAGAGATAGGCCCCAATAAAATAATACCTGGGGACTTTAACACCACACATTCAGCATTGGATAGATCTCCTGGACAGAAAATCAACAAATAAACATCAGATATAATCTGCACCATAGACAAAATGTATCTAATAGACATTTACAAAACATTTTCTCCAACTGAGGCAGAATACACATTCTTTTCGTAAGCACATGGATCATTCTCAAGAATAGACCATATGTTGGGTCAGAAAAGAAGTCTTAAAACATTTAAAAAATTAAAATTATATCAAGCATCTTCTCTGACTACTATGGAATAAAACTAGAAATCAACAACAGGAGGAATTTTGGAAACTATACAAACACATGAAAATTAAACAATATGCTCCTGAATGACCAGTGGGTGAATAAAGAAATTAAGAAGAAAACTGAAATTTTTCTTGAGACAAATGATAATGAAAGCACAACATATCAAAACCTATGAGATACAGCAAAAGCAATACTAAGAGAGAAGTTTATCGCTATAAGTGCCTACATCAAAAAGGTAGAGAAACTTCAAATAAACAACCTAACAATGCATCTTAAAGAACTAGAAAAGCAAGAGTAAACCAAACCCCCTATTAGTAGAAGATACAATAAAGATCAGATGAAAAATAATGAAATAAAGAAGATACAAAAGATCAATGAAACCAAAAGTTGGTTTCTTCAAAGTTTACAAAAATTTGACAACTCTCTAGCCAAACTAAGAAAAAAAGAGAGAACACCCAAACAAATAAAATCAAAGATGAAAATAGAGACATTTCAGTTGGTACTGCAGAAATTCAAAGGATCTTTAGTGGTTACTATAAGCAGCTATATGCCATTATATTGGAAAATCTAGAAGAAATGAATAAATTTCTAGACACATATAACCTATCAAGATTGACCCAGGAAGAAATTCAAAACCTGAAGAGACCACAGACAAGTAATGAGATCGAAGCTGTAATAAAAAGTCTCACAGCAAAGAAAAGCCCAGGACCCAATGGCTTCATTGCTGAATATTACAAAACATTTAAAGAAGAATTAATACCAATCCTACTCAAACTATTACAAAAAATAGAGGAGGAGGGAATACTTCCGAATCATTTTGTGAGCCCTGATACCAAAATCAAACAAAGACACATCAAATAAAGAAAACTATAGGCCAATTTCATTGATGACTATTGATGCAAAAATCCTCAACAAAATACCAGCAAACTGAGTTCAACAATGCATTAAAAAGATCTTTCATCATGACCAAGTGGGATTTATCCCTGGGATGCAAGAATGGTTTAACATACTTGAATCAATGAGTATGATACTTCATGTCAACAGAATAAAGGACAAAAATCATATGATCATTTCAATTTATGCGGAAAAAGCATTTGATAAAATTCAACGTCTTTCATGATAACAGCCTTCAAAAAACTGGGTACACAAGGAAGATACCTCAACATAATAAAAGCTATATTCAGTAGACCTACAGCTGTCATACTGAATGGGGAAAAAGGAAAAGTTCTTTCTCTAAGATAGGGAACACAACCAGGAGACTCATTTTCCTCACTGTTTTTCAACATAGTACTGAAGTCATACAAATAGTAATGAGGCAAGAAAAAGAAATAAAAACCATCTAAATTGGAAGGGAAGAAGTCAAATTATCCTCTCCTTGCTTGCAGATGATATGATCTCATATTTGGAAAGTCCTAAAGACTCCACCAAAAAAACTTAGAATTGACATACAAATTCAGTAAAATTGCAAGATACAAAGTCAGCATATGGAAATCAGTAGCATTTCTATACGCCAACCATGAACAATCTAAAAAAAAAAAATCAAGAAAGTAATTCAATTTACACAAACTACAAGTAAAATAAAATACGTAAGAATTAATGTAACCAAAGCAGTAAAAGGTCTCTACAAAGAAAACTATAAAACATCGAGGGAAGCAATTGAAAAAGACATAAAAACATGGAAAAATATTCCATGTTCATTGTTTGGAAGAATCAATATTTTTAACATGACCATGTTACCCAACAAAATCTACAGATTCAATATAATCCCTACCAAAATATAAATGACATTCTTCACAGAAATAGAAAAAAAAATCCTAAAATCCATATAGAACCACAACAGACCCAGAATAGCCAAAGCTATCCTAAGCAAAAGGAACAAAACTGGAGGAATCATATTACCTGACTTCAAATTATACTAGAGTGATGGTAGCCAAAACAGCATTGTAATGGCATAACTGCACGTAGATCAGTGGTACAGAATAGAAAACTCAAAGATGTATCCATACATTTACAGTGAACTCATTTTTGAAGAAGGTGCCAAGAACATACATTGAGGAGAGGACAGTCCCTTTAATAAAATATTCTGGGGCCAGGCACTGTGGCTTGCGCCTGTAATCCTAGCACTTTGGGAGGCTGAGGTAGGTGAATCACTTGAGGTCAGGAGTTCAAGATCAGTTTGGCCAACATGGTGAAACCCCATCTCTACTAAAAATACAAAAAATTAGCCGGGTGTGGTGGTGCATGCCTGTAATTCCAGTTACTCGGGAGGCTGAGGCAGGAGAGTAGCTTGCACCCAGGAGGCGGAGGTTGAAGTGAGCCGAGATTGCGCCACTGCACTCCAGGCTGAGCCACGGAGCTAGATACCCTGCATGGACGTTTGAGCTGGCAGGGGCATCTTCCCAGGGATTAGACAGAGATGGGGCTTCAGCAGACACCAAGACGGGGGACCTTTGTGTGCGGGAGTGCTCCGGTTGAGCTCTGCTATGGATGCCCATTCCAGGGCTCTCTGTCACTCTGAGAGGCTCTGTCCTCAGCTAACCACAAGAATAGGAGACAGCAGAGCCAGCTTTCCCGCGGGAATGCGGCACATAGGTCCTGCGAGGCCCGCCTGCCTGCCAGTCCCTCCCAGGGCTCCTGCCTGTCCACCCCACAGAAATATAGACACGGCGCATGCTCTGCTGCCCGGCCTGGGTGCTTTGTTCCAACTGAGTGCATTCTGGCAGCCTGGAATCCTTTCGGAACCCCCAAAACACCCAGAACCCAGCTCTGAGGGTCCAGAGAAGGGAGGAGCCACAAGCAAGTCCTGGTATTTCAGGGCTGCGGCCTGCAGCTAAGGAGTGCTGGGGATGTCTGCCAAGCACTGGAGCCAGGGAGAAGCTCACATGCACAGAAAACTAAGAGGGGTGAGTTACGCAAGTTCGCGGGCTGGTGTGATGCTTGGGCATGGTTCCCTCCACTGGGCTGCTCTGGTAAGCGAGTGGCCTATTTCCCTGCTGGACCTCTTCTGGGGACAGCCCCTCAGCCTGAAAACCCTAACAACAACATCAAGGACAACAAAAATGCAGGCATAGTGCCAGTGATCAGAGGTGGCTTCCTCAAGGCCGAGGAGTGGACCTGGTGAGCGTGTCATCTCTTTCCACCTGGCACCGCAAAGTGCAGCTGCAAATGCAGGGATACACAAGGGAGCCGCGCAGCTGAGTGGGAGCCGTGCAGCTGAGTGGGAGCCGTCTACTGCCGATTGTTGTCGAGCACCGTCTACAGGACGCAGCGCAAACTACAATAACAAAAACCGAATTCTTCCTTGGCAAACCCGAGGGCAAGAAATCAACAACAGGGATCCTAGACAGACCCTTAATCCTCTGAAAACTTACAGAAATAAAGCCAACTCAATGTATATTCAATTTATACAACAGTTGAAGGAAGACCAACCTTCCCAGATAAGAAAGAATCAGCACAAGAACTGTGGCAATTCAAATAGTCAGTGTCCCCTTAACTCCAAAAGAACCTGTTAGCTCCTCAGCAATGGTTCTTAACTAGGCTGAAACGACTGAAATAACAGACATACAGTTAAGAATATAGATGGAAAGGAAGCTCATGGAGATTCAGAAGAAAAGTTGAAACCCAATTCAGATAAGCCAAGCAATGGAGAAAAATGATTCAAGAGCTGAAAGATGAAGTAGCCATTTTGAGACCCAAACTGAACTTCTTGAGCTGAAAAATTTACGAGAATTTCATAACACAGTTGGCAATATTAACAGTAAAAGAGACCACGCTGAGGAAGAAATCTCAAGCTCAAAAGCCAGTTCTTCAAATCAGTTGTCTGACAAAAATAAGGAAAAAAAAGAATTTTTTAAAATGAACAAAACCTTCAAGAAATACGGGATTATGTAGAGACAGATCTATGACTTATTGGCATCCCTGAGAGACGAGGAGAGAGAATAAGCAACTTGGAAAGTATATTTGATGATATAATCCATGAAAATTTCCCTAATCTTGCTAGGGAGGTTGACATGCAAATTCAAGGAATACAAGAATCTCATCCAGATAGCATACAAGATGACCATCCCCAAGGAACATTTCGTCAAATTCACCAGGTCAACGCAAAAGAAAAAATCTTAAAGGCAGCTACAGAAAGAGGTGAAGTGGCATACAGAGAAGACACCATCAGACTGGCAGCAGACCTCTCAGCAAAATCCTTACAAGCCAGAAGAGTTGTGGGCCTTTTTCAGAAACCTTAAAGAAAAGAAATTTCAACTAAAAATTTCATGCTCCACTAAACTAAGCTTCATAAGTAATGGAGAAATAAAACTCTTCTCAGATAAGCAAATGTTGAGGGAATTCATATCAACTAGAACAGCTTTCCAAGATGTCCTTAAGGGAATGAAATCGAAAGAATGGTACCTGCTCACACAAATACTTAAACACATAATTTACAGACATTTTAAAGCAACTATACAACCAAGTCTGCCTAAAAAATAACCAACAACAGGATGACAGGATTAAAATCTCACATATCAATACTAACCCTGAATGTAAATGGGCTAAACACCCCTCTTAAAGGAAATAGAGTGGTAAGCAGGATAAAAAGACAAGACCCAACCATCTACCATCTTCAAGAGAGTAATCTCACATGTAATGATACCCAGAGGTTCAAAGTAAAGGATTGAAGAAAGATTTATCATGCAAATGGAAAAAGAAAAAGGGGAGGAGTTGCTATTCTTATATCAGATAAAATGGACTTTAAATGTTTTACAATTAAGGAAAATAAGATATTTACATAATAATAAATGGTACAATACAAAAAGAAGACTGAATGATCCTGAATATGTATGCACACAACACTGAAGCACCCACACTCATAAAACAAGTTATTCTTGACCTATGAAAAGGTCAAGAATATATTGCCGCACAATAATAGTGGGAGGTGTTAACACCCCACTGGCTGCGTTAGATACATCATGGAGGCAGAAAACTAACAAAGACACTCTGAATTCGAATGCAACACTTGCCTAATTGGACCCACAGACATCTGCAGAACACCCTACTTAGCAACCACAGAATATGCATTCTTTTCATCTGCACACAGAACATATTCTGAGATTGACTACATGCTAAGTCATAAAGCAATTCTCAATAAATTAAAAAAAATCAAATCATATCAAACACAGTCTTGGAGCACAGTGCAATGAAGATAGAAACCAATTTCCAGAAGATCTCCCAAAACTACACAAATATTTAAAAATTAAAAGTCTTCCTCCTGAATAACTCTTGGGTGAACATCAAAATAAGGACAGTAAGAGGAAAGTTTATAGCACTAAATGCCTTCATCAGGAAATTATAAATATCTCAAATTAACAATTAAATTTGCACCTAAAGGAACTAGAAAAAAAGAAGAAACCAACTTACAAGCTAGCAGAATAAAAGAAACAACTAAAATTAGAGAAAAACTGAATGAAATTGAGACAGAAATCCATGCAAAAGACCAAGAGTTGGCTTTTCAAAAGAATAAACAAAATTGCTAGACCCCTTAGCTAGAATTAGCAAAGAAAAATGAAGACACGATCCAAATAAGACAATCAGAAATGACAAAGGCAATATTACGACTGATCCCACTGGCAAACAGAAGATCCCGAGAGACTATTATGAACTCAATGTATACAAATTAGAAAATCTAGAGGAAATAGATAAAATCCTGGATGGACACTATCTCCCAAGATTGAATCAGGAAGAGGTTGAAACCATTAATGTAACAATATCAACTTCTGAAACTGAATGAGTAACAAAGAAACTACCAACCAATAAAAGCCTTGGGTCAGATGGATTCACAGCTGAATTCTACCAGACATACAAAAAGGAATTGGTGCCAATCATATTGAAACTATTTCAAAAAACCGAGGAGTAGGGGATCCTCCCTACCTCATTCTGTGAAGCCAGCATCAACCTGATACCTGATCTGGCAGAGATAGAGTGAAAAAAGAAAACTTTAGGCCAATATCCCTGATGAACACAGACAGAAAACTCCTCAACAAAATATTAATAAACCGAATCCAGCAGCACATCAAAAAGTTAATACACCACAATCAAGTAAGTATTATTCCTACGATGCAAGACTGGTTCAACCTACATAAATTAATAAATGTGATTCACCATATAAACAGAGTTAAAAGCAAAAGCCATATGATCATCTCAATAGTCATGAAAAAAGCTTTCAGTAAAATCTAACACACCTTCATGATAAAAACATAAAGAGATTAGACATTGAAGGAACATATCTGAAAATAGTAAGAGTTATATATGACAAACACGCAACCAACATCATACTGAATGGGTAAAAGCTCGAATCATTCCTCTGGAGAATAGGAACAAGACAAGGATGTCTACTTTCACCACTCCTATTCAGCATAGTACTGGAAGTCCTAACAAGAACAATCAGGCAAGGCAAGAAAAAGAAATAAAAGGCATCCAAATAGGACCATAAAAATTGAAACTATTTCTCTTCACTGACGATATGATTCTATTCCTTGAAAATCCTAAAGACTATGCCAAAAGGCTTCTAGAACATAGAATTAATAAATGACTTTAGTAAAGTTTCAGTATAAAAAAATCAAAGAAATCAGTAGCATTTCTACACATGAACACCATACATGCTGAAAGTGAAATCAATAACACAATCCCACTTATAATAGCCACATAGCAAATGAAATACCTAAGAATATGTCTAACCAAGGAGGTGAAAGATCCCTACAAAAGGAAGTACAAAAAACTGCTGAAAGAAATCAGAGATAACACAAATAAATAGAAAAGCATTCCATGCTCATGGATTGGAAGAATCATTATCATAAAAATGGCCACACTATAGATATATAGATTCAATGCAATTCTTATAAAACTAACAACATCATAATTCACAGAATTAGGAAAAACTATAGTAAAATTCTTATGGAATCAAAAAGGAGCCTTAATAGCCAAAGGAATTTTAAGCAAAAGGAACAAAGCAGGAAGTATCACACTATCCAATTTTAAACTATACTATAAGGCTACAGTAGCAAAAATAGTATGGTACAGATACAAAAACAGACACATAGAACAATGGAACAGTAAAAAACTCAGAAATAAAGCTACACACCTATAAACATCCGATCTTTGACAAGGCCAACAAAAATAAGCAATGGGGAAAGTAATCCTTTATTCAATAAATGGTGCTAGGATAACTGACTAGCCATGCGCAGATCAAAGCCAGACCCTTACCTTTAACCATATACAAAAATTAACTCAAAGTGGATTAAATATTTAAATGTAAGACCTCAAAATATAACAAAATCCTAGAAGACAATCTAGGAAACACTCTTCTAAACATGGGCCTTGGCAAATAATTTTTGGCTAAGGCTTCAAAAGCAATTGCAACAAAACCAAAAATTGACAAGTGGAATCTAATTAAACTAAAGAGCTTCTGCACAGCAAAGGAAACCAACAGAGACAACGTACAGAATGGGAAAAGATGTTTGCAAACTATTCATCTGACAAAGGCCTAATATCCAGAATCTATAAGGAACTTAAAGAATTCAACAAGCAGAAAACAAACAACTCCATTAAATATCAGGCGAAGGACGTGAACAGACATTTCTCAAAAGAAGACATACAAGTGGCCCACAAACATATAAAAAAATGCTGAGCATCACTAATCATGAGAAATGCAAATGAAAATCGCAATGAGATACATCTCACCCACTCAGAATAACTATTATTAAAATGTCAAAAAATGACAAACAGTGGCAAGGCTGCAGAGAAAAAGGAATGCTTATACAGTGTTGGTGGAAATGAAAATTAGTTCAGTCACTGTGGAAAGTGGTCTGGAGATTTCTAAAATAACTTAAGACAGAGCTACCATCCCAATACTGGGCATATAACTTAATGAAAATAAGTAAGTAAACCAAAAAGACACATACACTTGTATGTTCACCACAGCACTATTCACAGTAGAAAAACTTAGAATAAATCAAGGTGCCAATCAAAAGACTGGGTAAAAAAAAATGGTACATATACACCATGAATATTATGCAGCCATAAGGAAGAATGACATCATGTCCTTGGCATCAACATGGATGCAATTGGAGGCTATAATCTTAAGCAAAATAAGGCAGAAACAGAAAACCAAATAATGCATGTTATCTCTTATAAGTGGAAGGTAAACACTGCACACAAATGGATATAAATGTGTGAACTAAAGACACTATGGACTACTAGAGTGGAAAGGGAGGGAGGGAGCTGAAAAACTATCTATCGGGTACTATGCTTACTACTTGGGTGATGGGATCCATTTCTCAAACTTTAGCATTGCACAATATTTCCATATAACAAAACGGCGCATATAATCCCTGTATCTAAAATAAAAGTTGAAATTTTTTTGAAAGTTAGGCATAAAGATATGAAGGCTTTTATAGGAGATACTAAACAGATATATTAACTAACAATAGTAAACTAATACATATCGAATAAATTAATGTTGGACACTGTATCAGGAAACACCAAATATAGCCATTTAAAGAGGCAATGATGTCTTTTGAATCACTCTTTTAAGCTGGGCTTGCAGAATTATATCTATTCCATTTAAAATTTCTTTTTAATGGCCATTGAATTTGAAGCATCCAGAATAATTTCTCTCTTTCCTTCTCACATATCCACATCCTAATCCTGGAACCAGTGAATGTGTTAATTTACATGGAAAAAATATATTGCTAATATAAATAAATTAAGGATATTGAGATAGATAGATTATTGTGAATTAACCAGTTAGGCACAAGGTAATCACAGAAGTCTTTTTTTTTTTTTTTGAGACGGAGTCTCGCGCTGTGTCACCCAGGCTGGAGTGCAGTGGCGCGATCTCGGCTCACTGCAAGCTCCGCCTCCCAGGTTCACGCCATTCTCCCGCCTCAGCCTCCGAGTAGCTGGGACTACAGGCGCCCGCCACCACGCCCGGCTAGTTTTTTGTATTTTTAGTAGAGACGGGGTTTCACCATGTTAGCCAGGATGGTCTCGATCTCCTGACCTCGTGATCCACCCGTCTCGGCCTCCCAAAGTGCTGGGATTACAGGCTTGAGCCACCGCGCCCGGCCACAAAAGTCTTTATAAAAACAAGGTAGGAGTGTGAGGCTTTGAAGATGGAAGAAACCATGAGCCAAGAAAATCAGGTGACTTCTAGAAACTGGAAAAGTCAATAAATAGATTCTTCCCTAGAGCCTCCAGAAGGAGCACAGCCCTGCTGACACCTTGATTACAGTCCCTTGAGACATATTTTGGATTTCTGACCTCTAGAACTATAAGATAACATTTTTGGTAATTTGTTAGAACAGCAATAGAAAACCAATAGAGGGCTGCCTCAGCTACATCTGTAGTTATTATTATTTTTATTCATAACATTATTCATCTATGCATTCATTTTGTTTGATTAGTCTTAACAGAGTCATACATTTTGTTATTGTCATCAAATAACAAATATTTAACCTTGCAGTTTTTATATATTATTATTATTATACTTTAATTTCTGGGATACATGTGCAGAATGTGCAGGTCTGTCAATAGGCATACATTTGCCATGGTGGGTTGCTGCACCCATCGACCTGTCATCTGCATTAGGTATTTCTCCTAATGTTATCCCTCCCCTAGGCCCCCACACACCGATAGGCCACAATGTGTGATGTTCCCCTCCCTGTGTCCATGTGTTCTTGTTGTTCAACTCCCACTTATGAGTGAGAACATGCGGTGTTTGCTTTTCTATTCCTGTGTTAGTTTGCTGAGAATGATGGTTCCAGCTTCATCCAAGTCCCTGCAAAGGACATGAACTCATCGTTTTTGTATGGCTGCATAGTATTCCATGGTGTATATGTGCCACATTTTCTTTATCCAGCCTATCATTGATGGGCATTTGGGTTGGTTCCAAGTCTTTGCTATTGTGAACAGTGCTGCAATAAACATATGTTTGCATGTGTCTTTAAGGTAGAATAATTTATAATCCTTTGGGTATATACCCAGTAATGGGATTGCTAGGTCGAATGGTATTTCTGGTTCTAGATCCTTGAGGAATTGCCACACTGTCTTCCACAATTGTTGAACTAATTTACACTCCCATCAACAGTGTAAAAGCATTCCTATTTCTCCACATCCTCTCCAGCATCTGTTGTTTTCTGACTTTTTAATGATTGCCATTCTAACTGGCATAAGATGGCATCTCACTGTAGCTTTGATTTGCATTTCTCTAATGACCAGTGATAATGAGCTTTTTTTCATATGTTTGTTGGCTGCATAAATGTCTTCTTTTGAGAAGTGTCTGTTCATATCCTTTGCCCACTTTTTGATGAGGTTGGTTGTTTTTTTCTTGTAAATTTGATTAAGTTCCTTGTAGATTCTGGATATTAGCCCTTTGTCAGATGGATAGATTGCAAAAATTTTCTCCCATTCTGTAGGTTGCCTGTTCACTCTGATGATAGTTTCTTTTGCTATGCATAAGCTCTTTAGTTTAATTAGATCCCATTTGTCAATTTTGGCTTTTGTTGTCATTGGTTTTGCTATTTTAGCCATGAGGTCTTTGCCCTTGCCTATGTCCTGAATGGTATTGCCTAGGTTTTCTTCTAGGGTTTTTAAGGTTTTAGGTCTCACGTTTAAGTCTTTAATCCATCTTGAGTTAATTTTTGTATAAGGTGTAAGGAACGGATCCAGTTTCAGTTTTCTGCATATGGCTAGCCAGTTTTCCCAAAACCATCTATTAAATAGGGAATCCTTTCCCCATTGCTTGTTTTTGTTAGGTTTGTCAAACATCAGATGGTTGCAGCTGTGTGGCATTATTTCTGAGGCCTCTGTTCTGTTCCATTGTTCTATATATCAGTTTTGGTGCCAGTGCAATGCTGTTTTGTTTACTGTAGCCTTGTAGTGTAGTTTAAAGTCATGTGGCATGATGCCTCCAGCTTTGTTCTTTTTACTTAGTATTGTCTTGGTTTGCTTCTTTGTTTCTGTTCCATTAATATTTTTTTCCTCTTATTTTTACTATTTCATTCCTCCTCATTCCTTCGACTGTGTTCTGGTCCTTTTCCAGGGTCTTAACTAAAACATTTAGCTCATTATCTTTTACCTTTTCTTTCTTCCTTGCATACTCATTTAAAGCCATACATTTTTCCCTAAACAATTTTTTGCTACAATATTGATATATAGCAAATAAATATTTAAGCAATTTTAAGTTTTATTATAATTTCATTTTTCAAATATATGGAGATTTTTGAATTTATTTTCTTACTCAGTGTTTAACATTTTATTTTTAAAATTATAACTCACAGAAAAGTCACCAAATATTATGATTACCTCCTATAATGCTTTCACCTAAACTCACCAATTGCTCAGATTTTGCACTTTTTAAATTAACTAACTCCCATCAATATGCATCTCTCTATATATGTATTTATATATACATACATGTATATGTTTATGCACTTATAAAATACATTTATATTTTTATTTGCTAAATAATTGAAGAGCTAGTCACAGATATCATAACACTTATCACATCTATTGTAAATAATTCAGCATGTATCTCCTAAGAACATAGATACTCACATATAACTCCAATAAAATTATCCCACTCAGGTAATTTAATTTTTATAAGATACATATATTTAACATGCAGTCTGTGTAAAATTTTCACAGTGGTATTTATAATGTCTTAGTTTATTTGAATGAGCACTCAGTAAGGATTATATGTTATATAGTTGTCATGTCTCCTTAGTTTCCATTAATCTAGAATAGTTCCTCTTCCCAGACTTTCACTGTCATTCATTGTGTTGACAATTTTGAAGAGTCCAGGCCAGTATTTCAGAACATCTTTCATTTTGTATTTGTCTGATATTTTTCCCTAATGGATGGGTTCAGAAAAATGTTTAAGGAATTATTACATAGGTGATAAGTCCTACCTACATGATATGACTTGGCTGTGTCCCCATCCAAATCTCCCCTTGAACTGTAGCTCCCATAATTCCTATGTGTTGTGACAGGGACCTGGTGGGAAATAATTGAATCATTTAGGAGGTTTCCTTCATACTGTTTATGTGACAGTGATCTGGCACTTGTTAATTGGCCAAAATGTAAAGTCCAGCAAAGATTACTTACAATTTTAGTGAATGTTAAAAAATTTCCAGGTAACAATTTAGGTTTTTGTACATTATTTCAATTAGCCCTCAGAGTTCATTAAAAATGTTTTTTAATTTATAAAAATAAAAATAAGTGTTTTATAAAAATAAGTAACTTCTGTAGATTTGAAGGAAACGTGACAGTGTTGGAATTTTAATTCCTGTCCATTTAAGTCCAAAGCCAGATCGCTTAACTGGAGTGTTTTTCATTTTATTATTTTATTTTATTTTACTTCATTTTGTATTATTTTATTTTATTCTATTATACTTTAAGTTCTGGGGTACATGTGCAGAACATGCAGATTTGTTACATAGGTGTACATATGCCATGGTGGTTTGCTGCACCCATCAAACCATCATCTACATTAAGTATTTCTCCTAATGCTATCTTCTTGATCAAGTCTAATGGTTTCTTGGAAAAGCATATCATAAGAAAAAGCAATGCAAAGTAATATCACTTGAATTTAAGCAGAATATAGTTATTAAATTTAAAACTACTGGAGGTTTAGAAATTATTTTATCATGTAAAATTTTAGGTTGAAAAGTTCTTTTTTCTCTTACCCTTAAACTTCTTATTCTATTTTTTGCTTCTCTATGTTTGATACTAAACAAACTGGATTCTCTTCACTAGTTATAGGATAAAGAAATGATCTAGTCAATTAACAATATGGAATCTAATTATTTTGAACCTATCAAAACCTCACTATCCTGTATAATAAAAATGGCAAAAATAATGTGTATATTATCTTTGCTGGTCAAGTAGAGAACAGAGTTCCCTTCAGACCAATGAAGGAATTCTATTTATTTGTTATACAAATTATTTTTTTACTTTATCCATTAAAAATCTCTATTCTTTATTTCAGTAAAAGTGCATGGCAGACTTTTTAGAAAAGAATAGCAAGATAAATCTAGCAATTCCATAACAGAAAGATCACTGGGAAAAAAAGTGTAGATAAATATATTTTTATAAAGATGAAGAACTTCCGCAATAACTTTTATTTTTGCTTACAAGATTCAGCTGGCTTGTGAGATGGAAAAAGCTGGCTTAAAGCGGAAAGAGCTAATTTATCATCTGTTACCTTTACCTTAAATCAAGCAGAGTCACATGACATCAAATCTCCTGTCTGCCCACATAGGTCTCAGTTCATGGATGAGATAACAAACTCTCACCAAAGTTCTCTATCACTTTATTTTTCTTGGAGCCACCAGCTGTGTGCTGTCTCTCTCTAATTCCAAAGTTCTAGTACTCACTGCTGATCTTAAATTCATATTTCAGAAGTTCAGGCAACTGATACTCAAGAGTTTGGAAAAAATGTTTACAGGAAACATAGAAAGTAGCCAACTATTCTATTTCCCTTTGCTTCCCCACCCCCCGTACTTTCTGTAGAGTAAAAGCCTCACAACTATAAAAGACATTAGTGAAAAACTAGGACAATTTGAATATGGGCTGTTTTAGATAATATCTCTTTAATTATTTATGTCTGTAATTTATATCCACAATATCTGGTAGCTTGAGATGCCATTTTTGTTGGATTTTTTTTTAAATCTAATAATCTAAAATGTGTCATGTTTTAAAATTTTGTTTTCAATTTGATTCTAGTACCTAGAAATATAATTTACTTTTTGTATTGACTTTATTTAGTGAGTTTGCTGAATTGTTGTATTACTTCTATTAGTTTCTAGATATTAAAAAAATTTAGGTATCTAATTGTGTTACATATGAATAATGACAGCTTTGTTTCCTCCTTTCCACTGATTATACTATTTGTCCTATTCTTAACTTAAAGCACTGCTGCAGTCCTCCAGTATAATGTTGTACGGAAGTACTGATAAATTAACAACATTCTTGGTTTATTTCTGAACTCTGGCGAAAGTGTTCAATAATCCATTGTAAAATATGGCGTTTGATGTGGCTTTTGGTATAGGTAAACATTATCAGTTTAAAGTGATTCCTCGGTCCTTATTTTACTGATTTTTTTTAAAATCATGAGTTAATGTTTTATAACTCCTACAAATCAATAGGAAAGAGATACAATCACTAAAAAACAGACCAAAAAAAAAAGTCTCCAAGACTCAAATACAAATTCACAAAAGAGCATATCTAATGGCCAGTGTCAACATCAATTATGGAGAGGTTATCAACATCATTAATGGAGAGGAAAAAGGAAATTAAGACCAAAAGACCAAGATGATATGCATTTACACACACTGCAGAAGGGTTAAAATTGGAAAAAGGGTGGACCAGCTGGAACTGTGGACACTGCTTATGGGAACTTAAATTGGCATAATCATTTTTTTGCTGTCAATATCTCTAAAAGATAATAATATAAATAGTTTATGTTGAAACTTCTCTACTTCTACGTATATAACCATTAATAATGAATGCACACATTAATAAAATTTAGCAACTTTATTCATAATTTTCATCTATCCTACCACAGATACATTAAATTGTAGTATGGTGTACTGTGAGACTCCTGAAGTGGAGTTCAAAGTTTGAATCATAAACCAAAATCTCCAAATTGACACTGGTCAGACAGCATACTATTATACATATCAGGAACATCATGTATAATTTGGACACCCAGATGCATTTTCCTATGCGCCCAGGTACTGTGTACAGGATATGCTTTGGCTATAAGATTAACCCAAAGCTGACATGTGTATGTGTCGCAGCAGCATAAGAAACCTACCAGGTACAAGTAGCCTCAACTTAAATACCTTGTTACCACATAAATTTAAGTGAGTAGCTCCCTTTCCTTCATGAGGCCGTAGTCCACAGATTGTAAGTCACATAATAACCAAGCCTGCCAGCCAAGGACACAGACTAGAGAACACTCTTTAACTAATACTTAGCACATACCAAGCCCTGCAAAACCATCACCTATTTTTAGAGTTGATGTTTTAACATGTTTGAATAAGGGGAAAATTTTTAATCTAGGTGAGGTAATAAGACCAACTGTGTGTGCATGCATACACACATATATAATTCTGTTACATTATTTTTAAATAACTTAAAATTTACTAAGACACCAATAAGCAGCATGATAAGAATCATCTAATAACGTGTGGAAACATTAAAAACGTGAAACAAAGCAAAACAAAGCAAAAAAGTTAATCATAATTTTACATTATTATTATTGCTACAAGCTATAGGGATTTACCATACTTCTTTTTCCTCCTCAACCTAGTCTCCCTCTATTCTACCTTTTGAGCTTATTCTTGAAAAAAAAAATCATTTATTTTTATTTTCATAATTCTTTCAAAAAAGAGAGAAAAGGTATAACCTGGAAGTATAAGCAATATGAGAAAGTTATGAGGATTTCATAATCCTTCAAATTTCTTGCAACAATTCTTACTAGTTCAGGGATCACAGCTCTTATCAACTCTGTCCCCACTCCTGAGTCTCCTCAAAGAATTCTTGATAGTACTTCACTAATGACTCATAATATGCTTTTCACACTAAATAAGGAATTGGCCCCAGAATCTCACTAAACGTAGTGGTCCCATCATGGATTTTCTTCTCCATGCTGCTTCTATTCCTGAGTTCAAATCCCTGCTTTGTATTCTGATTCTTTCTCCCAAGCAAGCACAATGTTTATAAATATTTCAGGCTGAAATATATTTTATTTAATTGTGTATTCATTATAGGTATGCATGCACAGAAATTATAGATCATTAATGAAGTGATGAAATAATGAGAAGACTTCGTTAAGATGTATCATCTTCTTGTGGATAGATTTCTTCAATGACTTGAGTCTTTAGGGTACCATTCTTGAGTCTCTACTGAGTCCTTTGGGATCCAATTATTTGGGTCCATAGGGTCACATTCTCTCACGCAGCAATGAGTTGTAGGTCTTTCACAGTATGAAATCCTAAATTCACTATCGTCACATTGATTTTTACATCGACTGCCAATCGCTATACATGCCTTCCACCTATTAAAGATGATATAGTGCCCTTCACTTCTGGCTGAAAGAAGGCAAGAACAGCTGGAATTAGTAATCTAGGTGGGAACTCCCAAGATTTAAAAGAAGACACGGAAGTAATCACAGACAACAGAGGAAAAATAAAGGAAAGAGATATTTGCTTTAATTTTTTTTTTGGTCCATATCAGAGCAGATCAAGGAAATCAACAAGTATACAGTTCCTAAACTAGAGGTTCCATTCCTATGCATTTTAAATAATTTTGTAGTGACTCAATAAGGGATTTCTGAAGGGCTTGCAATTTATTAATCTTCCTCTGTCTGTCTTGCTCATTGACTAGAACCATTGGATACGAGTGGGACGATCTCCATCCTCTCATTTATCATTCATTCTTAGTACTGTTCTGTGGTAAATATTCTCTTCCTTTTTAAGATTCCATCTTTCTTTCTTTCTTTCTTTCTTTCTTTCTTTCTTTCTTTCTTTCTTTGTTACATATGTATACTTGTGCCAGTGTCTAGGTGTGCATGCACCCATCAACTCGTCAGCACCCATCAACTCGTCATTTACATCAGGTATAACTCCCAATGCAATCCCTCCCCCCTCCTCCCTCCCCATGATAGGCCCCGGTGTATGATGTTCCCCTTCCCGAGTCCAAGTGATCTCATTGTTCAGTTCCCACCTATGAGTGAGAACATGCGGTGTTTGGTTTTCTGTTCTTGTGATAGTTTGCTAAGAATGATGGTTTCCAGCTGCATCCATGTCCCTACAAAGGACACAAACTTATCCTTTTTTATGGCTGCATAGTATTCCATGGTGTATATGTGCCACATTTTCTTAATCTAGTCTGTCACTGATGGACATTTGGGTTGATTCCAAGTCTTTGCTATTGTGAATAGTGCCACAATAAACATACGTGTGCATGTGTCTTTATAGCGGCATGATTTATAATACTTTGGGTATATACCCAGTAATGGGATGGCTGGGTCATATGGTACATCTAGTTCTAGACCCTTGAGGAATCACCATACTCTTTTCCATAATGGTTGAACTAGTTTACAATCCCACCAACAGTGTAAAAGTGTTCCTATTTCTCCACATCCTCTCCAGCACCTGTTTTTTCCTGACCTTTTAATGATCGCCATTCTAACTGGTGTGAGATGGTATCTCATTGTGGTTTTGATTTGCATGTCTCTGACGGCCAGTGATGATGAGCATTTTTTCATGTGTCTGTTGGCTGTATGAATGTCTTCTTTTGAGAAATGTCTGTTCATATCCTTTGCCCACTTTTTGATGGGGTTGTTTGTTTTTTTCTTGTAAATTTGTTTGAGTTCTTTGTAGGTTCTGGATATTAGCCCTTTGTCTGATGAGTAGATTGCAAAAATTTTCTCCCATTCTGTAGGTTGCCTGTTCACTCTGATGGTAGTTTCTTTTGCTGTGCAGAAGCTCTTTAGTTTAATGAGATCCCATTTGTCAGTTTTGGCTTTTGCTGCCGTTGCTTTTGGTGTTTTAGACATGAAGTCCTTGCCCATGCCTATGTCCTGAATGGTACTACCTAGGTTTTCTTCTAGGGTTTTTATGGTATTAGGTCTAACATTTAAGTCTCTAATCCATCTTGAATTAATTTTCATATAAGGAGTAAGGAAAGGATCCAGTTTCAGCTTTCTACTTATGGCTAGCCAATTTTCCCAGCACCATTTATATTATATAGGGAATCCTTTCCCCATTTCTTGTTTCTCCATCGTTCTTTTTAACCTGACTTGAGCAGTTCTAAAATATTGAAAGATACAATTTTATTTTCCTGAAATATCTCATCTCCTCTTGGATCTGCACCCTAGAGCCAAGCACAAGAGAAATTTTGCTTAAAAAATAGACACTTTGGGGTGATTAGAATAAGGAAATAGTAAATAACCACAGGCTGAGGACATAGTGAACATTTCAGCAAGGCTCATAATTTTCTCTTTTTACTTTGCCGTTTTTCTCTTTCATCCTGAAGTTTCCAGTGCTATAGAAAATTTTTAAAAATGTCTCTAATCTCACTTTACACCATAATTTCTTCAACTTTGTAAATTCCACAATTATAAGGAATGATGTATGTATCTAGATAGAAGGTCTCTCTGTCACTAACAGAAGTTCTGATCTGTCGTTGCAGGTATTCATTTATTCTCTGTATCTCCACAGGATAAAACTAAAAATAAATGGTGCATATCACTGGAGAGCCAGGTTTTGAGTCAATATAATAATTTTTTAATTAATTAAGAAGTTTAATAAAAATTCTGGAAGAGACTGTCTTAGAAAGTACATATCTACCATTACTGGACCAATACAAGCATGCATTGCTGGACATGTTTCAGAAGGTGAATGAAAATGAGCAAGTCCTTATCACTGATGTCTATAAGTATGCTTTCATCTCAAAAGCCTTTTTATTCTATAATTAACCAATTTTGTGTCCATGTATTTAAATAAAATACATATATATCATTTTATATAAAGTAGTAATATTACCCACAAATTTTGCAGCAATAATTTAAAATAACTGAGGATTTTGAGACTACACTATCAGAGGATACTCCTTTTACCATACTCTGGATTTGCAGTGATGTGTACTCAGTCACCTAGGAACCAGCACTTTATGCAGTTATCTTTGCTAATAATTGTATTTTATTTGTAAATAGTAATAGTAATATGAATAATAGTAATAATAATATTTCAAGCCCATATTTACCCTGAGATATGAAAGGTACATTTCATAATCAGATAACCCCAGCATAGCTCTGTTTACAAAGAAACATATCACAAGGGGTATTTCCTTCTGAGAGAAGGAACACAAAATATAAATGTAGAGCTTAATGTAGCACTGTAGATGAAATAGCCATGAGGTTACTACCTACATCAAGAAACAAGATATTACTAGAAGCTCCATACCCTCTCACCACATCATAACCCCCTCCCTCTCCCCTAAGAATAATCACTATCCTGAATTAAACACTAACTTTCTTACTTTGCCTTATATTAATATTTGTGTTCCTTAAGTATGCATTCTTTATGCCTGCTTTTGAACATGTATACACATAAAATATGTATAAATCTAGATATACACACAAATATGTATATATGTACACACACAAATAAATGTGTACATATGTATATATAATCAGGTGTCACTTAGGGACAGGGATAGGTTTTGACAAATGTGCCATTAGGTGATTCTGTCCTTGAGCAAACACCATAAACTGTACTTACACAAACCTAGATGGTACAGCCTATCACATACCTAGGCTACAAGATATAGCCTATTGCTCCTGGAATACAAACTGGCACATATTACTGGACTGAATACTTCAGACAACTGTAACATAATGGTATTTATGAATCTAAACATAGAAAAGCTACAGTAAAAGTATGGTATTCTAAGTATGGGACCGCTGTCCTATATGCAGTCTGACATTGACTGAAATACTGTTTTGCAGCACATGACCGTTTATACTGATAGTTCCAGAATTACAATAATTTGACTCAATTTTTCATCCTCAGAATGGGGCAAAAAACATATACATTCAGTGGAGATCAAAGTATAAGTACACATACAACAATGCTGTTTTTTGCTTTCAGTACACTATCAAATACATTCCATGAGATAGTCAATAATTTATTATAAAACTCTCTTTATGTTAGATGATTTTGCCCAGTTGTAGGCTAATGTAAGTATTCTGAGCATGTTTAAGCCAGGGTAAGCTAAGCTATGATGTTCTGCCAGTTAGGGTGTATCGAATTCACTTTCAACTGATGATATTTTCAACTCAAAATGTCTTTAACAAGACATAATCCCATCATAAATTGAGGAGCACTGTGTGTGTGTGTGTGTGTGTGTGTGTGTGTGTCTTAGAGAGACAGAGAATCACACAGTTTGTTTGTTTCTGGATTTTTAAATTTATATTCATATAATTCAGCTTTGTGGTTGGATGTAGTTTTGCAGCACTGATTTTCCTTAATATATAGCATTCACTTTCTTTATCTAATAAACTTTAGATGATCATATAGGTTATTTGATACAGGGAGAATATGGCTGCTCTTAACATTCTTGTACTATTTCTTGAAGCATATTTAATAATCTTCTGTTGGGTAGATTTCAAATTTTAAATATTCTGTTGAATGTATGGTGGTAGTTTATCATGGTTTAAATTAGCATTTTCTTGATTGCAAGTGATGATGAGCACTTTAAGGATGTTGTTTATCCGCTCTTTCAAGTGGCTTAGGTCTTTTTTTCTATTTCTACTGAATTACCTATCACTTTCTTATTTATTTATTAGAATTTTAAAATATATTCTAGATTTCAGCCCTTCGCTAGTTATATATGTAGCAATTATTTTATTCTACTCTACGACTCTACTAAATTGATATACAAGAACTGAGGGGAATTTTGCCATTGAAGTGATGTAATGGACAAGAGGGAAGAACCTTTAAAGGTTGTGGATCCTAAAACATAGATTTGGAATAAAGGTGAGCCTGCGGTTACATGAGCTGGTCAGGTACTGAGTGAACCTGGAGCCTGTATCCACAGAGGCCGGCCTCGGGGCTGAGTCCACAGGTCCTTACCTGACGACTATGGCTGTGGAGCTCACCTTGTTCTTGGACAAGCCTGAAGCCTGGGGTTCAGCGTGGTGCTGGGGGGGAAATCCAGAGCCCAGGAACACTGGGGCCAGCCTAGCTCTAGAGAAACTCTGGAAAATGAGTGTGATTATTGGGCCTAGCCTGAATCTGTGGGTGTTGAACTAGCACTAGGGCTACTGGGCAGGCCTGGAGGGGCCGTGAGCCGAGACTTGATGGGCTGACCTAGAGCCAGAGGCTGTCAGATCTGGCCTTGTGCCACAGCAGACTTGGAAGCTCAGTCTTCAGGTACTGGTCTGAAGTCTGAGGCCATGGGGGCCTGCTGGGTGCTGGGTTCTACTTAGAAAGGCCATCCAGTGTTGGGGTCCAAGGCTAAGTTCTATGGTCATTTCCCTTTCTGGCCTCCACAGGGAGGGTATCTGTATCCAGGCTGTGCTATCTAGGCTTGGGAGAGAGGTGGCATGAGCAATGTGACACTGTCCTTCCTATCCTCTTTAATGTATCTTTTCTTATTTCTGTAATCTACCTAAGTGCTGTGATCTCTCAGCTGGTTTCCTTAGCTCTTGTGAAGGCATTTTCGTGCATGGATAATTGTTCAAATTAATGATTCTGTAAAGGATGGAGCACTTAAAAGTCCGATTCCAACATCATGCTGATATCCAGTGAAATTTAGTCAAAAAGAATTATTTTAAAACTAAGTTCCCAGTCCCTTGTCTAGACTTTTGTTGGCTCAATTGCCTTTTTGAGTTGTCTTAATTAAACTGTGCTTTAAGATAAACAGAACACCTTCATCATTCTTTTCATATAACAATATACTTTTTATATCCAAAAATGTCAGTATTTTGAACAGTGGTGATTGATAAAAAATAGTTTTGCCTTGGCCGGGCACAGTGGCTCACACCTGTAATCCCAGCATTTTGGGAGGCTGAGGCGGATAGATCACCTGAGGTCAGGAGTTCGCAACCAGCCTTGCCAACATGGTGAAACTCTGTCTCTACTAAAAATACAAAAAATTAGCCAGGCATGGTGGCGGGAGCCTTTAATCCCAGCTACTCTGGAGGCTGAGGCAGGAGGATTGCTTGAACCTGGGAGACAGAGGTTGCAGTGAGCCGAGATCGTGCCATTGCACTCCAGCCTGGGCAATAAGAGTGAAACTCTGTCTCAAAAAAAAAAAAAAAAAAAAGAAAAGAACAAATTGCCAGCTCTTGGGTAGGAGGGAAACTGAGACAACAGTGTAACTCCTAAGTACAATTGCATTAAAACATTTAAAAAAGTAACAATGCTGCTGAAAACAATGATTAGAGAAACCTTCTTCATGGAAATGATAAGGGCATTTGCCTAGCCAGCACTTCATCCAAAAAAAACATTCAGCCTCTACAACCTTAAAATAAGACTTCTTTCTTGCTTTAAACATGAAATTCAGCCTTCATAAAGCTATGAGGTGAAAGACAAGAACATATAGGTAAACAGGGACTGGGGTAGAGAATATACTTAGAATATTTACTTCATTTCAGTCGAAAAGTATTGATTAAAATGTGCAAGACACAATTCTACTTATTTTATTTTACCTGTGCTGATTTTCTCTGTCCCATGTCATGCTTTTTCAAATATTGTGGAAGATGTATTTGTCTTTGAGTACATTTTTTCAAGCTTCAGTCTCCATATGGTTGTCAATAATTTCATAGGAGTGCTAACAGGTTGGTAAGAGCTCACTGCAAAATAAAAAAAAATTACTTTAAAAGTAGAAGAAAAAAATATTTTCAGAAATAAAGACACAAATGTATTTGCCTCTATTTAATGGTCCTATAGATTATAAAAGGTTTCACAAAATGATAAACATATAGTACACATGTTTAAAAATCCAGTTAAATGAATAAATGACTATTAATAAGTTCACCTTGCATGGCTATTGTTAGGAAAAATAAATCAATACAGGCAAAATGCAGAACAAATGCTAGCTATTAAAATCATTATTTAGAAGAAAACCTATCAGTGTTTATTGAAATCTGTATAATTCTTTGTATCTCAGAAAAGTTCTAAATACAGAGGGAATTCTAATAAGCATGCTTTAACTAACTAACTTTTATGAAGAAGAAAAATTATTCTCTGATATAAATAAACTGCCTTGTTGGTTTACATTATTAATTGAAGTTCATCTACTTGTTCCCTTTTGGTGAGAAATTATCAGCTAAAAAGCTATTTATGTTTAAATGTTAGGGCAGAGTAGTACTAAACGAATGAATTACTACAGATTTATTTTAAGGTTACCTCCTGTGATCTCAATACTGACAGATAGCTTGGTAATCAGAGAAAGCAGCAATATAAAGAAAAAGGAGAATTTAACTGGAAGTGAGCAGTAGACAAGTGCAGCTTTTCTCAGTTGTTAACATAATACAATTTGAAACTTTTAGGAAGGCATTTTATCTGATTAACCTCTGCTATAAATAATATCAATGTGGGGATCAATGATTTCCCAGCATAATTCATAACTTTCCCAGTTTTTTCTACTCTATTAATAGATCAAATTCAGTTAAATTTGAGTGTTGAATAAATGCGCATTTCATGAATCTATGAAATCAATGTAGCATTATTTTCTTCTAATCATTTACATATATGCATATATATGAATATATATTTTTATGTAATTAAAGTGAATTACAGCCTTTTCTAGGATGTTGTGTTTGAAAAATTATTCAAATATTTTTACCTGAGAACTGTCAATAAATGTAATGTAACATGGTGATGGTATTAATAAAATGATTTTATAATGTAAATTCTACTTTAAATATCCCAGTTCCCCCACTTTAATGCTGGCCCCTTGATCCCTCTAGCAATAATATTCATATTACCTGGTGGAATAAGGACAGCAAAGAAAAGCAAAATACAGAAAAAGAGAAGGATCTTCATTGTAAATGATTTCTTGCTATAAAACAGTGTACAGATCATCTGTCTGACTCAGCTGTTGTTGAAACAAGGAAAAAAAAACCCTTACATTTAAAGAATTCTTCTGCATAGTTTTGACTACTGAAGCTTATTAAGAGCAAGAACATTTCCATGCTTGGTGAATAGTGCCATATTCAAAGAGATAGTGACTAGAAAAATCTGCTTTGTCACACAAAAGTTACATCTGCTGATTTCTCTTGCAGTTTCTTTAAGAAACTTTAACAGTTACAAGAATATGGGTATAAATTGCTAGGTGACCAAGATCAGAAATAGTCCTGCAGCAATTCACTTGACACCCCAGAAGTACTTGTTTTATATAATTCCATTCACTATTTTAATGGTACCAGTATTAACAATGAATCTCAATGTAGCAAAAAATCCAAACCATATAACTTTAGGCTGAAATTATCATACAGAATATTTAATTTTACATATAAAAATGTTGAGATCCAGATTTGTCAGGTAATTTTATAATCCACACCTTCTTTATTTAAATTATGTATGAACATAAATCATGACAGTATTCTGATGTTTATGGATATTATCCTGTCGAGCTTAGCTATACCATGAAGAAAAGTCTGTCCCCTCAAGTAGGATTTGTGAATGTCAGTGCAAAAACATTCAATGTTATAAAATTAGAATGCATTTCTCTGTTTGTTGTTATTGTCTACATAGTGCGAAGGTATTTCTGAGTTAATTTGTAAGTTTTCCAAAGTCTGCTACAGCAGATATATGATAAAGAACTGATACTGTTCCCCAGACCCAATAAGGAATAATGATCCATTGACTCTCTCTTACTACACTCATAAAGAGCACTAAGAATCTGGGTGTAAAGAAGCCCCAATTAATACTAGTCATCCTTATTTTACATTTATGAGAATGTTATTTGCAAAGGTGTTGCAACTGAAACATGTACAAATAATCAGAATTGTGGCAAAGCTTCCTGGGCAAAGTAATAAGGACACATGATCAGTAATTTTTCCCTTCTACAACCAAATTCTTCACTGATAAAATATGAATTAAAAGTGAAGGACTCGACTAGGTGCAGTGGCTCATGCCTGTAGTCTCAGTGCTTTTGGGGACCGAGACAGACAGAACTCTTGAGCTCCAGAGTTCAAGACCAGCCTGGGCAACACGGTGAAACCCCATCTCTACAGAAATACAAAAATTAGCCAGGAGTGGTGACACACACCTGTAGTCTCAGTTACACTGGGACGCTGCGGTGGGAAGATCACCTGAGCCCTGGGAGGTGGAGGCTGCAGTGAGAGATGATCATGCCACTGTACTCTAGGCTGGATGACAAAGTGAAACACTCTCTCTCGAAAAAAAAAAAAAATAGAAAGATAAGAATTTATACTAAAAACTAAGAACTTACTGGGGTTCGATGAATAGAGGATTTAACTATCATTTGACATAGTATAAGATTATTTAAATCCATCCCTATGTAAGATTAATTGAACAGATATTACTCAAACAACTACCATGTGCCTATTACTTTTCTAGTTGCTGTGGTACAACTGTGACGAGGATAGGGCATTTGATTGTTGTAGATGAGACAAAGTTCTAATTGGACACTGAAACCACAACCCAAGTTTCATTAAAAATAATTTATATATTATTATGCTTTCTCTGTTTTCAGAACTTCTGTGAATAAACACAAAGAAAGAAGAGCAAAGAAGATAAATGTCTCATTGATTTTTAATTTTAGCTATTTCCAAAGACATGACAAGGGTCCAATATTGCTGCAAGGACTAAAGTCATTTAGAAATTTTATTTTGAATATCTTATTTGTTAAATCCAAAGGGTGGAAAATTCAAACAGCAACATGACAGCATTACAGCTGATTCACTTAGGGGACTTTGTGACCCAGGTCTAATCCCATGGAGAACGTGTAAACTGCTCCTTTTTTTGAACAGGTAAATATAAATCCTGTATGATAAATGTCCCACATATTAAACACATTCTACAGGATCTACACCACAAAACAGAAATAGAGTATGCCTTTCAACATTTGGTATTTGGATGTGAGAATACATACAATTTAAATTGCTTTTTTTGAATATATTAAGAATTTTAAATCATAAACAATAGAATTATGCAGGAATACTTGGATTCACTGATCTCATGGCCACCTCCTAGTCACTGTAGATGTCTAGAAAACAGATAAATAAAACATTTTCACTGCCTTAAGAAACTCAACTTATTTTTGAAAAGACATGCAAATAAATATATGCCAAATGAATAAAATAAATGCTATGAATGTTTCATGACAAATAGTTCTCATGTGTTTTCTGAGTATAGTATTTTTTTAACTGAACCACAGATAAATCTCAATTCATTTGAAGCTTGCATATTATAAGGTTTCTGGACCAGAAATTTTGTGGATCTAATAAGAAACCCTGTCCTGAGGAAATTAAAGCTAACACTAGTATGCTGAAGAAAATATTTTATCCTTCTTTATTGTTCCTTTATTCTCTAATTCTACATTTAGTTACACAATTAGTGAGTGACTTAGGTTCTACAGTATTTAGGTTTATCAAAAACCTCATCACCCTGGATGATAAAGACATACAAAATGTACTTACCCTCTGCTGGTCAAGGAATAAGAGTAACTCCTGTTGGACCACTGAGGGTGCCCCTGCATGAACAAAATGTCCCCAGTTAAGTTGTTTTTTCCCCTAAGAAATTGTTATTTTTCACTGCCTAAGAAAAAAACTTTCAATTTTCCTAAATATTTTGGAGGAAAACAGAGAGAGAGGTTGAGTGCATTTATGCTTATGCTCATATTCAAATGTCTTCTTCATTAACTACATAGCCGCTTTGCTTCCTTGTCATTTATCACCTAAACATCAGTAAGATAACTCTGCTTGAAAAGATGTATCTAGACAATCATCAAACATCCTTTTTTTAAAATTTTTTTTTAAATTTTTTTTTTGAGATGGAGTCTTGCTCTGTCACCTAGGCTGGAGTGCAGTGGCGGAATCTCGGCTCACTGCAAGCTCCGCCTCCCGGGTTCACGCCATTCTCCTGCCTCAGGCTCCCGAGTAGCTGGGACTACAGGTGCCCGCCACCTCGCCCGGCTAATATTCTTGTATTTTTAGTAGAGACGGGGTTTCACCGTGTTAGCCAGGATGGTCTCTATCTCCTGACCTCGTGATCCGCCCGCCTCGGTCTCCCAAAGTGCTGGCATTACAGGCGTGAGCCACCGCGCCCGGCCTCCTTTTTCATTTTTAATGTAATTTTAGTGGTCACTGTGAGGAGCATCAGCTCCATAGAATACAAATTCATGAGTCACCAAGTCCTCTTTTCTCTCTGTTTGTTTTGCTCATTCATTGACTGAAACCAGGACTGGAGTGAAATTTAGTAAACCTGTATGTTAATTAAGCCTCAACATGCAGATATCAATGACATCCCTGACATCTGTATAGCTTAATTTTTATGTATATATTAAATATAAATTGGTTACTGTGTAGGTTCATAATTTAGAGATCGATCAAATCTGTTATCCCATTTTCTAATTTTATGTTTTAGTAATGAATATATATAGCACCTTTATCACTGCAAAGGCATTCACTTTTGGAGATTATTTTTTAAAAATAACATTTAATTTTTTTGTTACATAAGATTTAATATTTTCATGAGAAATAAGAATAAAATGAAAAATATACTTTTGGGATAGAGTATTTGCATTGAGTAACTATAAAACAGAAAAAATGAAAAGAATTTTCACTGTAAATAATTTATTTAGCAGTTGTAAAGAGCCCATTGATGATTTCTGTGGTTGAGGTGTTGTTTAAGCAAGGAAACAAAAGAACCCCCTCATTTATAGAATTTCCTTAGTAGTATTGATTATTGAGTCTGTATTGGGTAGAATAATATCATCTATTTTTTATAAACTCAAAGAAATCTTCTTGAGGAGAAACTTTACAGTTACAAGGATGTATATTTAAATTCTTAAAACCTTAGTGTTAAAATTATGCTACAGCAATTTGATCCTTGAGATTTTTTAAAATAAACCTGTCAATGCTGAATCTTGATGTGCAGAGATATCTGCGTCATAACAAATTAATTTGAAGTATTGTAAAGTATACTAACGTTTATAGATGAAGACACTGAAATCCAAAGAGGTTACGTTCTATATTATGTATTATTTATAATTTATTAAAAATAGACTCACCAACAGTGATAACTCTGCCTTGCTAACCTTAGAATATTTTGATAAAAGTTCCTAAAGTAGGACTTATCACAATTCAGAAATATTTCACTTTTTTAAAACTAGAATCCATGACTTTGATTGTTTTCCTAAATTACTGTTATTTCTAATTTAGTGTGTAAAATTTGCATAAGCTATTGCATATTTATCTTTATTCCTCAGATACTGGTTGTGAAGACAGAAATTGATTAGTTCTTTTTCACAACACTTCAAGCATGCCTGGAAAGTGTGGAAAAGTAAGATCTGAACTCATGTTTACATGCAGAGTAACAAGATTATTAATCACACAATCATAATAATTTTAGAATGTATAAAGATTCCAGGAAGACCTCATGATAACTAGAGTGATTAAGTAATTATCTGGGAATTGCTTTCCTTCTAAATCTTTTTTCCCTGTATAATCTAAGATGAAAATTATACTATTATACTACTTAAAGTGAGGCTAGCAGCTTGATTATGACATGTGCCCTTGCTGGAAGAAAGGACTGAGAATTTTCTCATCAGTTGACATGAGGGAGACCATTTCAGCCTGTCTCTAGGTAAAATTAATGTACCTGGGCCTGTTCAGTGTTCACAGTAATCAACACAGAAAATTGAATTTTGTTACGAATAAGAATGATTATCAACCTGGATCACCAAGCCCACAGGTAAATTCATTAAAATGTACTTTTGCCACCAGAACTCCTATGGACAAGAAGAGCAGAAATGAAAACGAATTCATTGATTTTTTCCCCCTATTCCTTTCAAAGAGATTTTAAAAAAATGAGATTATTCATTTACTGGAGGGCTGCAGCCATTGGAATATGTGCTTTGAACCAACATTTTTCAAACTGGAAATGGGAAAATGGCAAAAACAAAACAAAACAAACAAACAAACAAAAACCATGTTAGTGCTGATTCACTAGGATGTTTCGTGAACTAGGCCTAAATTCATAAAATACATGGAAATCCATACCCATCCTACAAGATCTCTTGACATTTCTCATTTAAAACCTGTTTTCATCAAAGAAACTTGTAAATCTAGTGAAGAATTTTATAAATACCATGGGGTGGCTGGGGAGAAAGTAGAGACTAAGGGTCATTTCTATCCTAGTAACTGACTACACAGGTCAGAGACTATAAAGACTCCTTATTTGAGGACATGACTAAGGTCACCTCAGAGACAAAAAAGCATATCTTATTCGCACTTGACCTAGCAGAGAGAAAGGTCATGTTTTCCCGCATAAAGACTCTTGATTAAGATGGTTTAGCATTTCTTCTCATCTTGACTAAACTTTATATAAGTTTCTTTTTGACTCTAGACCCCCAACTTCCCTATTCTTAGATCATTTTCTTTCAAACTGTGTGATTACAAATTTCCTCTCTACCTCTTTGAGATGTAAATCTTTTCCCAGGCAACTGTCAGTTTTGCAAGCCAAGAACGTCTTTCTCAAGGACATTCTCCAGGAACAGATGATAGCCAGAGTTTGCTAGCCTTTTAAATCCAATGGCATGCGAAAGTGTAAAAATAAATATGACCCAGATTTGGTGATTCAAATAGAGAAGATAGTATTTTCGAGGAAATAGACAACAAAGAACAAGATGTATGTATAAGGTGGTGGCAAGTACAAATTTCAAACGAAAAGAAGATACTTGTCATTTCATGTAACTTCACAAAATCTGCAAATGTAGGAAAAGGAACTTTACTTAGGAAGAGGCTCGGATAGTTATGATGTCATTTGGAGAAAAGAAAAAGATTGAAATAGTAAGATAATTCAGAGAAAAGGAAACCAAATGAGAATTAAGTTCAAGGTGAAGGAAACCTTGCCTAGAATTGATGCAGCAGAAAGAGGTATAATTTAAGCAACATTGAATTAATAATGTTTTCTTGTGATCCTCAAACTGGAAACTGCTCACACAGAGTATAAAGTGAAATTTGTAAGGTTGAGGACCCAAGAACATCCTGTAAGATCAAGAACAGATGATTAAATTAATTAAAGATGGAAGTTCTTGCTGAACAGAACCTAACAGTTCAACCCAACAGCGTGTTCTATTTCAGTAAGTTGAAATAGAACAATTTATTCTGAAAGAGAATAAATTGTCCATTAAAACGCTGCACTCCCTTTGATCCAAATCTATGCTCCACTGATACTCTAAGTAGTGTTAGTCATTAGATTAGTGATAAAATTTTATTACATAATGGGAATGATGAAAGCTTTGTCTGTCTGTGAGACAAAAAGGAAAAAAAAAAAGTCAAAGCCACTAGTTCACAAAGGAATAGAGGAAAATAGAAAATGTGAAAATTGACTTGAAAAGGTCATGAAACATTTTCCTACTTACACATTCCACTATTTATGTGAGGAGTCAAAGGAATTTGGTTCTAGAGTAAGGTAGGGAACAGTGTTGAAAGTTTTTGTGTGTAGCTAATATTTATCTGAGAAACTTCTTTGCTCTCCTCAGTCACCACTGCAACTCCTCTTAGCTCACAGTCACAAACACATGTGGGAGTAAAATTGTTCACCAGTATGAAGCCCCAGAATGTCAAGGTAGAAGCAGAAGAACCATAGCAAAGATCAACAGTTTTCTCTTTCACTTAAACTGTATTACTACGTCTCGGGAAGTGGTTACTTCTTCATCCTTGTAAGAAGATGTGCAACAAAGTCCTTTCTCTTTTCACCTAATATAGACTGCTCTCAGGAGGTTAATGAAAAGCCTTGGTTACAATTATATTTTTCTTAGTTATATCACAATAAATGTTCACAAATCTACTCAATAATTGTGGCCCCCAGAACACAATCTGTTAAAAAATGTAGTAATCCTTTATACATCTTGATGTTCTCATTGAAAGAGGGAAAGTTGGCTAGAAAGAGTTCTAATGTCTCTTCTATGGTCAAAAGCTTTCTAAAAAAATTTTTAAAAGCATTTATTGAATACTGATTTCCTCAGTATTATACTAGACACTTTTCATTTGGTCTATTTATTTCTCACAATAACCTTACTGGGTGGTTGATGCTATATTTATTTTAAAGAAGGGATAATTTAGATTCAGAGAGGTCATATTGTTTGATAATAAATGCTATAATATAGCAACCAAAGCATGTATAATGTCTCAAACATGAAATAGGTTTCTTTATTGCTCATATGTCAAAATGGGTAACACTGATCTCTATGAATCTCTCTTTCAAGCATTTATTCAGGGCCCCAGGTGTTGTTCCATCTTAGCATTCTGTCATCTTCAACATGTGATTTTCAATGTCACTGAAGAAAGGGCAGGCAAAGCAAAATCTTGCTTCGAAGTATTTTATAAACTGAGTCTGAAAGTGGTGCACATCATTTCTACCAGGATTTATTTTATTCACCAGTGTGAACTGGATTCGGTTATATGGCCACTCTTAACTATAAGGTAGGCTGGAAAATGTAGTGTAGTTTCTATACTCCATGCTCTCAGGAAAAAGAGAAAAAATACATCATTAAATAGCTAGCCAGTCTGAAGTACAATACATTTTTTATATTCAATAAATATATATTTATATTTTTGTCTCACATGTAGAACAACCTCCTTTCCTCCTCAAAGAAGACAACTAAAAACTCATTTCAATGAAACATACATTTAAGAGTCCAGGATCTTCTGGTTTTGTGCAGTTCTTTCTCTCACATCATGATATGATGTATTAAAACATGTAATATTTCAGGACACAAGTATAAGAATTATCATAACAATATTGTTTGTAGTAGCATATCACTGAAAACAAAAATTCACAGAGGAGGATGAATAAATTGTAGTTCATTCAAATAATGGTAAATTCATGATGAGAATGAATTAACTCCAGCTACACCCAAAAATATAGACGAATCAGAGAAAGATAATGCATGTGACTATATATAATTTTAGAACATTTTTGTAACAATATGAATACAATAATACTTTCTCAGGAACTGGTATTACTTCTCTCTAGAAGAAATATCCTGTCTTTACTGATTACCTTCTCTGAAAAGTTCATTCTGAGTATAAACTGATTCTCTTAGCACAAATGTAAATCGAAATGTCTTCACAAGAAAGACAAAAAAATGTATTGCTCCAAGGAGCTGAGGTATAAACAGCTAGAATGTGAGTAGCACTCTACATGTGCCACAGTGTGAAACTACCCTATGACCACTGAATCGTAATTAACTTTACTATGTCTAAATAGCGTTTAAATGCAAGTAGAAAATTTCGAGTAACCAGAGCAGGGAGTGAATTTTAAACCTCAGTTAAATGCAGAGATGTTGATGGGTGAGTACAAAGACAAAAAGATGAATGGGATGCCAGTTGTAGAAAGGTTCTTGACTCTCACAAGACTATGGAGGCAGAGTTCAGGCTGATTTTAATCAGATCACGGCTGGACAAGTAAATTCTGAAGAATTTGTGGGGCATACTGATTGACACTTGAACCCAGAGTATTTCAGAGGCAGTAGAATAATTATTTACAGGAATATTTGAGGATGATATTCACCATATTTTACACAGATGGCACAGCCAAGCTGTGACCAGGCAGAATGAATTCTATCTCTGATGCTGAAGGAGGGTACTTGAGGTTCCCGATATGCCAGGCGTTAACCCCTTTTGTTACTAGTTCCTGGGAAAGTCTGGACATTTCAGGAGAAGGATGATAATCCTGTGGGTGACAGTAAGTGTATTTGGAGAATTAGCACCGTGGTTATTTATCAACAATAATAGAGGGTTTCAATATTTTAACAACTGAAATGGTTACATGCATGTGTACCTGTGGAATATAACCACTAGGCATTTTGATAATAAAAGAAGTTACAGGTAAGAAGCTGAAAATAAAGAAGGGAAGAAAATAATTTTTATTCTGTTCCCTTAAGAGTAACTCACATTCTCCTTCCTTGCAATTCACTATTGTAACTCCTGGGAATAAGTACAGTGTTTTCCACCTAAGGAGGAAATATGATATACAGAAGTATCTCAACCTGGCAAGAAGAACAGAAATCCAGTTCCTGCTACTTTCCCCTCAAAATGTGGAAAAGCGACAAAAGGGGCAGAAGAGAGATGCCTGTATCATGAACTTCCCTCCAGAGCCTCCAATATGATCAGAGAGAACATGGGCAAGACCGAATGATAAGATAGATGATCAACAGCTTGGAAGTTTTACCCCCACTTCAACACTTAAGGAAGAGATCCCACTCAGGATATCTTTGTACCAACATGGGGTCAACTGTAAACAGAGGCTAGTTAGGCAGTGGGGACGTAGACACAGCTTTACCAGGCACTGCAGCTGCCATGCCAGTCTCAGTTGGGATGAGACCCAGAATTTTCCATATGCACTTGGGAATGTGGAGAGCGACATAGAAGTTAGCTAACAGTCTGAATGCGATGCTGCCAGAAAAATGTGACACTCGTAGGAACAAATTGATCCTGAATTCACAGACTGTCAGTGTCTGAGGTTAAAGAGAGTTGCAGTTATATTTCCAAAGATCTATAGTGCCAATGAGACCTGAGGTGGGTCCTAGGAAGTGGGAAGGACCACTCAGCTTCAAATGAGAAAAATAAACCACTAATACAATAGTCATAAAATTAAGACGCAAAGTCCAGGAGGGAAAATAGACCAGGTAGGTGTAGAGCATCACTATGGAGACCAGAGGGACAAGAAGATGCTACTGTGAATCTCAGGGTCACTCCTTTTCTAGTGTATGATCAGATGAGCCCTCTTTCTCCAGTCTCTGTGTTGAGCAGAAGAAAAGAGTACTACTCTGAAAGACTAAGCATTTTCCTACTGAGATATTCTAAATTATGATCTAGGGCTGAGTTACCCAAAAGGATTGATAGAGAATGGAGTTCCCCTTATCAAGTAGAATGTAACTTTTAACATATGCTATATGAAATGCAAAGAAAATATAATTATTTGTACATCTTAGTGCAATGTGAGCTAATGCCTGACTTTATAAGACAATAACAAAGGCATATCAGTGAACTGTTAAAGCTCAGAAACTTGTAAACCTTATGAAAAAGTGCCTTATCAAAAATCGCCTAAAAATCTTTGGGCTTCCACATGTTAGAGCGTACTATGATTATTATATTCAAAATATTGGTAACAAATTTCCAAAAATAAAAATATGATTCTTTGTCCAAGAATATAGGCATTATATAATTTATTTTATTTTTAATATTAAAATTAATTAAAATATTTAATTGTTTGTAGTTAAAGTGAAAAATTCTACCTAAAGAGAATATCATTTTCAATGGAAATTTCAGCAAAATTATTTCATATTATACCGTTTTTTGAGAATTCATGATGCTTAAATAATTTATTTTTATTTCATACTCGATATTGTTTTTTCTTTCAGTGTTTTAACCTATGTTCTTTGCTATTTCCAATAATTGCCATCATATTTTGGTTTCACCAGTCTTCTCTCTTTTATCTTTAATGAAACTTTCTCTTTTCAGTATACCCCCATTTTCTTCCAAGTAAGGAAATGAGGAAAAGATATATTTAGTGACTATTCTAGGTAAGGAAGTACAGAAAATAAGAGGAAGGACGTTGAAATTCAAATCAAAGAAACCTAGACCAAACTCTACGTCTAATCTGTTGATCTTATGAAATGTCAAAGAACTTTAAAATAATTGAGAATAACACTTAATTAATATTCAAGGAAAAGCCCCAGATTCTAAAAACAGTAGGGCTGAATCCTATCAGTTGCTGCATGGAACTACTTCTTATTTCCCATATTTAAAAAACTGTGAAGAAAGACTTTTCCCAATGTTACTTCTCATTGAAAACCTGACATTTTAATTTGTGAGACCCTGATCATATATTTTAAACAAATTATACAGTTTCATAAAGATATTAGAAATAAGAGGGAAAGACTTCTTGGACTGCTCATCTAAAGTCAAACACAGATGGACTAAATAAAGCTCTCTTTAACATTTTAGTCTCAAAGAAATCCATCCACTGACAAATGAGCTATTTTCCCTTATTAATAGGGTTAATATGCTAATAATGGCGTATGAACTAAAAACAATCTGTTCCAGACAAGTTTAAGTATCTAGAGACTCATAATTGTTACACGAAATGAGAGTAAAGCTGTGTATGCCCTTCCTTTGTCAGAAAGGTCAAGTGTCTCAGAGCATTTAATTTAAAAAGAAAAAAAAATCCACAAAACACAACAACACTATTTCACCAGTGGAAATGGCTCTGGAGTCTTCCATCAACTTCAAGAATTAGTTTCAAAGTGTTGTCTGCTTTCATTCAGTCAGCTACCAGCATGGAGCAGACCACCTGCTGTGAAATAAGGGGGTAGCGACCAACAGTTATTATAGCAGTAGCCATAAGTTTATTGCTTATTGGTACTAAACTTAAATCTTAGTAATTTTGAATTACTGAGTTAGCTTAGATTTATGGAGATGCACAATCATTTAGAATGGCATTCATTCCAGAAGGGTATATTATCCAAACCAATTTTCTTATAGTGATGCAATTGCAATACCATAGTTACGGTTGTATCAGCATTTCCATTATAAAGTCCTATTTTCAGGGTTTTATAATTTGACCATAAAAATTCTCTCCTTGTAGAAACTTGGTAAACAAGGTCTGAGGCATATAACTGAGTTGTTGTAGGGTTTTTTTTTTTTATTATTTTACTGAAATTAAAAATACACATACATGTTTGATCTGTTCAGCCATTTTATACTTTAACTCTACAAACAACAAAAAAATGCACCAGCTATATGTAGACATATGAAAATAATTGGGGAAAATAACAATTAACCAAATCACTAAGTTGGTGGAGATGCTCAATTTTTATTAGTTACACATTAAGTTCCTGTGAGAGTGAAAAAAACAATTGTTTAGAAATAGGTTTGGCAGTGCACGTGAAAGTCTCACCAATGTTAATAGCAAACCAATGACTGAGGCAAGTCCTTAAATTTCAAGTCTCAAGTTTCTAATCTGTGAGATAGAGATAATTACACACTCCCATATAAAGTTATAAGAATTCTGTAAGCAGAAATAATGAATTTGAAAATTTTAAAGTGCTCTGTAATCACGCAATATTTTTTTTTAGCTTATAAGGTTTTCTTCTAAATGTATAAATCTTATTGTCCACATTACTTATTTAGATTTGTTACACATTCATAGCTCTTCCCAAATATAAACTCCTGAAGTAGAGTTTCTCTATCTTTGTTCTCATTGTGGCACACAAATATACGTTGAATTCATAACTAATTTATATTTTCTTTCAAAATTAAAAGTGTTTACCTGACTTTATTTTGCTATCAGCGTTTCTAGTTGGAATTAGTCTACCCTAAAAATATGACGGTCGCCCTCTTGTGGTTGACAGAGAGTGTGCACATTGAGTGCCAAGGAAGGGCCAGAATCCTGCCTTTATGAACCAGATCTATAAGAATTTATCTAATTCATAGAGTATAGAAAACAAATCATAGGTCATGAAAAATATAAATTATTCAACGTAAGAGATGGAGGGCATTTCTCAGCATTGTTTCATGGTAAGTAATGAAGAACACAAACTCTGGCAATACACTGTTGAGGTTCATCCCTGCCTCTACTACCTGAAAGCTTTCTAAACTAGGAAGATACCTAACAACTCTAAAAGCAATTTACCAACTATGATATTGGGAATCATTGTAGCAATGGCTTCTGAGAGTTATTATAATAATTACATGAGACAATCCATGGACATTCTGGTTCATATTAAGTATTTAGAAAATGTTAGCTATCATTATGCTGTTCTTTCTGTGGACCCATATGAATATAATGTTCTTTCCAAAGTTGTTGTTAATGATAAGTACATTCTTTAAAATTTTTCTTTGTTTCAATAAGCTTAAAGAAATCTATTTTTTTTGTTGTTGTTGTTGGCTGTGTCTTGCACGAATAAGGTGCACATGACAAAGCTTACCTTCAAAAATTTATAATTAATCCTTTCACTTATGATATAAAAATAAAATAAAAAATCATGGGCCCTGGGCTAAGCGCAATATATAGAAAAAATGAACCTAAAATGTATATGGAACTACAAAAGACCCAGAATAGCCAAAGCTATCCTGACCAAAAAGAAGAAAACTGGAGAAACCACATTACCTGATTTCCAATTATGCTACAAAGCTATGCCAAAATAGCATGGTACTGTCATAAAAACAGTCACATAGACCAATGGAACAGAACTGAAAACCCCAAAATAAATTTATACATCTACAGTGAACTAATTTTCAACAAAGTTGTCAAGAGCACACATTGGGGAAAGGTAGTGTCTTCAATAAATGGTGCTGGGAAAACTGGATATCTAATTCAGAAGGATAAGACTACAACCCTGTCTCTCACTATATACAAAAATCACATTAAAGTGGATTAAAGACTTAAATCTAAGACCTCAACCTATGAAACTACTATGAGAACACATTGAGAAAATTCTCCAGCACATTGGTCTGGTAAAAGATTTGTTGAATAATGCCCCCACAGCACAGGCAACCAAAGCAAAAATAGACAAATGGGATCACATCAAGTTAGAAAGCTTCTGCACTGCAAAGGTCACACTCTAAAAAGTGAAGAGGCAATCCACAGAATGAGAGAAAACATTCTCAAACTATCCATCTGACAGGGAATTAACAAGCAGAATATGTAAATAACTGAAACAACTCTATAGGAAAAAAAATGTAATAATCCAAATAAAATTGGGCAAAAGATCTGAAAAGACATTTCTCAAGAGAAAACATACAAATTGGCAAACAGGTGTATGAAAAGGTATTCAATGTCATTGATCATCAGAAAAATGCATATCAAAACTACAATGAGCTATCTTCTTACCTCAGTCAAAATGGCTTATATGCAAAAGATAGGCAATTACAAATGCTAGAGAGGATATGGAGAACAGAGAAACCTTGTACACTTGGTGGAAATGTAAATTATTACAACCACTATAGAGGACAGGTTGTAGAATCCTCAAAAGACTAAAAATAGAACTACTATATGATCCAGCAAATCCACTGTTAGCCATCTAACCAAAAGAAAGGAAATTCTTATATTGAAGAGTTATCTGTACTCTCATGTTTACTGTAGCACTATTCACAATATCCAAGATGTGGAAGCAACCTAAGTGTTTATCAACAGACACATGGATAAATAAAATGTAGTACATAGTGGCTCAAGCCTGTAATCCCAGCACTTTGGGAGGCTGAGACGGGTGGATCACGAGGTCAGTAGATCGAGACCATCCTGGCTAACACGGTGAAACCCCGTCTCTACTAAAAAATACAAAAAACTAGCCGGGCGAGGTGGTGGGCACCTGTAGTCCCAGCTACTCGGGAGGCTGAGGCAGGAGAATGGCGTAAACCGGGGAGGTGGAGCTTACAGTGAGCTGAGATCCGGCCACCGCACTCCAGCCTGGGCGACAGAGCGAGACTCCGTCTCAAAAAAAAAAAAAAATGTAGTACATAAACACAATGGAGTAGTGTTCAGCCACGAAAAAGAATGAGATTCTGTCATTTGCAACAACATTGCTGGAACTGGAGGAAATCATGTTAAGTGAAATAAGCCAGGCACAGAAAGACAGACTTCACATGTTCTCTCATTTATTTGTGGGAGCTATAACAATTAAAACAATTGAACTCATGGAGAACAAAGAGCAGAATAATGGTTACTAGAGGAAAGGTACTGAAGGCAGAAAGTGGGGATAGTTAAATTGGTACAAAAGTATAGTTAGAGAGAACGAATAAGATCTAGTACTTGATAGTACAATAGGTGACTTCAGTCAACAACAATTTATTGTACATTTAAAAATAACTTAAAAAGTGTAATTGGATTGTTTATAACACAAAGAAAGAATAGATGCTTGAGGTGATGGATACCCCATCTATCCTGATGTGATTATTATGCATTAGATGCCTGTATCACAATATCCCATGTACCCCATAAATACATACACCAACTATATACCACGATAGCCACAATGAATTACTTGTAATTTTCTCGATAGCATTCTGCAATCTCTTATTTTTATGGATTCACACATACCTTTCTTTCACCTAGGATAGCTCTTTCCTCTGGGCATATTTCTTCATATTAGAGGGCTGGAGCAAGTATTTTAGGAAAGTATTTTACATTCGATTTATAACTTAAATATATGTGTGTGTGCACGTGTGTGTGCACATATGCATGTGTAAACACTTATTACATTATGTAATGTATATATGTTATGTATTGTATGTACATTCTAAAGTTTGTACTGTTTTACTCTTTTCAATCTTAAATTCAAGTTAAAATGTTAAATGGTCATATGGAATTACAGAATTGTAAAAACTCAAGTTCTCTTCATCTTTAAAATTATTGTGTTAATATTGTTTATTTTAATTGTTTGTTTTTACACAGGAATACCTTGCACATTGAGGCTGGAGACAGTGACTGCATTTGAAACAAGCTCAGATAATTTGGAATTGTTTTAAACTTAAAAGTGTTTAGTGAAGGACAAGTTTTAAATTGGATGAGCAGAAGCTTAAATAAAACTTAAAACTCAACAGGATCTGTAGCAATTGCATAGAAAATAGATCAACAAAAGACTTTTTCAGTAGGGATATTTTATCACTAACATTGTTTAGAATCATTGGTGCACAGTGATAATAACAAACAGGTTGAGCGTTGTGGTTTTTAAAATTGTTTTTAAATAATCTGCAGGCAATGCACCCTTTTATCAACTGCATTTTTTTATAACCATCACCACCACTACATACTTGGCATTCTACTCTGCTCTCACTCAGTCTTTCTCTCTTCCTGCTTAATCCCATTACCTAATTTTTAGATTATTTCTATTATGTCTAACTTCTGCTAGTTTTTCATATCACTACTACTTCTTGTGGAATTTTTCCTTAAACTGAAATCCCTGAATAATACTGAATTAGATACCTGATAGTATAAGCTCCCAGATTCCGGCATATTCTATATTTACATTACAAGTCATCCAGCCTCTTTGTAATAGTCCATTACCTAGTGTATTTTTTCCATAACGCTACAAATTCTATAAAGACTGGGACTATACATTGCTCTCAGAAGTAGACCACCACTGAAGAGTGTTGAATAACTAAACTTCAATTCTACTTCTCTGTCAAGTAGCCCAAATCCTTACAAGTGTGGACTGACTGGCTAGTTTCCTCCAGCACGTCATCAGGATACATCTTTTATACTCTGTGTTTATGAAAAGTCCATTGAGGTCATGTCATACTGACATTTTTTGAATAGGCCATCCAACATAAGGACGCATCATCATGAGTAATACTAATCCATAGCTATTTGTCTATACCTGAGATCAATCCCAGGACACAGCAGAGGGAAAACTTGAGGCATCCATGCTAACAAAAGACATTTGCTCATATCCCCTATTCAGTCAGTAACATGTTCCCTCTTTTCTGCAACTGATTAAAAATTGCTCATACCAGAAGCTTTAGGTAAACTGTCTTCACCTATAGTAGATATTTTCAGACTCCCTTCATATTTCTTGTCTCTCCTGAGTATTCTCAAAGTATTATTTGCCCACTTCTGTTAAAGGTCTTATCACATTTTATGAAAATTACCAGATTTTTTTTTTTCCAGTCTCTCCTACTAAACCATAATCTCTTTCAGGGCATGGGTCTATTTTTAATTCATGTTTGAATTACAATGCTCTATTCAATGTCTTTTTATAACATATATTAAATATATGACCAATGAATTTGAAAAAGCAGAGTGGAAGACCATCCACCTATAATGTTACTTGAAATGACCCACAGTGCAAACTGAACTATTAGGTAGGCAGTCATCTAACCATTTTCTTTACATGCTCATCTCTCTCTCATCAAGGCAGACCCCTGGAATATCTTTCTTGAGGCAATATCACTTTCAATAAACTCTTCTTTTGCTTGTATAACTTTCGTCCTCCCTGCATTTGCATTCCATATACACAATCGAGTACTATTCAACCATTGAAAAGAATGAGATTCTGTCATTTGGACCAAAATGGATGGAACTAGGGGACATATTCCATAGCAGGAAATTCTGTGGAACTTGGGCACTGAGGGCTTGAGTTTTTTTTTTTTTTTTTAATTTATTTATTATTATTATACTTTAAGTTGTAGGGTACATGTGCATAACGTGCAGGTTTGTTACATATGTATACTTGTGCCATGTTGGTCTGCTGCACCCATCAACTCGTCATTTACATCAGGTATAACTCCCAATGCAATCCCTCCCCCCTCCCCCCTCCCCATGATAGGCCCCGGTGTGTGATGTTCCCCTTCCTGAGTCCAAGTGATCTCATTGTTCAGTTCCCACCTATGAGTGAGAACATGCGGTGTTTGGTTTTCTGTTCTTGTGATAGTTTGCTAAGAATGATGGTTTCCAGCTGCATCCATGTCCCTACAAAGGACGCAAACTCATCCTTTTTTATGGCTGCATAGTATTCCATGGTGTATATGTGCCACATTTTCTTAATCCAATCTGTCACTGATGGACATTTGGGTTGATTCCAAGTCTTTGCTATTGTGAATAGTGCTGCAATAAACATACGTGTGCATGTGTCTTTATAGCAGCATAATTTATAATCCTTTGGGTATATCCCCAGTAATGGGATGGCTGGGTCATATGGTACATCTAGTTCTAGATCCTTGAGGAATCGCCATACTGTTTTCCATAATGGTTGAACTAGTTTACAATCCCACCAACAGTGTAAAAGTGTTCCTATTTCTCCACATCCTCTCCAGCACCTGTTGTTTCCTGACTTTTGAATGATCGCCATTCTAACTGGTGTGAGATGGTATCTCATTGTGGTTTTGATTTGCATTTCTCTGATGGCCAGTGATGATGAGCATTTTTTCATGTGTCTGTTGGCTGTATGAATGTCTTCTTTTGAGAAATGTCTGTTCATATCCTTTGCCCACTTTTTGATGGGGTTGTTTGTTTTTTTCCTGTAAATTTGTTTGAGTTCTTTGTAGGTTCTGGATATTAGCCCTTTGTCAGATGAGTAGATTGCAAAAATTTTCTCCCATTCTGTAGGTTGCCTGTTCACTCTGATGGTAGTTTCTTTTGCTGTGCAGAAGCTCTTTAGTTTAATTAGATCCCATTTGTCAATTTTAGCTTTTGCTGCCGTTGCTTTTGGTGTTTTAGACATGAAGTCTTTGCCCATGCCTATGTCCTGAATGGTACTACCTAGGTTTTCCTCTAGGATTTTTATGGTATTAGGTCTAACATTTAAGTCTCTAATCCATCTTGAATTAATTTTCGTATAAGGAGTAAGGAAAGGATCCAGTTTCAGCTTTCTACTTATGGCTAGCAAATTTTCCCAGCACCATTTATTAAATAGGGCATCCTTTCCCCATTTCTTGTTTTTCTCAGGTTTGTCAAAGATCAGATGGCTGTAGATGTGTGGTATTATTTCTGAGGACTCTGTTCTGTTCCATTGGTCTATATCTCTGTTTTGGTACCAGTACCATGCTGTTTTGGTTACTGTAGCCTTGTAGTATAGTTTGAAGTCAGGTAGCGTGATGCCTCCAGCTTTGTTCTTTTGACTTAGGATTGTCTTGGAGATGCGGGCTCTTTTTTGGTTCCATATGAACTTTAAAGCAGTTTTTTCCAATTCTGTGAAGAAACTCATTGGTAGCTTGAGTTTTAAGAAGAGGACCCTTGCAAAATGGAGACAAAAAACATCCCAGAATAAATAAACCTCTTTTTAGATAATATCTCTATTCATCGTGGCCTCTTCTTGCATCTATGATCAAAATTCTTGGCTCAGGGTGCCATAATTATCTGAGAAGACAATCCCTTTTCAATTATCTAGCAAGTATCCTGTAGAATGGCAATAGCATTTCTTATTTTCTTTCTTAGAAAACGTTCTTACATACTATTCGTTCTTAAGTTATGACTTCAGAATTTACTCCATAGATAAATAGATTACTAGAGAAAAAAGTCCATATTTCTTTATAATTCATAGAAAATAATTCTTTTTCCTCTGGAGCCATAAAATACTTCTCAGCAAGTTTAACGTACCTTTGTGCTTAATTTCATATAGGAGACTTTCAGTTCTGTGTGCGTGAGATGACCCAGAAAGTTGAGATGCTTTTGAAGAGTAGAACATTTTCTAATTGGTCTCCTGTACATTTTGGAGTTTATCACTTATCTGGATCTGGATTTTTCTCCCCCAGCAAAGAAACAAACCTACTTTCTCACTGACTGACTATCATGAGTAGGGTTCTGTATCTGCCATGAGCACATCCTAATGCGATGGACTATTTAGACATCTGATTTTTCCATTTGCAAACTCAAGGAGAGCTTGCGTAGACAGCATTTATTTCTTTTTTAGCATTAGAATCCAAAACAGTGTGACAAACAATGGTTATCACTGTAATGTTTAACATCTATTGAGCATTTGGAATGTGCACGCACTACACTACATGTTTTGTAGGCATTCCTCAGTACAATGTAGATAAGAACATTATGGCACAGAAATGTGCAGAAAGTTTTCCAAGTTCACACAGCAAGAGTGATGATACCTTGTTGAAACTCACTTAATTGTACTCCAGAGCTCACTGAATATGCCTCCAACTCTACAGTGCCCTCTTCAGGATATGTTATATTTCTATTAGGTAAATGTAACTTTCTGAATAGTAATGGCCGCATCTTCGCTTCCATGCCCCGCTGCGGTGCTTAGCCCAGGGCCCATGATTTTTTATTTTATATTTACATTTTCTATATAATTTCTATTTTTTTCTATTACCAATGTTATTGGTATCTTGATAGGTATTGCATAACATCTGTAGATTGCTTTGGGTAATTGAGCATTTTGACAACATTGATTCTTCCAATCCCTGAACATGAAATGTACTTTTTTTCTGTGTGTGTGTCCTCTTCAACCGTTTGCATCAATGTTTTATAGTTTTCACTGTAGAGATCTTTCCTTTCTTTGGTTAAGTTCATTCCTAAGTATTTTATTTTATTTGTAGCTATTGTATATCAGATTACTTTCTTGATTTCTTTTTCAGATTGTTCATTGTTAGTGTGTAGAAATGCTACTGATTTTTCTATGTTGATTTTGTATTCTTGCAACTTCACTGAATTTATCAGTTCTAATAAGATTTTTTTTTGGTGGAGACTTTTGTTTATTTAAAATATAACATCACATCATCTGCAAACAAGAATAATTTGACTTCTTCCTTTCCAATTTAGATGTCCTTATTTCTTTTTCTTTTCTGATTGCTCTAGCTAGTACTTCCTGGGAGCTATGTTTTGAACTTTGAATTTGATCTAGCGGATGGACAACTGAGAACCATTAAAGTTTTTAAGAGTGTAGTTAGCATGATAATTTTCACTTTCTAGAGATAATTTATGACTACATTGTGAGAATGGGCCATAGGAGTAAAATAAATGAGATCAGTTATGAGGCTACTGTCATTTCATTGAAAGAAAATGGTGCTCTGAGTTAAGATGGTAGATAAAAATATAGGTGAAGAAAGAGGAGATAAAGTGCTGCTAGCATTTTGACTTAGACAACTGAGTGAGTCAAAATCCTAGTTACTGGTTTAGAATAACACAAAGACAAGAGATTCAGGAGAATGGAGAAATCTGGTACATTAATCTGCCGTTGGGGTATAGAACCGGAGGTGTCTTAGAGGCAGCAAGATGTATTGCCCACAGACTGAAGAAAGACCTAGACAGATATGTAGAATTTGGAATCTGAGAATAGAGATGGTTAGCTTGTTGAAGATTTTTGACTGTGCACTCCCACTAGCAGTTCTATGTCCATGATGCCTTGTGGCACATATCCTATCTCAATCACCACAACCTGTATCACCATCTTTAATTAACTCTATCTCTTTAGTCAGACTATTTAATTTTGCTGGGCTTTGATTATCTGTAACACAGCAGGTATCATACATTAGGGGGAAGACATATTCTGAGAGTTCTTAAAATTGGTCCACATTTTTTGTTTCAACTGTCTAATAAGCTGCATGGTGTTTTCCTAATTAGAAAGCTTTTTATTCTCTTAATTTTGGATTATTGACATCTTTAAGAATTTCTATTTAAAAGCAAATTGTATTAACCAGTAATAACAGTAAATAAGCAAAGCATTCTTACTATGTGCCAGACACTATCTGAAGCAATTTATATATTTTAATTCATTCAATTTGTTGTAAAACCCTCTAGGTAGGTACTATTGTTTCCACTCATTTAACAGATGAAACTGGGGAAAAAGAGGTGATATGGTTTGGCTCTGTTCCCACCCAGATCTCTAACTGTAGTTCCCATAATTCCCATATGTCATGGGAGGGACCCAGTAGGAGGTAATCGAATCATGAGGGAGGGTCTTCTCCAACACTATTCTCATGGTAGTGAATAAGTTTCACAAGATCTGATGGTTTTATAAAGGGAAGCTCCACTGAACATGCTTTCTGTCTTGCCTGCCGCCATGTAAAATGTGGCTTTGCTCCTCCTTGCCTTCTGCCATGATTGTGAGGTCTCCTCAGTCATGCTGAATGCTGAGTCAATTAAACCTCTTTCCTTTGTAAATTACCCAGTCTCAGGTATGTCTTTATAAGCAGTGTGAGAACAGACTAATATAAGAGGTTAAGAAAATTACTCAACATCCCACAGTTAGTGGCAGGAACTGAACACAGGCAATCTAACTCCAGAGTCTGTATTCATTATCATTAATCTATACTACTATTAATTTCTTAACTGGGATGATTTGCTAATGAAGAATTGCTTTAGTGATGTTAGATTGTATGATAAGTGCAATTGCTTATAAAGGTTTTCCAGAATGGGATTCAGTGTGGGTGAACTTTCATAGAGTGGAAACAAAGGTGTAGCTTCTTAAGCTGTTTTTAATGCCAAGGTCAAGCACTGAGACAGGCACTCTGTTGACCTTCTTTGCCATTCAGGTGTGGAAGAGGCCAGCACATGACTGGTAGAGGGGATATAAATAGAGGTACTAAAGCAGGGCCCATCAAAGACACTTTTTAGATACTTTGTAACAGCACCTGTCTTCCCTCAGTTTTTCCACACAACTGAATGTTTATCCATCTGTATTTGTGCAGGAAAGTTATTGACAAGATGTAGTTCAAAATTCATGATTAATTTGATGAAAAGTGAGAGAGTCTTTAGGGACAAATAATCTGTAAAGCATTTCAAATATTTTATAGTAACTTCTCCCTGCCTCCACTTGTTTTCATTTCAGTCATTTCATCTTGATTCTGTTGTAACAGATGCTGATAGAGTTTTTGACACTGAGAATGCCAGATCCGTCATTAACATGTTGCCAAACTGGGAAGGATTTACTAACAATATATTTTGCCTGCATCACTTCACTTCTTTTAATAGAGAAACTCATTTGAATAACATCTGAATAAAGGAGTTAATAATAGTAGCCTAAAAGGAGAAGCCAGATTGGAATAATAAATAACTGACCAGAATCTTCACCCTGAATGAAAATTAAATGTCATTAGAGTAATTTTGAAGGCACAAAATAATCTGTCAATGCTAAATCTTTCTTACAGCCTTTTCCCGCTACCCTTCCTGCTACTATATTTTTAACAGAGCGTTCACTTTTGCCCCTCTCGGCTTTATCTAGGATTTAAGAAACGATAGATTAGATTGACATTAAAAGAATTTTGAAGTATCAGCAAGAACGTATTATTCTGAAACTGGTTACCAATTTTAATTCTTTCTTAATTATATATCAATTAGTGCATGCCACTATTTTCACCTGCATGCACTAACAAATTTGATATAAGGCATTAAGAAAATATTTTCTTCTTTAAATTTCAAGTATCTAAAAATGCTATAATGTTATATTACACTAATATGGGTTCATCTTTGTGTTTATATGAGAGAGCAGAGGGAGCTAAAAAAACAAGAAAAGAGAAGAGAGAAAATGGAATTATTGGTAGTGTGGAATTCAGACTCATCTTTTTATAATAGTATTACAAATTTGTTGTAAGTAAGGATGATTGTTTCATATGACAAGAGTAAGATGAGCATGTCCCCCTCTACAAAATATAAAGGGCAGAGAGCTCAAAAACAGATGTGCATATGGGAGAGGTATTTGAAAAAGCTGTTTTATTTTATGGTTAGTTTACCAGAAGTAAACATATAGGTTTTGTTTTTGCTGTTATTAATTGTTTCTGTAGCATTAAATATGAAAGTGCTCATGAATTCTATGTGTACACTTTGATGAATGTACCCATGTAACAAGTACCCAGAACAAAAATAGAAAATTACCAGCATCCCTGTCATTACCCATTACACCTTTTAAAAAGGTAAACATTATTGGACTTCAATTGCTGTAGATTAGCTTTGTGGTTCTTGAATTTCACATTAGAATAATCATATAGTATATAATATTTGGAATCTAGCTTCTTTTATTCAACGTCATATTTGTGAGATTCAACCATACAGTTTTATATAACAATAAGTTGATCATTCAATTTCTCCTATGTATAACTATACTACCACTTATTCATTTTAATGTTGAACAAAAATTGAATTTTTAAAGTGTATAGCTGTTGTAAATAGTGTTGCTATAAATATTTTGTATATGACTTTTGATCACCATATGTGGACTTTCTTAGGCATTTAATTTTTTAAAAAAGAGCTCCTACAAACCTAGAAAACCATTCATTGTTCCTAGACGTGTACTTGGCTGGGAATCTCGTCACTGCGCACAAGCAAAGATTTTGTGTGTAATGGCCTATTTTTTTTTTTTTTTTTTGGTCATGGATTTGTTCATGTCCAAATTACAAATTCTTCCTGGAAGCACTTCAACTTCTTATGTAAAGCTGCATTACTTTCCATATCCTTCCATTTTCCTTGGAAAATGGCAAAAATAAATTTTACTTAGTATAAAAACAGCCATTAAGTGAAGTTTTTGACACGTCAAAATCAATACGTTTAAGAGTAGTTTGAAGAACATTTGGAGACAAAACAGCAAAGAGTTAATAGTCACTTTCTTTAATTGCTATACTAAGCAACCAAAAACAAAATTTAACCCCAAGGTAGTTTTTATAAAAGAGATTGTAACCTTCAGTAGCAATCCTTGCATTTATCTCTTTCTGTTTAGTTTTACCTGACCTTTTACATGAGCTACTCTTTCTTCAAGGTCTTCTCAGGAAAGAACTTTTACATTGTAAAGTCATCATTATATATATATAAAAGCCCTAAGGACTCCACCAAAATACTGTTAGAACTAATAAACAAATTCAGGAAAGTTGCAAGATACAAAGTCAACATACAAAAATCAGGAGCATTTCAACAATGAACTATTTGAAAAAGAAACCTGTAAAACAATCCCATTTAAAATGGTTAAGAAAAATTTAAATACTTTAGGAATAAATTTAACCAAGAAAGTGAAAGCTCTGTATGCTAACAACTGTAAGACATTGATGAACAAAAATGAAGAAGACACAGATAAACGGAAAGAAATCTCATGATCCTGAATTAAAAAAATTAGTATTGTTAAAATATCTATACCACCCAAAGCAATATACATATTGATTGTAACACCTATGAAAATTTCAATGACATATTTCACAGAAAAATGACATATTTCAATGACATATTTCACAAAAATAGAAAACAATTCTAGAATTTATATGTAATACAAAAGACCTGAAATAGCCAAATCAATCTTGTCCAAAAAGAACAAAGCTGAAAATACCATACTACCTTACTTCAAAATATACTACAAAGTTACATTGATCAAAACATCATGGTACTGACATAAAAACAGACACATAGACTAATAGAGCAGAATTGAGAAGCCAGAAATAAATTAATCTGCTTACAGTCAATTGATTTTTGACAAAGTTTTCTAGAACACACAATGGGGAAACGACAGTCTCTTTAATAAATGGTATTGGAACAACTGAATATCTGCATTGGAAATTTTAATAAAAAGCCTCATGTCACACCATATACAAAATTTAATTCATAATCAACTTAAAAGTTAAACGTAAGACCTGAAACAGTAAAACTACTAGAACAAAGCATAAAAGAAATGCTCCATGACATTAGTCTGGGCAGTGATTTTTTTTGAGATACGAACTGAAATGTATGGGAAAGAAAAGCAGAAATGGATAAATGGGATTACATCAAACTAAAAAGCTTCTTCATAGAAAAAGGAAACAATTGACAGAGAAAAGATACAATCTATGGAATCAGAGACTGATGCTATTCACACATCCCAAGGCCATATCAAAGGCTTATTAATTAATTGCATAATTAAGGTCCATAGGGGCAGCTAGAAAGGCCTCCAAAATGGCACTTCCAAAATGGCTTGAGACCAAAATAAAGGAGACTGGCTGGGATTTTTAATTGTGATTAGGAGTTGACACCTGGATGAGGATTTACACACATGGGCAGGGGCTGACATGGTCTGAATTTCTCACTGTTGTAAAAGTGGACATTACCCTGGCTTTTTCATCAGCTTGCCCAGATGTGAGTCACAAGGGGAAGGAGGAGATGGGAGGTTTAAAATATGCCAGCAGCCAAAATTTTAAAAATGGAGTCAGACGACATATTACATGCACATACTGTAAGCCAGGCATACTTAGTCACTTAGGATATATAAATGGACAAAACAGACACCTAACATTACTGAGATATCAATTCTATTTAGGGAAGACAGAAAATGCACAACACATATAATACATGAGTGAAGCAAATAGTATGAGAGATTCAGATGTGTCATGTGGAAAATAAAAGAGTAGACTAGAGGAAGGAGGTTCAGAGATGCAGAGTATGGGGAAGAGTGCAGTTTTAAATAGGATGCTTAGGTTGGGCCTCTGAGAAGGTGATGTTAAGCAAGTACTTGAAGCAGGTGAAGATGTTAGCCATATAGAACCCTGAAGGTAGAAGGGACAGCCACTGAAAAGACCCTAAGGAAGTAAGGTACCTGTTGGAATGGCTGAGAAACTGCAAGGAGGCAGGTGTGAGGGAGGGCAGTGAGGGAGGGGAGGAGGAGCAGGAGGAGATGAAGTCATAGAGGTGAAAGGGACACAGACTATAAAAGGTATTACAGACTATTCTAAGAAATTACAGTGAAATGGGGAACAGTGAGAGAGGTTGACCATAGGTGTGGCATGATCTAATTTATCTTATAAAGAGACCCCTTTGGGTGCTGCATTGAAGACAGTAGAAGGGAAAGGGGAAACCTTTCAAGTTAGGAGGCTGCAATTAGGGGGCTATTATTGTAATCAAGGTGACAAATGATTGTGACTAAGACCAGAGTGTAAAGAATAGTAGATGGATTTTAACATATATTTTGAAAGTAAAGTCAACAGGATTTACTGTCAGATTGGATGTGAATGTGAAATGAAGGTAGGGGTCAAGGAAGACTCCAATGCTTTTGGCTTAGGCAACTATGCGCATCCGGTGCAGGTGAAGCAGATTTTTTATAAAATCATATGAATTAAGCCAAATTTCTGCCTTCCAGCACTCTATTCAAGGCACAATTCTATAAAAGATTATAATGGTATTATAGGTAAGGAGGAAACATACCTTAAAATATAAATAAGCAATGAATTAAGACACAATTGAGGCAAAATAGGTAATGATTCAGTGTATAAACACTAGGGTCAAATTATTGGTTTCAAATTCAGACTCTGACTCTATATTGCAAAGTGATTTTCAGCAAATCAGTCACTTTTTTTCATGCCCACATTTCCTCTTATGCAAAAATGAAAAAAAAGCATATATATGTACTATGGATAGGATGTTGGAGTGTAGAGACCATGGACTTTAGATTTTAAGTTAAGTTGAGTCCTTGCTAAATTCCTTAATAAATTATAATACTATCTCTACCTATTTAATCTCAATTTTCTTTCTCTGAAAAGCAAGAAAAATAATACCTAACTTGTGTACTTGGCAAGGGTTAAAAAGTTCTATGTTTGGCACAAATTAGATATCAATTTATTGAAAACAAATTATTACTTGCCATTTTTCTTCATTGAAATATTTATTTTTCCTCTTCAAAAATGACTTAAATAAGCTTACAGATTTCCATCTCCTTTTTTTCTTACTTCTATTAACAAATATACATAGCACAGAATGGTCTTCAGAAAGCAGCATTATCCTTGAGATAGTGGAAAGATGGTAAAATAGAAACTAACTGTCTAAACTACCCTTTCTTTGTTTCTGCTTCAAAACGGCCTAATAATGATACCATCTCAACTAGGAAATGTTATGCATTAGATAGAGTTTATGTTTATTTTTCTTCCTAACACTTATTCTACCATGTTTCTACTTTCTGTCACTTTTTCCATCCCTAACAAATTCTCAACCTGTAATCTTCAAAATGGCCTAAGTAAATATTAATTCACATGTATTGGATTAAATCACAGTGAATATGCAACACTCATCAGTTCATTCCCCATGTATTGAAGGCCTTTGCAAATTAAATGGTGAAAACTTAACTGTGTAAGCTGAGGCTACCTTCTGTGTGGAGTACTATTAGACTAGTCTAATAGTACTAACAATATAGCCATACATTGTGGTTGAAGTCCCTGGTTTAAAGATGCTTCTAACACTAAAAAGGGAGCATTTTATTTCAGGACATTGATATATATGTCAAATTTTCAGCTGCAAACTATGATAAAATTCATATTCAACCATGTTCTCTATGCGGGCGTCTAATATTAAGCATTAACGTGTGTAAACATATTTCTAAAATACGTTTGAAAATATATATACATAATAGTTAGCCATAGTCACAATAAGGTATTAGGTTATACAACCAATCTTCTGAAGTCACACATTTTTTAATGTTCCAACAACCTTATAAGAAAAGGTTTCATGCTAACCACTGAACATCCCTGTGGTAAAGATTCATGTTTTGCATCAGCTCTTTTGCATCTTGAGGGGTGTGCACACACCAGTTAGAGAGATAAAGCACTGAAATTGTTGCCTTCTGTCTTCCTTTTAAATGTGAAAGTACCTCTAAAATACTGTTTATTACCTGCATATTTTCTTTGCCTATTTTTCAATGGGGCAACAGGAAGACTTAAATCTCCCTAAATTTATAAAAGAAATTTATCTTTGGTGAAATGCTCATTGTGCAAATACAGCAACAAAGGATTTTAGACAATCACTGTATTTTTATGCTAAAAAAATAAGCAACCACTTAATATGAAAAACAATCAAAAACAAAAACAAAAACAAAATAAACTTCTGGTAATCTCTATAAGAAACTTTTATTATTCAGACTATTTTATTTATTATTTGCAGGTCATTCTGGTATCCATCATTCATTCATTTTTCATCAAAACTTGACTGCCCACATACCATATTTTAGGTACTAGAAAGTTGAAGATGGATATGGACCCTGTTTTCTAAGCACTGGCACTTTACTTTTTTTTTTTTTTTTTTTGAGATGGAGTCTCACTCTCTCTCCCAGACTGGAGGGCAGTGGTGCCATCTCTGCTCATTTCAACTTCTGCCTTCTGGGTTCAAGCAATTCTCATGCCTCAGCCTCCCGAATAGCTGAGATTACAGATGCACGCCACCACGCCCGGCTAGATTTTTGTATTTTTAGTAGAGAAGGGACACAGATTATAAAGGGTATTACAGACTATTGCAAGAACTTACAGTGAGATGGAGAGCAGTGAGAGAGGTTAAGCATAGGTGTGGCATGTTGACCAGGCAGGTCTCGAACTTCTGACCTCAGGTGATCTGCCCACCTCAGCCTCCTAATGTGCTGGGATCACAGGTGTGAGCCACTGTGGCTGGCCGATACTCTACTCTTGTCACTAATTTTTTGAAACAATTGGGATTAAAAATTACGGATGTCTGTTCCATTAGATGTCACTGTTACATAGCTTTGTGCTTAATCCAAGCCTCAAAGCTTCTTTGGTATGTATTGTGCAACAAGATAAATAAGTAAATAAACAAATAAATGAAATATATAATTCCTGCCCTAAAGTTGCTTAAAATTTCATAAATGTATGGATGCAAGGATCTGAGAAAAGTCTTATTAGAAAATAAACAGTTACCAAATAGTATATTAATAGGCAACAGGAAAAATACCTTACTTTACTGAAATTTTTTTTCCACCTTGATTTGGTCATTCATTAATTCATTTACTAAGCCAAATATTAGGCTCATACTGTGGTCTAAGGGATGTATTTCACATTGGAGTATAGAAATAAATGAGGTTTTATTTATTACTATATAGCAAAGGTTGTTGATAATTAAATAATAACTCTGCAATATGATAAACATGAGAGAGAAGTACAGACAAATGTATCAGATTTTAGGAGAAAGAATAATTCCATCTAAAGTATCCTATGAGATTTAATATAGGGTATTTTGAAGGACAAGTAGCAGGGACAGGACTAGGGTGAAGGAATTGAGGCATTATCCTGGAGTGCAAAATTTAAGGTGGTCCCAAAAATCATTAAGTAAGATGAATAATATTTTAGTAAGATATTTGTAAAAACCAAGTTGGCAAACTATGGACCATGGGCTAGCCATGTATTTTTGTAAATAAAGTTTTATTGGGCTTTCACCAAATGAGGATATGGAGGGAAAGGTTTTCTAGGAGAGGAAATAGCATGAGAAAACATGTGCAGTTTTGAAAATGATATGTGACATATCTAAGAATAACAACTAGCCTTGTGAGATTTTAAAGAATACTTGAATGGAAGTGGCTTTGTTTTGTTTTAATGTGGTGTTTTGGATTATAGAGTCATTTTATCTTCTTTTAAAGTTTCCCTTTTGCAGGAATTAATTAATTAAATGTATTGACTTTGAACTGCTTGTGATTTGTTTGAAGACCTGATAGACCTGTAATAATATCTGTTAAATTGAATCTTTTCCTTACCATTTTAAGAAAGCTAGAAGGAACAAGAAATAGACAGGGTAGGGGGATATTGAAAAAGAATGTAGAAAAAAAAAGGTAAGCGCTTAGAAACACATTTTCTTTTATTTATTTATTTATTTGTTTAATTTATTTTTTTATTATACTTTAAGTTCTAGGGTACATGTGCATAACGTGCAGGTTTGTTACATATGTATACTTGTGCCATGTTGGTGTGCTGCACCCATCAACTCGTCAGCACCCATCAACTCGTCATTTACATCAGGTATAACTCCCAATGCAATCCCTCCCCCCTCTCCCCTCCCCGTGATAGGCCCCGGTGTGTGATGTTCCCCTTCCCAAGTCCAAGTGATCTCATTGTTCAGATCCCACCAATGAGTGAGAACATGCGGTGTTTGGTTTTCTGTTCTTGCGATAGTTTGCTGAGAATGATGGTTTCCAGCTGCATCCATGTCCCTACAAAGGACACAAACTCATCCTTTTTTATGGCTGCATAGTATTCTATGGTGTATATGTGCCACATTTTCTTAAACCAGTCTGTCACTGATGGACATTTGGGTTGATTCCAAGTCTTTGCTATTGTGAATAGTGCCGCAATAAACATACGTGTGCATGGAAACACATTTTCTTCTATGCAATGTTGCTGGTCTGTTATATGTGAAACAAGAATAGGTGTAAATAAGTAGAAGATTTATCGAACCTATATATGTACAGAGTAGTAAGGTAGTATGTAATAAATGCAAAACTACATGGGAAACATTTGTTTTCTTTTAAAAAATAAAATTCTATATACACTTTAAAACAAAATACCTATATTATTCCATGATTTTATACATCGAATAAAGGCATATACTGTGGAAAAGTGGAGAGTATTGAAAAGGAGAAATAAAACATATATACAACAATAAGAAAAACAGACACAGATATGTTCAAAAGGACAATGCTTACCAAAAGCGGTATACCTAGTTGTGTGCCATATAAGGATCACAATGAGAGTTTTCCTATTTTATGTAAATGATATCATACACATGTATATTTGAACTGCACATACATCAAGATATGATAACATCTGTACTCAATTTTCAGCTTATTATTGGTTCTTCCATAAAGCTCACCATTAAACATCAAGGTCAACAATGAATTCATTCGTAATGTAGGAATCTCATGGACCGAGGGAAAAACCATTAAGTACATAAGGGCATGACAGCCTAAAATCTAGCTGTGTCACCACTTAATGACCGTGTCCTAAAGAACTCTAAGGATGTGTAGACTTCCCATCTGGCAGCCTAGATCACAGATGCAATGCTGAATTAGAGTGGGGTGGGTCATGCATCTCAACTTACCTATTGTGTAGCTTTTGCTAAGTCTGCTTATGGTTAATATGCTTTTCTTTAAAATAGAAGTAATTCTTACAACCAACTTCAAAGCAGTAACAAAGACACTAATGAATAAACTAGTAATTACCAAGCCCCATTATGTGCTGCCTCCATTCCCAGGAATTTACAACCAAAAAGTACATTGTCATCAAGTATAGCATCAAAACATAAAGTAGAATCATATCAGGATAGCTCTTTTGGCCCCAGGTTCATCATTATTTTTCGTCCCAGCCTTGACTGAGCAACCACTAAATATGAACCACCAAACTGAGAGAGGTGGAATAACAAAGTGAAAGATGCCTAGAGCAATAAACAGATTTTAATTCTTTTTTTTTAAGCCTCCATCTCTCTAGTGTCAGTTTGTGATAGATGGTTTGAGAGAAGACATCACAAAACTCAGTGGCATAAACAAAAATGTGATGCTCAGTACCTGAACACATGTACTTGGCAGGGCCTTTCTCAATGAGAGCTTAGAGTACTTCTCAGAAATATGGCAATAGGTCACTTGGACAGAGTGGTCACTGTGTCTGTGCCTCGTGGCAATGTTCATTTTTCTTCACTTACGTAGAAGCTATCTGCCCTGGCTAATTATTTTCAGAGCCTGAATATCCATATAAACACTTTTGCCATAATGATTACAAAATTCCCTTAGCAGTTTATATTTTCCATATTCAGTTATATTTATTACCTTATGCCATGACAGCCTTATCATATCAGGAAGTTATCCACAATGATGATTGCAAACAAACTGACATGTCCAAAATGAAAGAAAAATAAATAAATATTGTTATATCATTAGCAGGAAGTGAAAAACTTTCAGGTTCTAAGCACAGTCTGGCCAAACTATATTCAGCCAAGAATTATTCACTGCTTTGTATGCTGCTACTCTCATAACCTCTGGACTTTATCATGCCCTCCTCTCTCTGGACTTTATCATGCCCTCCTCTCTACTGCCGTAACTATGCCCCTCTCTTAAGATGCACAAATAGTGTGTGTGTGTGTGTGTGTACATATATATATATGAAACTAAAAAATATATATGATATATATATGATATATTTTAGTTTATTCCTTCTTCAGTCAACTTCTCAAAAATGCTTGTACTAGTCTTTCCTGTTCAACCCTTTCACTTCTTCTGACTCTTCCTTAAGTTTTGACCAAATCAAACTGATCGAATCTATTTTTGGACAAATTTTTTACTTTAGGAATTTCTTTCTGACCTACTGTGTTTCCTTATGAATTCTGAATCCAGGTATTAATAAAGTTCCTGTCACTTTCTTGGGTTTATCATGCAGACTAGTGTCAACCTAAGTATCTGTCACAGAATTTGAAAAGCTGTGAGTCTGCTCAGACCTGCATTTAAAATGTTATGTAACACAGATGGTATTAACCAGTGCATCTTAGCATCTGCGTCAGGGTACACTGTGGGCCAAAATGCCCAATTCAGAGGTTCCAGGAACTGGGGAAGAAAGGCATCAGAGTTCATATTATCTATTCTTGAAGAACTATTAATTTTCTCATTCATTCATTTCATTTTAATGTATTCATTTTAGTTATTGTTTCTCAGCCTGCTCATTTCTCTGTATAGAGTCTTAGAGCTGATGCATTATACAGCATTCTTTCCAAGCCAAAGGAAAATCATTTAGTAAGGCTCTTTGCCCCAATAGTAAACAAAATTAAATTTACTCTGCACTCTCACCCATGGGAGATTGAGGTGCCCAAAATAAAAGGAGATAGTCTGACAAAATCTGGGTACAAAGAACCTGATGCTAATTAAGGTAACAAATCACATAGTTGGATGTCATTTTTTTCAGGTAACCCCAGGTATACTGAATATACTTTCAGGACAAAATCCTGAAAGAAATAAAAGTGTGTAAATAATTCCAGTTATACAAAATCAATGACACAGAAACTATTTAAAAATCAAAGTTAATAATAAGGGAGCTTTTCAAAAACTCTTAAAGGTTACTTTTATTTTACAAAATATATAATTATTATAAATCTGGATTATGTTACATACTGAACATGCACTTTAGAAGTGTAGGGAAAATATGGCTTCTGGAGAGAGGCCTGCGACCTAACACCAACTCTGATAAAGACAAGGGAAATAAAATCTACAAATTACACTATGAATAATTTAAAATAATGTAGAGTTCTCATCCTTGTTGGGTTGCACGAAATGACCAAAATATCCTAGCAAGCTTTTAAAATGTCATCGTGTTATAGGTTATCTGTCAGCATTTGGTGTATAATCAACAACCCTCAAACATAGTGGCTTAAAACAATCACTTATTTAACTCAAAGTTCTGGTAGGCAGTTCTTCTGGTCTGGCCAAGCTTACCTGATCTGAATATAGCTAGTCAGTGAGTCTATAGGAAGCTGGTGTGCTTTCTAGGGCTGGAAGATTTCAAATGTCTCCCCTCCTATATGGGGCAGTTAGCTGATCATCAGCCAGGGCAGCAAAGGGAATTGGACCTTGTGTTTTCAATTGTCTAGTAGGGTAGCCTCTATTTATTCATGTGGTAGCATTTTTTTTTTTCAACACCAGCATAAAAGGAAATTATAAAACCTTTTGCTGTTTAGGCTTAAAACTGACACAATCTCACTATTGCCAGTGATCATAACAATTCTCAAGGAACGCCTATGTATGCTCACTGATTACCATCACTGCTCCCTGACTGCATCCTTGACATCCTCCCAGTCTCAAGCAATTCTCTCACCTTAGCCCCCTGAGTAGCTGGGACTACATGTTTGTGCCACCATGACCAGCTAACTTTTTTTTTTTTTTTTTTTTTTTATGTAGAGACTGGGGCTCCTTACATTGCCAAGCCTGGTCTCGAACTTCCTAAATTCAAGTAATCTATCAGCCCCAGCCTCCCAAAGTGCTAGGATTACAGGGAGGCTTCCTTTCAATAATCTACCACCTAGAGGATAGTAAAATAGAGCTCAAAATATCATAAGGTAAAATAAAAAGAAAAGCAGAAAAACTCATCTGTTTACAAAACTATGTACTCTTAAGAAAGATTTAGAATAACAGATAACTTTGAACCTAAAGCACAGCTTAGCTATTGTTATGACTATTAAGGAACTCATGAGTATAACAGTTCTTTGTAAGTTGTATAGCAATCACCAACAGTAAGCTGGAATTATTATCATGTAAAAATCAGTAATGTAGCACAGCCACTTCCATGGCAATACCAAATAAATGAGGTACATAATTTGTACATCTAACATACACCATATTCTGTGGTTTATACTGACTCTGAAATGGTAAACAAAACAATCTCAGTTTCCATCCTCATGAACTACACAGACTAATGGGTGAGACAGATAAAAAAAGAGATAAATACTTATCTACCACCACCAATGACAGTATGATGAAAACAAAGGGTTCAGGGGTAGAAACGGAAAGGAAGGGGATCATGGCTGTTGACATAAGAAGCTCAAGATGACATCTGTGAGGAAACCTCATGGTAGCCAAGGCTTAAATAAGGATCACAAATATAATTAATCCTACATTAAAAGATTATGTTCACGTGAATATTAGACTTACAGGTACCCACAGAGATTATCTAGTCAACTCCCTTACTTTATAGAAAAAAATAATTAGAATTCACAAAGGAAAAATTATTCATTCAAGTCTTACCAAGTATTTGGGGAAGATTTGTGGCCAGATCTAATTCAGTATGTGCCTTTACACAACTATGTATTTTTTTTTCAAGCTTTTTCTTTTTTAATTTCTAGCTTTTATTTTAAGTTCTTGGGTACATGTGCAGTATGTGCAAGTTTGTTACATAGGTAAACATGTGCCATGGTGGTTTGCTGCATAGATCATGCCAGCACCCAGGTACTAAGCACAGTGTCCATTAGCTATTCTTCCTGATGCTCTCCCTCCTTCCACCCCAACCCTCTGACAGGCCCCACTGTGTGTTGTCCTCCCTGCCACCACCATGTATCCATGTGTTCTCATCATTCAGCTCCGACTTACAAGTGAGAATACACAGTATTTGGTTTTCTGTTCCTGTGTTAGTTTGCTAAGGATAACGGCCTCCAGCTCCATCCATGTCCCTGCAAAGGACAGGATCACGTTCCTTTTTATGACTGAATAGTATTCTATGGTGTATATGTACCACATTTTCTTTCTTCAGTCTATCACTGATGGGCATTTAGGTTGATTCTATGTCTTTTCTATTGTGAATAGTGCTGCAATGAACACATGTGTGCATGTGTCTTTATAGCAGAATTATTTATATTCCTTTGGGTATATACCCAGTAATGGAATTGCTGGGTCAAATGGTATTTCTGCCTTTAGGTCTTTAAGGAATCTCTACACTGTCTTCCACAATGGTTGAATTAATGTACACTTCCACCGACAGTGTATAAGCATTCTTTGTCTCCACCAGCATCTGTTGTTTTTTGATTATTTGGTAATAGCCATTCTGATCAGTGTGAGATGGTATCTCATTATAGTTTTGATTTGCATTTCTCTAATGATCAGTGATGTTGGGCTTTTTTTCATATGTCTGTTGGTCTCACACATGTCTTCTTTTGAAAAGTGTTTGTTCATGTCCTTTGCCCACTTTTAAATGGAGTTGATTGTTTTTTACTGAAGGAACATACCTCAATAAGAGAGATGTACGACAAACCCACAACGAACATCATACTGAATGGGCAAAAGCTGGAAACATTCCCATTGAAAACTGGCACAAGATAAGGTTGCCCTCTCTTACCACTCATAGTCAACATAGTATTGGAAGTTCTGGCCAGGACAATCAGGCAAGATAAATAAATAAAATGTAATCAAATAGGAAGAGAGAAAGTCAAACTATCTTTGCAGATGACATGATTCTGTATCTAGAAAACCACATCATCTCAGCCCAAAAGCTTCTTAAGCCGAAAAGCAACTTCATCAAAGTCTAAAGATACAAAATTAACGTGCAAAAATTGTTAGCATTCCTGCACATCAACAACAGGCAAGTTGAGAGCCAAATCACAAAGGAACTCCCATTCACAATTGCCACAAAAAGAATAAAATACCTAGGAGTACAACTGACAAGGGAAGTGAAGGACCTCTTCAAGTAGAACTACAAACCACTCCTCAAAGAAATCAGAGAGGACGCAAACAAATGGAAAAACATTCCATGCTCATGGATAGGAAGAATTAATATTGTGAAAATGGCCAGACTGCCCATAGCAATTTATAGATTCAAAACTACTTCCATTAAACTACCACTGACATTCTTCACAGAATTAGAAAAAAACTATTTTAAAATTCTCATGGAGATCCTCCCCCCACCCGCCGCCAAAAAAAAAGACTGAATAACCAAGGTAATCATAAGCAAAAATAACAAAGCTTGAGGTACCATGCTACCCAACTTCAAACTATACTACAGGGCTACACTAACCAAAACAGAATGGTACTGGTACAAGAGCAGACACACAGACCAATGGAACAGAATAGAGAACCCAGAAATAAAACTGCACACCTACAAACCTGACAAAAACAAGCAATGGGGAAAGGATTTCCTATTTCGTAAATGGTGTTGGGATAACTGGTTAGCCATATGCAGGAAATTAAAACTGGACCCCTTCCTTATACCATATACAAAATTAACTCAAGATGGATTAAAGACTTAAATGTAAAACTCAAAACTATAAAAATCCCAGAAGAAAACCTTAGGCAATACCATTCAGAACATAGTCATGGGCAAAAACTTTATGGCAAAAATAACAAAAGTAATTGCAACGAAAGCAAAAATTTACATATAAGATCTAATTAAACTAAAGAACTTCTGCACAGCAAAAGACACTATCAACAGAGTACATAGATAACCTACAGAATGGGAGAAAAATTTTGCAATCTATTTATTGGACAAAGGTCTTTATCCAGTATCTATCAAGAACTTAAACAAATATATTATACAGAAACAAACAAACAATGCCCCCCCCACCCCGTGCATTCTCACACTTTGTTTTCAAACACAGTTCTGCAAATGTTTTGGTATCCACTTGTGAGTTCAAGAAATCGTGATACAACAGTAAGGACTATTGATTTTAGGGATGTTGCAGCCAATATCCCTCTTGGGACAAGAGCAGGCTGATAACATGTGGTAGGGAAGTTTCAGAAAAGCACAGTACTGAAATGATTTGGATCTAAGAGTCATTTTGACCTGGTTTAATCCAGCTCTGTTACTTAATAGCTGTGTGGTCCCAGGCCTCTTTGCGCTTCAGTTTTCTTATCTGTAAAATGCTGATAAAAGTGTTGATACTTAATTCATATAATTGATTCAAGTATTAAATGTGTTAGTGATTGCAAAGCACTTAGAACAGCTCATGGCATTTAGTATAGCCTCAATAAATGTCTGCAATTATTACGCGAATATTTATTCATGAGGCTTGGGGCTGGACCCTACCACCTTTTCATAACAAGCTTACTGGGCCTGGGCTGGTGGGTAGAGGGAAATAAATGAACTAATAGAGAGATTAAAATTGAAAAAGTTCTGTCATTCCAAATAATAGAATAGAATAAATTGCCAAACATTTTCTCTTTGATATTCAGGGAGAACAAGTGTAATTAAAAATAATGATAGCACTCAAAATGCTTCTGTTTCACAATTTTCTAGTTGAAAGTTCAGGAGTTGGGGATAAGAATTATGCTAATGAAGATTCTTCATTTTTTTTTTTTTCATTTCCCCACTGTCCCATCCTGTTTACTCTTCTGATTGCTGCAGGACATTCAGTGTGAGAAGAATAATTCTATAGATAAACTGCTGACAAACCATTGATTTCAAAGCTCTTTAAGAACTGAGTGATTGATGCCTGTCATTAACTCACAACCTGATCACAATAAGGACGTTTTGACTGCCATATGGAGCGTGGGTGGGGCTCAACAAATCCTCCCCACAGCACATACACTCAGAAGCTGCAAATGCCCTTCATGTATGCGAATGTTTGGGAGCTGTCACAAGTACATATTCAGATGTTATACTATTTTAGATTTATGTTAATATGCTACAGGGTTAACATGAGAAGTCAGGAAGTGTCATTTATATATGACTTTGGTAACAACTTCTATCACCCCACCACACGTCTTGTCACATTCCATGCTGTTCTGGAAGTGGCTTATGTTGTCACCTGATCTTAACACTCCAAATTACCATCAGATTCCTCTTGTAGCATCCCCAACATCCCTTAATTTCTGAGTTGTGCAGTCCACGTCTGGTTAATCATAACATATATCTTCAAAAGCCTCGAGTCTATTTTGATTACCATCTGCTGCATATTTAAATGTCATTCCGGTAATGGAGTGGCCAGACTGACATGTGTTATACTCAAACCTTCATGTCAAAGTGCAGAAGCTAGTTTTGATAAACTTAATTGAAAAGCATTCTTTTAAAGGGACATTACCCTTGACTACATATATGCATCATTTTAATTAGCATCTCTCTTTGTTCTTTTTAGTAGTTTTTATTTCTTCTTGAAACTCTTAAATCAACCACGCTCTCTTTATGAAATGTCTAGAGAGAAAAGATCTACAGTGGTAACATAAGCGGTCATCTGTTACCCCTGAAAGTTATGGAAGCATTATAGAAATGTAGAAAGCTTGAAAGGCTGGAAAACGAGATGCTTGAAGAAGACATCGAGACTTTCTACATTTATTTATCTCTTCACCCCCTAAAACACACAAAATTCCAGGTTCATTTAGTTATTTGACATTGCAGTGTGTGGAGGAGAGGGAGATCCATTTTTTCTCTACATTATTCTCATATTAAAGGTATCACCTCTCACAGCTTGAATGGCTATTGTATCTACAGTAAAACAGTAATTATTATCATGGCTATTTATGCACTGTGTCCCAGACTCTATTATACTTGCCATTGCTATTCTCATTAGCATCAACCTGGGAAATAGAAAGCACACAAACATGAGCTCTCCTGATCATCCTCCCTTAGGTTTCATTTAGGTACTATGAGGTATAGAGTGCTGTGATGAGCCCAGGAGATCATATAGGAGGATACACAATCACTTCTATTCTTAAAGAATTCCTATCCTAACTGAAAGGAGAAAATCAGTTCAAACACATTGAAAACAACAAAAGCTGCTCAGTGAGCATTCAATCAGAAAACATTTATGAGTTTTATAATAGAGAATAAATAACAGTTGAATAAATAACAGATATATAAATGGAGAACCTCCTCTAGCATCCCATCATGCGTACTCTCAAAGGTTACTTTTATGGTTTTTCAATATCTCTATAATTCATATATATATATAGACTATTATGTGCTAGATCTCTGTGAAGAGTTCAGCTCTTTCCACCTTATGAGGAACCCTTTCCTGAGGGTGAAGTCACTCAGATCCTAGAACATGCTAAGCTTACCTAACAGGGACTGTCAATGACTCTCTTTTTTCATGAAGTACAGAGCACCAAGAATAATTTGCCTCAAACAATAATTTCCTTGGCCTCAAAAGATACTCCCACTATATGAAAATATGTGATTTAGTTGAAGTGAGAATTGAATGATACATTTTTACAAATGACTTATGTCATTTCCCGATTTTTACTTTTTTATCCCTTGATGTCTCTTCAAATGCTAATCCTTTAAGTCATAAAAGCTGGATTTCTATGTTCAAGGGCATATACAGCTACTCAGAATTCCCAGTGTGATGGAAAATAATTTTGATATGCTGCCTCAACTCTTATTTCAAAGAAAGTGTAGAAATATATTTTTGGCCTGTATTCAATCCCTGTGGCCTTGTCCATGCTGATAGGTTTGTGTTCCAAATTTTTCGATTGGCCTCCTCTACCAGGATAGACAGCTGAGATTGAATTTGCTGGAAAGTTAGGTTAGTTTATTTCAGAGTGAAAATAATAAGGAAAGATTCAATGATCACATTTTTGTATTTTAAAATTTAAATTTTCTGCTGCCTTTTTGGAATTGGGGTAACTCCAGAGCTGAAATTTTCACAATGCATTTAAATGCCTATCTAGACATTAGCAAAATATTAGAACAAGGCTCATGAGATGACTACTATTGGATAGAGCGATCACCTACAGAAGCATGACATAGAAGCCAAATCAAATCCTTTTCGAAATAAAGAGGTTTGTTAACTAAAAATAAACATCCAAATTGTCATTTAGGTATACATTTAAAGAGTATAAATGAAGTAGGATTTTCTTGTAAATGTGATGCTTTGCCAAAGTTCTAATCATAAACCCAAAACTGCCAGATTTATTTAAAATAAGTCCCGGTAAGTGAGTGAGGTTTAGCTTCAAAAGTATTGTGTTTTGAATTTATTATAATTAACCTCATTTTGTCATTTGTGTGACATATTTTCCCAAAGGATATCAAGATATTAAAGCAAAACTTAGGAGTAATGGGGAAACAGCATGATAATTGGTGTTAAATAGATCATTTATAAACGTTTTCTACAACAGTAGCTCATCTCTCTCCAACTGAATTCCTTTTTTCTTTACTCCCAAATGATGCCAATTATCTAAAAATTTGAATAATAATTTGTTAAGTTTCATTTGTCAGCTTATTAACTCAGTTCATCATCTCGTTTCCAATCCCTTTATCCCATAGTTATATTCAGCAATAATTTTAATTATAATATTGTTATAGCCTGTGAAGGTATTTATCAATGACCATTACTAAGTGGAATCTAAATACTAATTTGGCTTTTACAGATTCTTTAAATAGAATTTTGTCTTTTCTGTCCTCTTTTTAGCTTCTCAGAGGAAGTACATTTTTTTCTAATCTTGGTACTGATATCAAATTACTGTATCAATATATATGGCTTTTCTATGAGATTTGGGAGAAAGTTTAGGGTCTTACTTTGCCTGTAATCCTTCTGATCACATTTCTGACATTTCTCTTAGAGTTTGGCTTTGCCTATAAAGAGTAATATTCTGTGTTTACAAAACATCTTTCCTCCAGAGGCTATTATTTAAAAAGATGTTTACTTCTCCCCAGTGACCTCTTATAGGTTTGTTTCTCAGGTAAACATATTTTTGAATGATTATTTGATTTCTATTTTTGAAAATAAGTGAATTTTTATTCAGTGCATTATATAGTAACAAAAAGTGATAGAAATGTAAAAATTCATTTGCCAAAGAATATGTGAACAGTATGGTCACTTTTCTGTTTCTACAGCAGGCCTATGGAAACATAACCTCATTTATCTACTTGGAATAAAAGCTTGGCTAGCCTACATAGGCTTTTTTGGTGTCCTAACATTTATAGTCTATACAGATAATGAATGTTTTTTTGAGTGCCTAGGTGATAACCACTAATTCCCAGGTTACAAGTTCATCTGTACAGTACCATGTACCCCGGAAATGCCTATCAGTCCTGATTTCAAATATTCAGCCGCATCATATCCTTGGCTTCAATTATACTTTATAAACATATTTACTTGCTTTGGAGTTGGAAAAGAATATAGTCACAATGCAAGTGACTTTAAACTTCCAGTATTCAAAGGTTAAGGTTTCTAGGAAAAAAACTTATACATTGTTGTCTTGAAAAATCATAAGCAAGTTGAAAAAACTTCTCACTTACAGTTTTAATTTTGGCTATCGTGTGTTTTTGGTTCTCAAAGGCATATTTCAAAGGAAGCTGGGATCGTGTGAAATACCCATGGCAGCCGTGGATGCCAACCTAGGTCTAGTCATGGCACTAGAATGTACAGGGAGCATATTTGGAACACTTATTCTTCATTGGCTGCATGTTGGCAGTATCTTTTAGTGTAAGGCTGAGGATGAGTCTGATTGGGAAGAATTCTTATTATGCAGATGAGGAAATCAACATTAGAGAGAATGTGATAGAGTTAAGATTTTAATCCAGATTTATGTGGCTTTAGAATTAGGACAATTATTCCTATACTTTAATGCCTCTTTTATCAGTTTCCTAGGGATGCTGTAATGAAGTACTAAAAATTTGATAACTTAAAAGAGCAAAAATTTATTGTCTTGCAGTTTTACATGCTAGAAGTCTGAAATCAAGGTGTTTGCTCAGCTGTGCTTTCTCCAAAACCTGTAGGGGTCAGTCTTTCTTTGACTCTTCTGACTTCCGGTTTTTGTCAGCAATTCCTGGACTTCTTTGGGTTACAGATGCAGCACTTCAGTTTAAGTGACCAGAGTTTGTTTATTTTTTAATCCTCCAAGGCACTTAATCTAAAACAAATTAGATGCTCCATACATACTTATGTGTTTGAATTGAATTGCATTACATTGAATTCTCACAGAGGAACAAAGTAGAACAATAGAACATTATGTAGGGATGCCCCATTGACTTCTGCAGATGTATCCATTGGCTGTAATTTCTTGATACAACACGTCTTCGAAAGTCTGGCTGAGTCTGTGATGAACAGGGAGTAATGCTATGTCTTCTACACTGAGCTAGAGGAAAATGTTGGCTACACAGTTTCATGAGATTAAGACAGTCCACTTGGCTCATCCCGGAGAAATCTTCAGTCAAGATTTACTTAGAAATGAAATTAAAATGCAGTATTAGTCTCAGTTCTCCCAAGAAACAGAATATATACACACACATAATATGAAGAGATTTTCAAGAATTGGTTTATGTGCTACTAAAGACTAAGAAGTCTCATGATCTGTTGTCTGTGAGCTGCAGACTCAGGACAGCTGGTATTCTAGGTACAGTCTGAGTTTAAAGGTTTAAGAACCAGAAAAACCTAAAGTGTAAGCTCCAGTGGGAGTATAGCAGATCTATGTCCCAGCTCAAAAAGAGTCAGTCTTCCTTTTGTTTTTGTTTTATTCACATTCTCAAAATATTGGATTGGGCCAATCCCCATCAGAAAGGCCAATCTACTATACTCCATTTCCCAATTCAAAAAATTAATCTCATCCAGGAATACTTTCACAGGCACACTGAGAAATAATGTTTAATCAAAATATCTGGGCATCCCACGGTGCAGTCATGTTGAACATAAAATTAACCATTACAAATGCTTTTCCTGAATTTAGCGAGAATGATTTCTACGTATTTAAATGCTCTTTAAGAGGCACATTTCCCCTTCCATGATTGCACCCTACCCTCAATTGCCTAGAGCAATTGTAGGTGATTACTGTTAGTGGAGGTGAAGGCAGAGGACCCGGTGTTGTCAAAAGAGGAAGCAATTCTGATGGTGAATAGCAGTTTTCCCTAAATCATCTGTAATGATCACTGCACACCTCCCCATTTTCTTTCTCTTTATGTCCCCAAGGTTCCAAACTTGGCTTAGAATTTTATTTCAGAAGTAAACGAGAGTTATAAGCAACATATCATAATCAAAAAAGCTGAAAGCTATGAATTTATACAAACTCATATTAGAATCCCAGGTTTACTTCTTATATCCTAGGAAGTCTGAGGACTTGACCTCTATAAGCCATCAAGTTTAACTTGTAATTTGAGGAAATTAATGCATTACACAAGGGTTATTTTGAGAAATAATTGAGATAATACAATGAAGCATGCTTAGCATCACACAGCTAATGGGCAGTAGAGCTAAAATTTGAAATCAGGGATTTGTTAATTACTTAGCCCATGGGCTAAAACAAGGGCCAGCAAACCATAGCTTGCAGATCAAAGTCAACTTTCTACCTGCCTTTAGAAATAAAGTTTTATTACAATCATGCCTATCTTTAAAAGGACATTACTTATATGTCTTTCACAATGGCAGAGCTGAATAGGTATACTGGAGACAAAAATCTAAAATATTTACTGTAGTCATATCTTGTTTTATTGCACTTTGCTTTATGACACTTCACAGATATTGTATCACTTACAAAGTGAAGATATGTGACAATCCTGCATCAGGTAAGTCTATTACTGCAATTTTTTTAACAGCATGTGCTCGCTTTGTGCCTCTGTAACACATTTTGGTATTTCTCACTATATTTCAAATTCTTTCATTATTATTATATCTGTTACGGTGATCTGTGATCAGTGATCTTTGAAGTTACTATTGTAATTATTTGGAGCACCACAAATCACACATATATAAGAAATCAAACTAATTGATAAATCTTGTGTGTGTTCTGACTGCTCCACTGACCAGCTACTTCCCCATCTCTCTCCCTGTCCTCAAGCTTTCCTATTCCTTGATACATAACAACATTGAAATTAGGCCAATTAGTAGCCCTACAATGGCCTGTAAGTATTCAAGTAAAAGAATCAGGTGTATCTTACTTTAAATCAAAAGTTAGAAATGATTAAGCTTTATTATGAGAAAGGCATGTTGAAAGCCAAGATAGGCCAAAAGCTAGGTCTCCTTTGCCAAACAATTAGCCAAGTTGTAAATGCAAAGGAAACATTCTTGAAGGAAATTGAAAGTGCTACTCCAGTGAACACACAAATGATAAAAAAGTGAAACAACCTTATTGCTGATGTGGAGAAAATTTGAGAGGTCTAGATCAAAGATCAAACCAGCCACAGCATTTCCTTAAGCCAAAGTCTATTCCCTAGCAAGGCCTCAACTGTCTTCAATTCTATGAAGGCTAAGAGAGGTGAGAGAGTTGCAGAAGAAAAGCCTGAAGCTAGCAGAGGTTGGTTCATGAGGTTTAAGAAAAGGAGCCATCTTCATTAAAAGTACAAGGTGAAGCAGCAAGTGCTGAGACAGAATCTGCTGAAAGTTGTCCAGAACATCTAGCTAAGATCATTGATGAAGGTAGCTGCACAAAGAATAGGTTTTCAATGTGTAAGAAGCAGCCTTATATCAGAAGAGACCATCTAGGATTTTCATAGCTGGAGAAAAGAAGTCAATGCCTGGTTTCAGTGCTTCAATGGACATGTTAACTCTCCTATTAAGAGCTAATGCAGCTGGTGACTTTAAGCTGAAGCCAATGCCCAGTTACAATTCTGAAAATCCTAGAGTCCTTAAGAATTATAATAAATCTACTCTGCCTGTACCCTATAATAAAACAACAAGACCTAGATGACAGTACATCTGTTTGCAGCATGGTTTGCTGAATATTTTAAGCCCACTGTTGAGACTGACTATTCAGAAAAAAAAGCTTCCTTTCAAAATATTGCTGCTCATTGAAATGTACCTGGTCACCCAAGAGCACTGAGGGAGAGATACAAGGAGGTTAATATTGTTTTCATGACTACTGACACAACATCTATTCTGTAGCCCATAGATCAAAGAGGAATTTTGACTTTCAACCTTTATTATTTAATAAATACACTTCATAAAGCTACAGCGGCCATACTGCCATAAATAGGAATTTCTCTAGTGGATTGGGGCAAGTAAACTGAAAACCTTCTGGGAAGGATTCAGAAGGTCTATATGCCATTAAGAACATTCATAATTCATGGGAAAAGATCAAAATATCAACATTAAGAGGAGTTTGGAAGAAGTTGCTTTCAACCCTCATGGATGACTTTGAAGGATTCAAGACTTCACTGGAGGAAGTAATTGCAAATGCAGTGGAAATAGCAAGAGAACTAGAATTAAAAGCAAAGCATTCTAATTCTCCTCTTAATGAAAGTGAAGATTTGACTGAATTGCTGGAATCTCAGGATAAAATGAACAACTGAGCAGTTGCTTCTTACGGACGGGCAATGCAAGTGGTTTCTTGAGATGGAATTTACTTTTGGTGAAGAGACTGTGAACACTCCTGAAATAAGAAGAAATGATTTAAAATATTTCACAAACTCAGTAGATAAAGCAGTAGCAGGGTTCAAGAGTATGGACTCCAGTTTTGAAAGAAATTCTACTGTGGATGAAATGCTATGAAACAGCATCACATGCTACAGAGAAATGTTTCATGAAAAAAAGAGTTACTCCACATGGTAAACTTCATTGCTGTCTTTTTTAAAGAAATTGCCACAGCCACCATAACCTTTATCAGCTACCACCCTAATCAGTCAGTAGTCATTAACATCAAGATGAGACCCTCTACCCGTAAAAAGATAACTCACTGAAGGCTTCGATGATTGACAGCATTTTTTAGCGATAGAATATTTTTAAATTAAAGTATATACACTATTTTTTAGGCATAATGCTATTGCACATTTAATAGACTGGATACCATATAGTGTAAATATAACTTTTACATGCACTGGGAAACAAAAAAAATTGTGTGACTCACGTTATTACAATATTGATTCATTCCAATATTTGCTTTGTTGCAGTGGTCTAGAACTCAACTCACAGTATTTCCAAGGTATGCCTGTATTTGATTTATTTTATAACAAATTTGTCAGTTCCTGGTTTAAAATATCACAATCTACTGCTGGAGTTCCTTGTGGTAATGCTTGAATTTTTAAAAAATATATGAAAAAATAATATAAGGCTTTAAAGACAAATAAAAACTAAACTAAAAGGCATAATAAAGTCTACTTATTTCAGTAAATTAGATAGTATCTGTTTTTATTCATTTTCTATAATATAACTGGAAATTATATTTGACAGTAATTCAAGTAAGTAGTACTACTAGATACATTCCTTTTTTCTAGGAGATATCTATCCTAACAATAAATCATTATTATTATTATTACTACTATTATTTTTTGAGATGGAGTCTCGCTCTGTCGCCCAGGCTGGAGTGCAGTGGTGCGATCTTGGCTCACTGCAAGCTCCACCTCCCAGGTTCACACCATTCTCCTGCCTCAGCCTCCCGAGTAGCTGGGACTACAGGCGCCCACCACCACGCCCGGCTAAGTTTTTGTATTTTTAGTAGAGACAGGGTTTCACTGTGTTAGCCAGGATGGTCTTGATCTCCTGACCTTGTGATCCGCCCGCCTCGGCCTCCCAAAGTGCTGGTATTACAGGCATGAGCCACTGCGCCCAGCCACAATAAATTATTTTAATATGTCCCTACTGGTATAAGGGTATACCACTTATGTATGTATACCACTGTGTGTTATGACATACTATCTAATGATAATACTGCTAATAATAGTTATATCATTGTTAACAAGTTGTCACTCTTAGTTTGACAAGGATTGTTCTGTCAGGGACAGATGGACAATATTACTCAGCTAACCAATTGCTCTTTCTTTTTGTACTGTGTCTAAGACATGTAGCATCCTGTGGAGGATTGGGTATTTCTAGTACAGCCAGATACAATTTAACTGCCTTCTAGTAACCTGAGCACTGTGTTTCATTAAAAAAAAATTCCAAAAATGAGCCACCTGTAGAATTTATAAAGGACGTTCCTTTAAAAATGAATATACTTTAAACTTCTCACATAAATAATTTCTAACACACATATCAGAATTAGCAAGTTAAGATTATCCCTGTAATAGTCCACTTTTGACAAAATCACATGTGAAATAAAAAAGGAAAAAAAACAAAAACAAAAACAAAAATGCTCCTTGCTGAGTTCCTGCAAAAGATGCTGTTTAACTTGTCAGATGGAATTTTTTAACCAAAATTCAAAATAATGGAATAAAAATTAAAAAGCTTAAACATCAAAGTTAATGCATATCTTCAAATTTGCAACTGATTTACTTATAAGTAAAAAAATCTGCAAAGTTTAATTGATTTTCCACCTTGTATACTGAGAAGTAGTATTTTGTACCTCTTGAATAATTCACAAGTTTGAATCCTAAGGCATACGTGTGTGTGTGTGTGTGCGTGTGCGTGTGTATGTATATATATATATACTGTATTTATGCCTAATTATTCTGGCAGCAAAGGTCAAAAGGACAAAGTGCCCACAAGTTACAATGGGTTGGACAATTTGGATGGAATGTGGATCTAAATTACTGTGCTACGTTACCTTGTTGAAATCTTATTGCTAAAATTTTGCACTGCTAGGCAGTAAACCAGAAGAAAAAAAAATAGAAATTGAGAAAGTGTTAATTTTTAAGCAAGTTTGACAAAGATTGAGTTTCATATGACAAATATTGTCAGCAAGACAGGATTCTGTCAGTGGAAGAAGTTTAAACATTAACAATTTCTGTCAGGCTGTTGACACAATCATGGCAGACATTTCCCAAGATGCCGAGATGACTGCTGGCATTTGTCAACAATCCTGTCATAGTGACAGCAATAAGACCATGTCTGGAAATGTGACAGTTTTGGCTTTGTGCTCCCCTGAGCAATAGCCCAGGTGTTCAGAGAAAGTGTGGGAAACCCATATTTCTGCATTGTCATTCGAACACAGAAAACACAGGAGGAAAATGAGCTGTCACTCCAATTCCCATGATGCCTTGCTGCTTAGCATAACTCTACAGTGCGGCCCTGGGTCCACTGGTCCATATTCTGACAGATAATTAAGAAAGCAGCAGCTTTTTCTAGACGGCTCTTCCTCATGATTTGCATTTTAGCCAGAGGCGACCAGTTATAAAAAAAACATGATGGAAAGATGGTAAGAAGCCAATTAGATGGATGGATGGCTGACTGACAGCTCTCTGGTATTACGACTCCAGATTTCAGACTACATAGCCTGGCAGTTTTCTACAAGAACCAACTTTTTTGCAGGTTGGTAAAGCTGTTAAATGTGGGACTATATATAGCGCTATATAATTTTTGCAAAGTTGTACATTTTCCTTAAATAAGCATGTATTCTTTTCAATCAGGGTTTGCATTAAACAAGTTTCAACAATTTAATCACAACTTGCATCACTAAATTTAGCAATATTAAAATTCTAGACAACTTGTAGGCACATTAGCTGTGCCAGTAGAGAAGTGATTAAAAAGCTGAGAACTACTTTGAGCCAGCAGAGATAAAGTGAGCTAATAATTACAATGTCTGTGCAAATATGCTTTGGAACTTTGAATTGTACATTGTTTGCTTTCAAGCAAATAAAAACATAGACCCTAAATTTCCTCTCCATCTTTAGATCTTGCACACATATATTTGGTTATTATTCCTGTTCAGGGTATAATATATGCTTGTGTGTCTGTTATTTTAGCTAATTTTGAAATTTGAAAACAATAAACTGTTAGTGTCAAGCTTCCAGTTTGGCCATGATATTCTATAGCTTCTAGCCAATAGGAGTCAACTCTTCACAATATTTTACAAATTAGAAGCTTCACCAATTTCCTGTGTGCTGCATGCCGTGTGTGTGTGTTGTGTGATATATATATATATATATATATATATATATATATATATATATCACCACATATATATTCATATATATATATATCAGACACACACAAACACACGTTGTTAAAAGCAAACAATTTGCTATTAGTTTGGCATGCCTTCATTTGTAGTTTGAAATAAGAGATTTTTCTTTCAAATTGTAAAGATATCTCAGATTTGATTTTGATCTTGAAATATGAAAGGTAGGCAATTGTTTCACTACACATTGAAGTTCCAGTAAGGAATATTAACCCAAAGCAGAAACGTGAGTGTATTTTCTTACTGTGGGTAATGAATCTTCTACAAACTGAGGATAATCATTAAACCAATGGTGGGTCTTAATGTTTTTAGTTGCTTAAAACTAAACGATATACATTTCAAAGTTATTTGTATATCACTCAAACTACACTGATACCAAAATCCACAACACACATAAAGCGTGAGTGATAGCCATTTCTTTTTGTTTTCTTTTTAAACTATACTAATATTTGTCATTTTGCTCTGTTGAAATTAGATATACTCAGTATACTAATAACAATTCTAAAAAAATGTTCTAACTGTACCTACTTAAAAAGTTTAAACAATTACTCGTTTAAACAAGTTCAAAGGAGTAATTTTTCTCCCATAGACATAATATAATACAAGTAGAAATAGAAATCATCCTGAAGATTTTTAAAGTAATTTTTAAGGAAATTTGTTTTTTTCAATACCCAAAGCCCTTATACAATTAAAATACTTTTATTATTTAATATTTTACTTCCCTCCTCATTTTTTATTTTAAGGGGAGAACTGCTGAATATAAAGTGCCCCAGTAAAGAAATTATTTAAATAAGGAAAGTTAAAAAGCTTTGAAACATTTGCCTCTATGGTTGGATATTTATGCTTAGAGTCTAGCTTTTTTTTTTTTTTTTTAAATTTCCTCATGTCTTCTGCTTTCATCAACTCCTCATACTTTGTATTGAAATTTATTTCACTGTTGGATTATCTTATTTATTGTACAATGGCAATATATCATATTTTCACAAGGTCTTGGGGAAGTTGTGGGGTTTTTTAAATTAGAATTGAAATTTGAGGAACTATGTATTGTATACAGATTTTAAAATACCAACTTCTCTGCAAATTTTCTTTTGTTTCAAACTATGCATTAAGAGACAATTTTTTAAGGGACGATCTGAAGAGCAATATTTACTAAATTGAAATGAGTTCTGAAAATACTCATTTTGAAAATATCACTATATCACTGTAGGTTAAAGAAACATATTTCTAAATAAAAAACAAAGTGTGTTATCATCAAAACAAAACTACATCTCACCACAAAACTCATCAGGTTGTGCCTGGAAAATGTAGTAAAATTCATTGGAGCCTATTGCTAGCATCATTTTCATAATAAACTTTGTAAGTTTCTTACAAATTGTTTTTCTTCAGTATATCTATATTTCTAATGGAATATTTGGTTAAAGATTTCCTTTCCTAGTTTCAAAACAGAATTATTTTTGAGACACATTATGAAAATGGCTAATATTCTCTTCAGTGCATTTTATACTGCAAAAAAGTCAAATTATTCATTCAATATTTGTAGGTACTTTCCATAAGTAAAATAACAATTGACCTCAAACATCTTTTAATATCTGTTAAACCATGTCATCAAGAATAATATTGTTTAAGGAACATTTAAAACTCATGTCATTAAGGAATAATGTTGTTTATGTTGAATTGCTCTTTAGCACCTCATACACTTTTCTAACTTCGTAAACACCCAAATGACCCTGCAAACCACCAGTCATAACACACTGGTGAAATATTTGCCTCCTTTACTTATTGGATATAGAGCAGTTTCCAGGAGCCAAGGGATTACATAAAATCTGCTCACTTTCGCTGATTTGGAATGAAGTCTGGCAGTTCATTTACATGTTATTTTGAGAGAGAGAGAAAAAAAAGAGAGCAGAGGGTATTCAAGGGACAGAGATACTGATAGAAAAAGAAATCAGCAACAACTCTTTGTTATACTATGTTCATAAATTGTGCAGAATTTCATTTAAATGAATGGTTTGAATTATGTAAGAAATTCAACCAATAACAAGGCATAGATACAGAAACCACAAGCTTCCTAAAGACTGGAAATGTCTGTTGATCCCAATAGTCAAACAAATCTTTCTCTCTTCCTCCCTACCCTCTGAGAGTGACTCTTAAATTTCATTTTAAGCACATTGCTGCCTGTCTTGTGTAACAGCTATCTGTAAGTTTTTTAAAGGCAGGGGCTGAAGTTGACTTGTCTTTTTATTGCTGCACCAACAATATCAACTTAGAGTAGAGTCTCAAAAGTGATTGAATTTAATGTAGACTTGTAGAGTCTCAAAGTGATTTAATTTAATGTAGACTTTCACCTGGCTTTGCAGCCATTAGTTCTTGTACCTGAGGCAGGTTAACAACCCAATTGACTAGTTAGTTTCGTGGGCCCAAGTTGTGACTGAGTCAGTGAGTTTTGCTGTATTTCTCAAGCACAAGCTGAGCAAAGTTGAAGCACATGCCTTAGTTGCAAGAGTGGATGAGCAATGATGCTCAAGACTGGATGAGCAATCCATGTTCTAGTCGTCATCATCACATCATTCGATCATTGTAATCTATCATCTGTCTAAGGCTGACCATTGTTAAGCATCTATACTACACAGAACAGTTCTTATACCTATGACTTGTTAACTAGTTAATTGGTTAGTTTCAAGGCAATAGTGATTCCCATAAGGAAAACTATCCTGTGTCTGTAGATAAACATGGTAGAATATTGGTGGTTTCTTACCATATAACACAATTTTATTGAGTTGCATCATTTGATCATCCAAGGAGTTAAGTGACTTTCTCTAGGTCTAATATCTAGTGTGTGGCAAAATAAAATTTGAACTAAAATCTTTCTGATTTTCAAATTTCTCCTCTTTTCATTGTGCCTGACTTTCTTAAAAAATAATTAATATCATAATTGTTAGCATAAAAATAGGTTTCAATTTTATTGTAGGCATTTCTGGAGAAAAAAACTTATGAATAAGAAATTAGTAGTGTTGTGTACCTTTGTACATGAGTAGCAACTTTATTTATTTTAATTATGTTATTCTCATGTTCTCAATACAAAACAAAAATTTTCTTATCATCTGCAGAGTTTTGACTTGCTAAACAGGTAAAAATACTTGGACACTAATCTTGTTTATAAATTTAATTTAGGGAGGTAGAAGAATAAATACAAGAGAATAAAATCATAAAGTCTTTACCTTTTTGGATCTCAGAATCTGTTAGAAAAAACACAAATAATTCTAATACAATACTTGATACACATATTATAATGTCTTTGTGCTCAGTCTTGTTAAGTGATAACACTGACTAGGATAGGAAAGAGAACACTTAAGGTAAGAAGAACAGCCTGAGCCTGAAATATGAGTGACAGTGTCAAATTATCACAAGCATCTAGAGCATAGGGTGAATGCTATGAGGGAGGTTTGTGGAGAGATGACGACGTTGAGAAATAATCCTGGAAAATCAGGCTGGGACAAAATAAAGGAGTCACTTTCTTACCAGACTAAGAAGCTTACACTTTCTTCTAATGGGAATTCATCTCCGAGTCTCACTAGGATGTGATCAGATTTGTGAAATGGAATAATAATTTTAAAAGCAAAATGAAGTAGGGATGGAAAGTAAAAAGTTTGGTGACAGAGAGACCAGTGTGGGGACTGCTTCAGTGGCAGGAATGATGAGTAACTGAGCTAAGACTGTGACAGTGAATTATAGAGATGAAGGTTTTATTACGGCCAGCTCCGCTTGGTAGCATATCAAAAACACCTCAATTCTTTGCAATTTCCTCTAGTTTTCTAACACTGATAGCAGCTTTACTTTCATTAGATTTAGGCCATAAATCTCCTGGTAACTGCCCGATTTGATTGTTAAGCATAGTTTTCTGTCACCAGTGAAGAACTGGAGCAGAAGTAGAAAATGGTTAAGTATTTTCTTCTTCTAGGGAAACAGTTCATTATACTAATATTACTTTTTTTCCATTTTTATTTTTTCAACAGAAGGTCATACATATGCTATTTGAGAGTTCACAGCTAGCCCCTCACTACTCAAATTGTGGGTGTTATTGCCAGACTGCGGAGATGCACAAGAATTGACTTGAGAAGCAAGTAGATTATTCATGCTCCTGCACACTCTGTTATCTCTGGGAGTTCTTAATCAATGCAGGGTGAGAGCCAGTTAGCACGACTGAGGTTAGGGTAAACGGGCTGTTCAGGGAAAGATAAATTAAAATGTGATTATTATTCAAATTGGAATATAGAGAACATAATCCAAGAAGGAAGAGAAGGAGAATAATAGAAATAAATAAAAATGTACCTACTGAATCACTTGCTGTATTGAATCTAGTCCTTGAAATTCCAAAGACATTATAATATGCTTTGACTAAAGGGAACGATTTGGGAGATTTATACTCTATCTAATTGGCTCCTGAGATATGCTGAAATATAAATTCTCACATGCTGGAAATGTCTACTAAATATACCTTGATACATAAATTAAATTATCCTATAGAAAATTGTACTGTACTCAAAAATCTATATACAAATAAAAAATAAATTCTAAATAACAGTTGATGGTTCTGTGATTATGAAGAAAATAGATGGTGGGCCAAAATTCTAGTCGTAAACACTAGAATTTAGGTTACAACTTTGGAGGTCATTAGGGTTTTAATAATGTAATTTACCTAAAAGATTTTGACAATACTTTCTTAATATTTAAAAGCATGGTTTCCTTATTTAATAATAATTTATTCTACAGCTAATTTGAAAAAGTATTAGTCATAAATGTGTTTGCTTTGGCTTGTTCTTGAAGATGTTGCTGCTAATGTAAAAGACCAGTGATTTAAATGTATGTATGTCTTAGCTGTATGGACCATTTTACTTTATTTTTCTTAGGTTGTGCCTATAAACTTATATATCTTGGTGAACTTCCTTTTTTATTCTTAAAAAAGTTACCTAACAAGTGTTTTTATTCCATATTTTTATCATATAGTTTGACTTTTTTCTTCACAATCTAGTTTCTAGATAGTTATGTTCACTACTGAGATTTCAGCTGTCTCTGGCATATGGCCTTAATGTTCAGTAACTTATAATCAGCGATTACTAGAACCGATAACAGACAATGGAATTTCAGATACATCTTGGGGAATTATTTTTAAAAATACCTTGACATTCTCTTTCTGGATATATACATTCACATACATTGCTTTAGCTTCTTTTAACTTCCAGATATCTGGGTCAGAGCAGATTAAATTCAAGCCACCATGAACATGCTGTGCTTTGATGTGCTTCAGGGGAGAGTTTCTAAACCACCTTTATTCAGAACAGCAAAATACGTACGGTTTAGGCTCATCGCCCATTGTCTGTCTTTCTGCTCTTCTCTGTCTAGAGATAGTAGAGAAAGCTAGACTACCACATAAACACTTCAACTTCAGGGAAATTGGAAGCTATGAAGTACTTCAGGCATTACAAATTCATCCCTTCTGTTTTGTTTTTCTATCTCCCTTCTTTTTTCTCTCCTTTATTGTCATCTGTTTTCAAATTTAAATCTTGAAAATTAAGGAATATTTACATTGATAGAAGTCTTTGAAAATATTATTTTTATTATTAAGAAGCATAATATAATTTTATACCTTTCAGTCAATATGAAATGGCCAATTATGTTTAATTTTACAAACTGAATAAACCTCATATGAAAAGTGTGAACTATGAAAGGAGCATGGCATTTTTCATTCATTTTTTGCAATGCTTTAATTTAAAAGAAAGAATATTGCCATAAAATATGTGATGTTTCAAAAGAATTAATTCACTTGACATTTTTGGTGTTGTTTGAAATTACTTTCAGGTGACCCTGTGATATTAACTGTTACATATTCTTTGATATATAACACAAGAGACCTTGAACTTATTTTCATGATACCCCTTTTTGTTCATGATGGCTAAAATGTCACAGATCATTTAATTGTTTATATCATGAGTATATTACAATATTGCAGTATTCATCAAACTTGAATAAAATTTTTACCCTTTAAAAAATAACTAATTCTCAAAGATGTTCAATTTTAACATGAGTAATTGTATTTTAATTAAATATGTGTAAACATAAAATTGGTACAAATTCTTTATGATGGATACTATTATACAATTCTAACAGCCAAACAAATTTATATGTTAAATGCAAGTGATTTACAAATAAAAAAAAATAGAAACAAGAAAATTTATTTTATATGACTGAAGAAGTCACTTTTCTGCAAAACAATTGCTGCCAGCAATATGAATGTAACATAGCTATCACACAAGATCATGTCCTGAACCCTATGTGATAATGCAATTCTTCCACCACTTTCTTTCCATTTACATAAAAGCAACAATAACAACCAAAACTTCTAGTTCTTATCATGTGTCTTAACATTATTTCTCTTTCATTCATTGTAACAAATCATTTACATATTAAATACTTTCTCCTATGCTTTTCTCATTAGCCCAAGGTCATTGAAAGAGTATTCTTTTCCCAAAGGATTATAAATCATGCTGCTATAAAGACACATGCACACGTATGTTTATTGCAGCATTATTCACAGTAGCAAGACTTGGAACCAACCCAAAAGCCCATCAGTGATAGACTGGATTAAGAAAATGTGGCACACATACACCATGGAATACTATGCAGCCATAAAAAGGGATGAGTTCATGTCCTTTGTAGGGACATGGATGAAGCTGGAAACTGTCATTCTCAGCAAACCATCACAAGGACAGAAAACCAAACGCCACATGTTCTCACTCCTAGGTGGGAATTGAGCAATGAGAACACTTGAACACAGGAAGAGGAACATCACACACCAGGGTCTGTCGTGGGGTGGGGGGAGTGAGGAGGGATAGCATTAGGAGACATACCTAATGTAAATGATGAGTTAATGGGTGCAGCACACCAACATGGCACATGTGTACATATGTAACAAACCTGCACATTGTGCACATGTATCCTAAAACTTAAAGTACAATAATAAAAAAAAGAAAAAGTATTATTTTCCTCTTTGTGACCATAACCACAAATGAAAATATGGATACTGAAATTGCATGGCACTAGCAAATTATGAAGGGGCCATTAAAATGATCAAAAATGTAAGCACTTTCGATTGTCATTTTAAAACCCCCCAAAATATAAAAGTTTATTTAGATTATTGATAGCTCCTAAGACACATTATTTGAACCTCAGAGATATGTTTACTGTTATCTGAGAAATACTAGAGAGAGTTGACTGGTAGTAGGTTGATCGTTATAAAATTATTCCTTTTCTAATGTCCACATTTTTTCTTCAAAATGTTTATGAGATAAGGCACAAAATAAGAAATAACCAAAATTTTAGTTTAAGAATGACAATATTAAATGAGAAAATCCATGATTTTTCTGAATCTTCGTAATTCTACTATACAGATGGAGTTCTGTACTTTTAAGTTGGCTTGAATGAAAAGCCAAAGACTTTTAAATAATTAAGTTATCTTATACATTCAATTAGCACACTCAATAACAAAAAAATTGCACCCAATAACAAATGAGGCATTCACTGAAAAATAGAAACTTTTCAAAAGCCCAGAATAAATATGAGTTAAACTGGATTTCCTAAACCTACTCTATTAATGTCTCAGCACAGGACCATAAGAATTCATCTTCTAAATGAGCACTGGAGCACATCCACCTCCAACACAGGGTGAACTTCCCTTGAGTTGTGATGCAGTTGGTAAAAGGATGAATGTGGGCTTAATTGGCTTTTCTAGATAGAGCACATCTCCAATCTGATCGTACAGGGTTCCTAACTGTTATTGCCTGGGAACTTTGCATTGGCTTTTCCTTTTGTGTGGAATGCTCTTCCTCCAAATATCCACCTTGGTTATCCCCTAAAATGTTGTTTTCTCAATTACCAGCTCCTCAGAGATGCTTCCCTGAATTTCCTATGTAAAATAACACTGCCTTTATTACTTCTGTTTATTTAGTCTATTAGAGTCTGAAGATGCAACAATACAGTCTCAACGAACCTTGAGGAGTCTGTTGGGAAAACAACTTCTTAAATACACAAAGACAGTATACAAGTAGCACTCATATGACAGGATAAAGGCATCTTTAGGGTGCTTTAGGAACTCAGAGCAAGAACCTATTATGAAGGTTTGAAAAAGATTTTCTGAGAGAGATGATGTTTGATCTGGATCATAAGGAATGGGTCAGTCAAAGAACTAAAGTAAGAAGGGGCTTCAAGTCAGAATAAATATGAATGAATGACTGACTGAATGAATAGATTTGTAACACAGCCTGAGGAAATTACATTGATTGGAAAAGCACAAAATTAGAAGGTAAGATAGTTGGAAAATTACATTTCTGGATATATTTGAAAATACATGTGTAGATATATTCCCCTTTTTTGGCAGTTGTCCAAGCCTATAGCCCTGGCAAAAGCGGCACTCATCAGGGACAATTTTAAATTATCATATAACCTTCATCTTCCCAGAATTAGCTAGAAACAACTGATTGAATCAGGAGACACCAAGGAGCTGTCTCATTAGATAATGATTGACCAATCAGATTCTCATTCTCAGAAATTCAAACTGTAAAGTCTAGAAAGAGGTCAACATTAATTTAGTGGCAGTGTTTGAATGGAGGTGATGGTAAACCAAAGCCATCTACAAGCAGGCACCAAGGAGGGAAGAAATTATGAGTCACAGAGGAGAATGGCAAGCAATCATAAGAAGACAGAAGAAAAATAAGACAATGCAGAGAGAGGCAAATGGGAAGAGAGAAAGATATCAGTTTCCAATTTTCAGTTTCTCACATCCAGTCTCTTTAGTTCTAGCTAACCTTTGCTTCTTGACCAGAGACACTCATTAGACTATAAGTTATCTCTTTCAAAGGGTATTCAATGAATGGCACTCCTTCTGTCACAGTTTTTATTGGATCCAGAAACGATAGGTGCCAACCAGCACTACAATCCAAAGCTGGGGGAGAGACTGGACTTTCAAAGAGGTATTCAAAATCTGATTTTAGTCCTTAGCACCTCATATACTGTGAGTGTGTTGAAGTTGAAGAGAGGAATTTTTTTGAGAAAGAGAGGATTATCAACTTATTGGAAGGTCTTTCTCTCCATGGAATAAGGGAGGGACATGCCTCCTCCTCAACTAAAGTTTAGTGGAGCTTCAAAAACCTTACCAGAAGAGCTTGATTTCTGTCCTCTTCAAGTCTCATGAACACAACCACCTGGTGTAAGAGTCATGTCTAAAAATTCTACAAATGAAAGTCATGAATGGAGCTGCCTTTGGTTGGTAAATAAAGAGGCGTCAAATGTCAAGTAGCTGTTCTTTCACCCAATGTTTGTCCAGAGTACATGACTGTCAGGGCCCATTGTGGAAACTGTGCTAAGGTGTAGGTCTCAGGCGTAGGTGTAGCACCATTGAAGAGAGATCATTCAGCACCTGAGGTGGTGCTGAAGTCCCAACAGAAAGAGAGTGAGTGATGAAAATTCTCAGGACCTAAAGGAGGACCCATAAGCAGGTGAAGAGAGTCCTTACCAGTTGTCAGAAGGCTATTATGCATAAGTCTCTATGGAGTTATAAGGCATTTAGGAGATAGGTGATCAACTTTAAATAATTGCAATAGTCAGAACAAAAAATGAGACATGACATCTGGGTCAGCTGAGTAAGATTTTTCCTGTTTTATATCCCTTCTCTCTTTCCAGCTCCAACCCTGGAGGGGTCAGAGGACTAACTGGGGCCAACAGCCACCAGCAGGGTACCAAGAAGCACAAGTGAAGAAAGAAGGCAGATAACTCATCTACCTTCAACATGGTCTCCAGAATGAAAGAAGTTCAAAGTTTTGGCTCTTTCTGAGGATTAGATTTTTCAGTTAGTGAAATGAAGCTTGTTATTGGAACTAAAAATTAACATTTGTTTTCTGCAACAGCAAAAAAGCTATAGATACTAGTTAAAATTGTCTAGGTTTCTTTGGTCAGGTTCCTAGAAGCAGAGCTTAAGACAGGATTCTTGTTTAAGAGATTTTTGGTGAGATCTCTCAGAAGAAAGTGATCAGGGAAAATGGAATGGGGAAACAAAAAGCTAAGCAGAGAATAGTCTCTGCTGGAAAGCAAATTCAGTCTTCAGTCTGGTTCCACAGAGAAATTCTGGAGCAAATTGCAGCACATATTGGACCCACCCCCACCCACTGGTTGAATCCTATGGGGAGGTGGGCAGGGTGGGAGTGGGAAGTTTGCCATGCATGGCCTGCTGGGATAAAGTGGCGGGTCTGTATGGACACAGACGGAACCCATTATATGGGAATAGCGATGAGGAAGAATTTGTCTCACAGAATAAATTTGAACATGGAAAAAAGTAAAACTGCATTCTGATCGAATCTAACTAGCCTCATTCATGCAGTAACAATTTCAGTTACAATTACTCATCCTTAATTTATCTAATGTTGTAAGTTTCTGTTCTTTGAAATCAAAGATTGCCTGGAACAAAATTGGGACATTACATAAGGATCTTTCTATCTCCAGCAAATGGGACTGGGGAAATCAGAAGATATTCTGTGTATATTGGTGCCACAAAATGAATACAGCATTTCATTGACTAGAGTCACCTCCTATTGTCAAGCTCACTGTTTCTATAATCATAGTAATGCACTTGATATCTCAAAATTGATTTTTTTAATTAGGAGAAGGAGTAATCTAAGATTCATATGTTTGCCTTACAGATTTCTGATTTGTAAGCAATGAAAGAAGAAAAATATTTCAGAGATTATGATATGCTATCCTTCCACATCAAATTCACATTCCACAAATTTCAAGTTCCTATGAACACTGAATGACGGGATTCAATTGAGCCACTCTCTTGGGTAAAACCCCCATCGTCTAAAATTCACTCAGAGAGGTCATATTCTGGCTTAAATTTCAAAACATGTGGCATTTGCTATTTTCCCCTAGTCTAGAAAAGAGAGCTGCTCGAGGTTAACGAAGATTTCTAAAGTGTATTATCTGTTAAGAGATTCTGCCTTAAACTAGGTACTGGGCTCCCCTGATAGAGACTTGTCATGGTGTCCAGTGCCCCAGTAGAAACATGTGTGTTTGTTTGTTCGTTTGTTTGTTTCACTTCACCATGAAAAGCCAGGCTGGTCACAACTCACAAGCCACAATAATGTGTTATGAGAAGATAAATGAGAGTGATGAGGGATCCTGTATTTCATCCTGGTTGCTAACACTGTTGCAGGTGCTTTGTTGAAACAAAGCTCTTAAGACAAAGCCATAGCACCAGTAGTAAGCGCAAGAGTCCTGACACAAAGGTCAGGAATGGTCTGACCATGGGACACAAGCCAGAGAGTGATTATTTTAGGCAGGAGGGCTCCTGCTACAGTTTCTTTTCACAGTTTTATACAAACACTGGTGGGGGTACCAGAGCTTAGACAGACAGTGTGAGTTCGAGATAAAAGTCATCCCGTTAAGAATATTTGGGCTCCAGCCTGGATCACAGAGAGCCCTCAGAGTGGCAACAGAGGATCACACACAAATCTTAATTGGATGACCCGACTGAACAAGAAGAAATCCAGAGTTCTAAGAGCTCAGAGAAATAAGAAGGAAAAAGGCCAAGGAGGCATTGAAATATGAAGATAAAATCAATACAGAATTGCCTAGGAAATCAATAAGAAGGATAAAGGACGTGCAGAGGATGTGAAATATGTGTTCTGTCTCCTGTACAAGTGAGAAATCTGGCAGCATGTTTTGAACATGCTGCAATCCTGTAATTAAAGCTCAAGGGAGAACTGCAAAAGCGAATCTTAATAATCAAGTGAAAAGATGCCCTGGTAATAAGTGACTCCTTGTCAGGAAAACAGTTTCATAGGCAAATCTGAAGTTAAGTATGAACTCATGTACATAATCAGAAAATAGACTGAAAATGTATCACTGTGTTTATGGTAGAGACTGGAGCTTCATTTTAGAACCGTAACCAAGTAGCAGCATCCATCTTTCAACAGGCCAAAGTTACTAGCTCATACCATTACCACAATCCTGATAATCACAACCTTCTCTCAGGGTATGCTTCAAAGTAACAGATTATCCCCTCTCAAATGCCCAGGTTATCTGACAAAGGATAGAAAGCCCCCAAGAGTCAGTCTCATGGTTAGATGCATTTATGAAAAGCTAAAGACAGCTGTTTATACTTTCACATACCAGATATGAATAAAGCAATTAGAAGAAAAGCTTGGAAAAACCATCAAAAAACAAAGTATCTTGGTGCTATGAAAGGAAAATACGTATGATAACTTGAAATAGTAATACTAAGAATCATGTTTGATCATGTGAGAATAACATTGGGATATCATTTGCTTAAGAAATGTTATAGTATTTTTATTGTTCTTTTTTCGTCTAAGCAGAGGTGAAGTATTTTACAAGTCCAGAGGAGATCATACATACTATAATCTTTGTGAAAGTCATTTTTATCTCAAATTGCTCCCAGAAATTTGTTTCACAAAGCATACAATATAAGAATGGTTCCATTCCAGGATTGGTTCAATATGTACACTTAATTATAATTAAGTTGTTTTGAACATAGAACTATGAAAATATAACAAGTTTTCTCATTTAAAAAATAAAACAACCAGAACTTATAGATTGAAATGATAAGTTCTCTCTTTCAGAGGTCTTTCAAAGGCAATTCATAAATTTTTTAAAAATGATACTGCTATTCCAGTTATTTTTGCATAGCCTCAAATTGCCAATATTTTCCAAAGGGGATATTTTTAAAGCTGATGACAAGCAAGAATTATCTGAAGCAAAATTTTTATGTGTTGGAGATTCTAGAAAATGGTAGCAGAGGTATAACTTACTTAACTCAACTGATTATCATGTAAAAACAGAGAACTGGTTAACAAAGGCCAAAACACACAACAGGATTTACAACAAAACAGAGGTAACAAAGTATCTCCAAATGTGCCAAAGACACAAGTGCAGAGGAGAGAAAGTATGAACAGCCACAAGACCTTTATGATATCAGTGTCTGTGCTGAAGCAAGCACAGAAGGAACAGGCATCTGAGGATGCTAGAAAAGGAGAATCCCAAAGTAGACAATAGATATTTCCTGGATAGTATGGAGGGCCACTGTGCAGAGGTAGTCTGAAATTGAAGGAGGTTTTTGCTTTCCCCAATAGTGGCTGAATGCAAGGGGACCCCTGGTAGGAAGGTCTGAAGGCGGCTGGAGCAATATGGCCACTGTGAGCTTTAGATATAAAGTAGGTCAGGAGATCGAGACCATCCTGGCTCACACTGTGAAACCCCGTCTCTACTAAAAATACGAAAAATTAGCCGGGCGCGGTGGCGGGCGCCTGTAGTCTCAGCTACGCGGGAGGCTGAGGCAGGAGAATGGCAAGAACCCGGGGGCGGAGCTTGCAGTGAGTGGAGATCGCTCCACTGCACTCCAGCCTGGGCGACAGAGCGAGACTCTGTCTCAAAAAAAAAATAATAATAAAATAACATAATAATAATAATAATAATAATAATAAAGTAGCCAAAACAAGGTTCTGAATGGAAGAGCAACTGCTGAGTGTCATCAAAATTGACTGGATCAATAACAATTAAAGAAAGAGAAGCTGCACATGAATGTGGGAAAGATAGTCAGAATACGTCAAAGAGCGCTGGGCCATAATTTTGAACATTACCTAAAAACAACAGAAAAGAAGCTCTGTGAGGTTAAACAAAGATTACCTGAAACCCGTTTTCTTCTAATTTTCTAATTTCAATAAAATAATGATAATAAAAGTGAGCAGCAAGAAAGTATTAAGATCAAATGCATTTCCTAGCTATAAGATATAAAAAGTAACACTAAAAAACAGAATAGCATACCTATAAATGATATGAGCACATCAGAAATACATGTACGTAAATACTTAGAAATCATTCAATAATGTGGTGATCAAACTTAGGAAAAATTCCAAAATAATTACTAAATTAGACAACAAAAAAATGACTAAATTAGATTAACAAGTGTGGCTAAACCTAATAGGTAATTCCTAAAGGAAATACAATATGAAAATAAGAAAAATTTTCAAATAATAAACACATTTTGGGAAAAAAATGACATATATTAAACACAGGCAAATAATATCCAACATATAGGAAGTGGGAATTCCTGAAGAAGAAAACCAAGCACAGAAAGAACCAATGCTACAACATACAATCTAAGAACAGTTTACCAACGAAAACAAACAAACAAAATGGAAAAGAAAGAAACCATATATTGAAGAGAATACCACACTGCAAAAAATGCCATGCCAAGGTGATCAACACTGAGACCCATTTTAAGAAAATTGTTGCATTTTAAAGAAAGAAGGGAAATTTCTTTGGATATCTTTATATCAAAAAGAAGAACAGTACGAATAAAGGGAAGAAAAAATAGATTATCATCAGGTCTTTGTGGGGCTGTGGTGCTTTAGGCAAAAAAAAAAAATATATATATATATATATATATACACATACATATATATATATATATATATGCAGTTACATATTTGAGTTACTAAAGGAAAAAAAATGCAATAAGAATTTTACATCTAACAAATCTGTCCTTGAAGCATGAAGGGCACAAACTGCTATCAACATGTAAAGACTCAATGAATTAGATTCATGTTCCTCAGGCTGTACTAGAAAACAAGTGTTAGACAACCAACAGAACTAGAGAGACACTGATAGAAGGACTAGGGTTAGCATTCAATATGTAGCTACTTACAAAACGAGACAAATGAAGGTTCAGAAATTGCAGAGAATATTATGTGATCACCATATGCTCTGATAAAGAAGAAATGGTACAAAAGTAAATATGAGGAGAGCAGGGAGGGGAGGGCATTAGTAAAAAATGTACAAAGCTCTTCTTGGCAATTGTACGGGAGATGATAGTGTTACTATAATTATTCTTAGGTTGTTCCACACATAATGTGAAATAAAGAAAATTAGTAATTATGGAATATTCTATCATCACCTGTGTCTCTGAAAACCAGGATTCTTTATATGAAATAAAAGATATAATATGGATTCTGATTTTTAATTGAAAATATCAATATGAATGTATGACATATTTTATCTTTAAACACCTCACAATTCTTTTCATTGGAAAGGCCTAGAAATAATCATCAATCCAATTATGCGGAGGGCATTGAGCATTACTTATAGCTAGATAGTGGTCTCAACTTTTTCCCACCAAGATAAATTAGAGTTTCATAGACAAATAACTGATTCCAGATTTTACATGGGAAATGTATAAGATCTGACATACCAGATAGCAAGGAAACCCTTGAAAACTATTATGACATGTTGAAATAACTCAAGAGCCAACTTGAAAAGGCTTCCATTGCTCAAATGTGGGTCAATTTAAACTTCAACAAGAATACTCATTGCAGTAAATTACAATCTATAAGGTATGTTTATATCCATGAATGCAAAATGTTATTGCTTTTAAAAATAGTCACCTTCAGAAGTTGACACAGAGACCAATTTGTTTTCTTGAGAATTTGTAAATCAAATTAAGGAATCAAGCATTTTTCTTGTCTTTCTAATAGGAATTGTAACACTGGGTAACCAAACAATAAATTAAGGGAAGAATGTCTTTAATAAAGAATTCTAGCCTAATAAGTGAAAATGAAAATAAAAGATATGACAAAATATCACAATTGTGCAACCCTCAGTGATTAATAGGTATAGGCAATAAATTGCTGAAGAGCTGAAACATTACATAAAGAGAGAACACCAGGCAGTATATGCTTCCTGATAACATACTACATGTATGGTCTTGTCAAAGGGATCAAACCTGAATTTGATCAAACCTCTGGGTTCCAATCTGCAGAAAATAGAGAAGATAGAACAGATATGCTGATTTTCACCATTAAGTGTTGACAACTGGCAAAATGCAGAGCATGGGAAACTACAGATCAGATGGCCGACGTTGTATGATGGATAAATTGTAATCAAAATAGAGGGATAAGGGGGAAATCTATGGATTTCAAAAAGACTGAAAAGACATTGGATTTCAGAATGAGTAAGAATAAGCTATAGTTCTAGAGCTAGTATCAAAGTATGCACATTTTCAGGATAAATAAAAACAGACACAAGAAATGAATCTATGAAATTCAGGAAAATAGTTTAGGGAAGGAGTAGGTTGTAATTATGACTGGGAGTGCAAATGGGCTTTTGGAGTGGCTGGAAAAGTATTACTTCTTGATCTGAGTGTTCATTGCAAGAGTGCGTATCTTAAAATAGGTTATATATGAGATGCATGTTTTATTATATAATACACATTGTATCTATAATATACAATTAGTTACAGAATTGTCAGTGTAATTTTCTGTATCTGTAGGTATTTTATGATAAAAATATTTTTAAGTGTTATCTGTTAAAGGGGGTTTAAATAAAGTCAGGTTAAATGTTTTGAGGTTAAAATATGTACAATAAAGTCATTACCTTAATATTTTGTATAATTCACTACCTGAGTGAAACAATTTCAAAAGAGTTGTACAAATGTTTGAGTAATGCTACCGTTGTGCAATTAAAGGTATACCTTAGGTATATCTTAATATACCTTAAGCATATATAATATATTGTAAGCATAATCTTATATATGCTTAAGTATACTTAATATACCTTAATAGTGATTTTTAAGAGAAAATCTTTCATTTAAGTGAATAATTTCCAGTACATTTTAAATTTCATTGTACTTGAATTACTTCTGTATACACTTGTGATTGTGGGGATATCAAGTTGGTGAGCAATTGTGCAATATCACTCATCCATCTCCTTTACTCAGAGTAGAATTATACGCAAATTTTTTCAAAGCAGTAATTTGATTTTTTTTCTTTCCCTTTCCTCATCTCCCTCATCTTTCTTTTTCCTGAGTCATCTCTTCTTCCTTTATACCCTATTAAACTATCAGGAAGCTAAGAAAGTTTAAGCTTTACAGACGCTACTTGCACAATCCACTCCCAAGCCTTGAGTTTTTTGTTAATTCCGAGAAATTTGTTTATACCGGCATGTTTTTGTAAAGTTTGAAAAAGTGAGAGATTTTGACCACAATAAGTCAAGATTATCTTTCCCCTTGGTCAAATATTCTTCAATATCTGGTATTGAGTAGCTATAGCCATTTTAAGGATTCAGCCATAATGAAATAGTGTAGGAATACAGCAGGTTAGATTAATGGGGCATATTTATTGGTTTACAGTTTCTTCCCTGGCTAGGTAAGTTATTGCTCCATGCCCTGGTAAGGAACAGCTTCTATCAGAAAAATGGTACCAGGAGTACCAGGAGTACTCCACTGTTCTGATTCATCACAGTACTGTGAAGAGGCAGGCCTTGAAGTCACATTACTCTATGAATTTTCTTATAGCAATAATCACTAAAAGTATATAGTGTACATGTGTGTGTATATATATATATGTATGTGTGTGTATATATACACATACATATACTGTGTATATATTACATATACATATATACACACATATACTAATGTATACATGTATATAGTATATATATGTGTGTGCATATGTATATATATGTACTATATAGTATATAGTGAAGGAGAAACACATTATAAATAGAGACTTCAGTTCTCATTCATGTCTAGTCAAAATAAGAGAAATATTCTCAGCAATGCAGACATGCAATTATATATTCAACTTATTCCCTTTCATGAGCATCATACAACATTTAATTTATCAGAATTCCTATATTCATGTATGGGGTATTAGTTTTCTAAAAAATCTAGTCTGTTGTGATTTTTCTCATTCTAAATAATTGTTTTTATATCTAATATTGTATTCCAGATTTAATATGTTACCCCTTAAAACAGATTCCAAAATTGCTAGATTCAGGTCCCACGAAGCCTAGATCTGCCAGTCTACTCACTAGACATCAATTGGTAAATGGAAGGCATGTTAATTTTCTATACTTACTTTATTCTTTACTGTTAATGAACAGAGGTTAAAAGAATAAATAGAGCATTTTTTTTTTTTTGGAGTGACCTATGTTAATGCCTTTCCAGTCCTTCACTGGAATTTTACAGGCAATTATGTTCTACAGGCAAATATGTTCACATTCCGGCCAAGACTGAGTTAATTTTTGCAAAGAAAGATTGGTTCCTTGATTACAAAGAATGTCATCTTTAAGTTGAAAAGGGCCATTGCCTGGAGTTCAGAAGTTTCTGCTCTACAGAATAAAAAAAAAAAAAAAAAAAAAAAAAGACAATGTTGGCTCACACAAACATCAGAGTGTGATAGAGTGTGATAGAGTGCGATAGAGAGAATCATTTTTAGAGGTTTTTTCATACCCAGTGCTATTCAATTCTCACAAAAATCCTGTGTGGTGAGTACCATTGTGCACATCTTTTAGATGAGAAAACAAGCTCTAGGAGGTTGTACATCTGCTACAAATTAGTGGCAAAGTCCCTGTTTGAACCCAGGTTATCCTGACACCAAAGTTTGTGTGTTATTCTATGCTTCTGTAACTAATTGGCCAGTCATTTAACTCTCTGGCCTCAGTTTCCTAATCTGGACAAATCAGATATTTGCCTAGAGAATCTTGCATCTCCTGGTATCTGTGAATCATGAAACCAAGTTAAGCAAACTTTATAATATCCATTGTTAGCTGATTCCCGTGTCATATAACAGAAAATTCATCTCGATTTCTTTGTGCCTAAATTTGGTAATAATTAAAAATCCATCTCCTCTCCATCTGTCCTTTGCAGAGGTGTAGAACAGCTAGTTTGTCACAATCTTGCATAATACCTTTCTGTTATGATGAGAGGGAAAAACGCAGTAGGGAAGGATGAGGGAAGATCTTGAAGGAAATATCTGGTAAGGAACCTGGACATGTTAAGGCTTCATCTCATATAAAATATTTAAGTAGGAGACTTGACCTCAACAAGCAATAGGATAAAACTCTACAAAGATTTATTTTCCTCACCTCTCCTGATGAATGTTTAAATGACAGCTAGAGAGATATAGGTAATATATAAGTAATAAGTTTTTAACTAGTACATTTACAAGGCATGTGGAAAGAATATGGGTTTTTCCCTTTATCTGTGAAAAATCAGAAAATGTTTTTGCCTATCTGGAAATAAGGATCTGGACCAGACAGCCACTGAGGTTTCGGGGTGGGGTGGGGGCTTCCGCCATAGGGAGCTCTGGCCCTGTGATGTCTTAGTGGGCTATGGAGGGCTTTCAGGCTGCAGCTTCAGCTCTGCTGTTGTCATTATCACATCTGTTTCCGACTCTGTCTCTTCTGCCTTGTGGTGGGCTCTGCAACTGCTCTTGCTGCAGTTCCTTTGTTAGAGATTTGCCCTCTTGACACCTCTGAATGAAGAAGTTGCAGTACAAAAAGAAGATTGGTGACAGGCCCTGCGATTGCATTCCCTGTAGTAGGTCTTGAAACCTTATCTACATGTCATCTGGCTAATCAGAGGTCCATGGTGAGATCTGTCAGAGATTTCTGTTTTAAAAAAGAAATTCAGACACTGTTGACAGGAGAATTGGAATGCTTTTACCAGTCCTGTACCAGCACTGTCTATTATTATGTGAGTGCAAGCCTGAGGCTGTGGTGACAGAGGAACCTGAGGGTGGCCTCCTAAGGACATCAGCACAGGTGGGCAGAGCCCCTCCTCTCCCTCCACAACAACAGAAGCCAAACAAAGATGAACCCCCCACCAACAGCAAAAAGCATAGGAGAGGTAAAAATAGAACAGCTGAACATCACTCTAAACTAGTTTGTAAGAGAATATAATGATACTCATGAATTACACAATCAGTGAGACAGACAGTGTCAAATGGGGTAACTACATCTTCCAAAAGGGTTGGAAATTCATACATGTAACCAAACCAATACAATTCCCAAGCAGAATATGTCCCTTTTACTTATGGAATTTACAAAACCATGGAAATTAAATAATTTACACCAATTTTTGGCCGTTAAAAAGCAGCTCGATTCTTTGGAAGTGCTTGGTTCTTTTTCTGTTAATAAAATACAAAGTGTAATGGCCTTGGAGTCACACTTTATCAGAGATGGGAATCTAGACATTTATTAAACTCGTTGCCAAACGACTCCATGATTCTAAATAATTAATCATTGAAGTTGCACAAGAAGAAGTAAATCTCAGTGGTTAAGACCACAGGCTTCGAGGCTGAATTGTTTGAGTTCAAATCCTGGCTCACAAGTTTTTGTCATCTTAGACAAGCTGCTTTGTTTCTTTCTGTATCTGTTTCCTCGTCAATAAAAGTGAAACAAGGATAATAATCTATCAAAATCATAGATTTATTAAGGGGATTAGAAGCATCAACACAAAGTGACAAGTAAGTATTTCATAAATGTTGCAGCTGTTGCTGTTTTTATGGTTATTGTAATCATATCAGTTACGATAGGCAGTATTAAGCTATGTAACAATTATCCCCAATATTTCAAGCATTTAAATAAGAAACGTTCATTTCTCACTCATGCTGTACTTCCATTCGCAGAAGAGCTATATTCATCAGAGTTATTCATAGATCCTGGCTGACAGAGCAACCACCGTCTTGGAACTTGATGGTTGATGTACCAAAGAAGAGAACTCTGAAGTGTCTTGAGTCAACATTTAAGTATCCCAGCTCATAAAAATGCACATCGCATTTTCCAGAAGCAAGACACTTGATCCTATTAAATCACAGGTTAACAAGGAATGAGAAAGAACTACATTATTGTTATCTGTGGACAATATTAATGCACAGCATTATTTTATTATCATTAATTTTATTAATAGTAGTAGTAATACATTTCAAGACACAAATGGCCTACTTATTAAAGTTTAATATTCCTAACAAGAGAAAATTTTGAAAAAAAAATGTCTATACGTATGCATTTTATTCTTACCAATACAATATTTCATTGAGGAACAAATAATTTCCATTGAGCATGTGTAGATAATACACTACTTGCTTTCAAGTGGCTTTTCACATAATTCTAACAACCCTAGAAGATAAGCACTTCTGGCCCAATCTTACAGATGAAGAAGCAGTGTCTGGAGAAGTTACATAACTTGGAATCAGCTCTACCTGATTCTGTGTGCGGAATCTTTATGTTATGCCCCATTACACATTAAAAAGGTTAATCTAGTACAAATAAGCGAAGATTGAGGCCCTTGGGTCCCTATACGAATTCCACCTAGACATGGACTGGCCTAAGAGAAAAGTAAGCTTTTACTGAGTGATTTTGTAAAATCTTAAACCACTTTTTTTGATTTTCTGGTAGTGGAAGGGGAAGTTTTGACTGGTTAGCAACACAGATATCTATTTAACCTATTGTGGGATGATTACTCAATTTTAAGTTAAATAAAATACTTCATTCACATTATCCTGGTTTTCACACCCAAAGCAAAATTTGAACTTGGGCACTTAGTCATAAAAGGAGAGTAAGGCATATTAAAAAATGCTAGTCTCGTGTAGGTAGTTCCATTGGACATCAACCATGTTCATCTGCTCCTCCAGATGGAACCTCTTTAGAAAATGTGTGAGCTGGAAGGAATAATGGGATGGACTGGCAGAGCAGGGAATGCAGCAATTAACATACCATTCAGGAACAGTGATTTTAACAAAACTGATAAAAACGTGAGAGGGGTTGGGAAACAGTACCTATCATTTTGTATTGGGCTAAAAAGGAATAGGAAAAGAAAGTGATTATTCCTCAATTACAAGCCTCTCATGGATTATTCAAGATAATTACTCAGCTAACTTTGGGAAACCACACATGAGGTGAAAATTATTATGCTTTAAGGAAAGAGCAAGACCAGCCCCTGGATTCTGCATTTCTGGATAGAAACCATTTTCAAACCGAGAGACATTCATTTATCTTCTTCCTAACTTATGTTTAGCCCTAGGAATACAATGGTTGACAACACAGGGTGTCAATGTATCAGCTTTGCACTAAATAAGAGTGTCTCTCTAGGAAGTTAGTTATGGAGCTCACCAGGGAGAATAATTGTATATTTTAACCTGTAATATCTCTTTTCATTTGATCAATTTGATAAAGACATATTAGAAAGAAAAAAAGGTAAAAGAATAAACAAATGCAAGTCTTTAATCTGGCATATATCTTTCTGGATCAGATTTACTCCTGCCTACCATTTCTAACTTCATTGCACCTAATTCTCTACCTCACATGTAGATATTTGTAGCAACCCAAATGTACCCTAATTGATCTTCACATTTAAAAAATACAAGCAAATCATTGTATGATGCTTAGACTTCTCCAGGTGCTTTATGCATATTATTTTATTCTCATAATAATAACCCTTTGCAATAGGTAGTATTATTACCCCTATTCTGCAGATGAGAAAACTGAGGGCAAATATAGTGGTACATAACTTATTTGAATCCACACAGCTAGTAAGTAACAATCCAGAATTCAAACTGGGCGAATCTAGTTTCAGAGTCTATCCTCTTTACCTTACCTTATGCTTTTACATTTGATAATATCTTTATCTGGAACACTTTCACCCTCTTATGTCTGGTCAGCTCATCATTCATAACCTGACTTAGATTTCACCTACTTAGGGAAATTGTCCTTGACCCTTCTCTGATTTTGTTGCCCTGCCATCCTTCACTAGGCTAGGCATCAATCGTCTGTGCCTAGCAGCCTAGGCATAATGCTATTGCAGCAGGAACCACAGTGTGTGTGATTCCCTTTTTAATTCTTCACCTCCTCTATCAGGCTGTGAAACTTTGTATGCTGTGTACATTTCTACAACCTTATTACCAAGCCCAGGGTATGATAAACAATAGGTGTGAAGTAAATATTTGTTGAATTAATTAATATGATAAATAGATTGAGGAAACATACATGGAGATTAGAGTTGCCTTTTAATTAAGTGGCTGGGTGATCTTTGATATTCAGTTAATATCAATTTCGGGTGCTTTTTAAATAAGTGCACCTCAGAGCTTCAACTACCATACACAAAAATCACATAAAGAATTCTGTTGACACACAGGTGCTTCTCAGAGGAAAGTGAGCACTGCCTATTTTTAACTACTCTACAGTGTTTCCAACCTTAATCCACAAAGTGTCAAATTTCTATGTCTCTTTCTCTAAAAGGACAGCTACTCCTGGGATCTAAAGAATGCTTTCTTTAGTTTTTACAGAAGGAAAGAATATCAACAAAACAAAAGCAGATGTTTGTGACTATATTACATTTGAGGAGAGGCCTTGAGAGACCTTTTTTTTTTTTTTCTTTTTTTCCAGATACGAGTGATTCAAATCTCAACATCCTTAAAGGAATTCTGATTTCAAGTTTGAAATAAGAACCGTCCTTTGTGTGGATTCTGATGACAGAAGTCGAGGTGATGGTTTTAGACAACATGACATTAAGTCAATAGCTTGTTTTGAAAACCATGCTGATGTCAATGGCTCCTTTATAGTAAGTAGGGGATCCAGTGTGAGTTGCTATAGAAGAGCCTGCTCTCTACGTGGCTGCTCCTGCAATGTCTCCTTCAGAAGTTTCTTCCCTTTAGTTCCCTACTGGGAATGGGAAAGCCACAGTGTCCAGTAGTCCCAGGCTGGAGGCTTCTTCCTGTTTTCATTATGCATGTGTCTTTGGAAAAAGCACAGGCTTCAGTGTCAAAGCTGCAAAACCCTGAGTTTGAATACCAGCTGAATGGTCTTCAGAAAAGCCTCCTTCCATTCCTTGTCCTCTTGTGCTCCTGCTCTTTCTCTTCCTCATCTTCCTCCTCCTTCATCACATGTATTAAGCCTCTAAAAATAATAATTTTTTTCCCATAAAATGAGAATCACAACATGTATCCCATAAGGTTGTTACAAGGATAAGAAACAATAAAAATATGTAAAGTGCCTAGCACAGTGTGGCACATGCACAAATACAAAAAGTAACTTATGATTATCATCCACCCTGCATTGTCTGAAGTGCTAAAGGTGGGGTGGCCAATATATTAAGGTATGCTGATTTTGTTCTGTTGGATGAATGTGAACTGGAATATTATTCTACCAGAAATCAGTGAGTTGGAATTGAGGGGAAAAAATGATAATTAAAAAAATGATTCATAATGCACCAAGCAGCCTGCAGAGCATTGTCTTGAAACTTCACATATCTATAAGAAAAAACCAGGGAAACACACTGGTACCCACAATTATAGTAAGAGAACATCCTTTTCTACCCTAGGTCAGTTTCAAGAGTTTTCATTCATTGCAAGGGAATACTTTTTTCCCTTTAATGGATTTAAAAATTTATATCCTGCCTAGGCATGATAGAGACTTTGTGAAATAAGCAGTATGTGGGACAATAAGAGAAAAGCCGGAAGATAAGCAAGGAAGAACATCTTCTGATTTTCATTTTAACAGTTTAATTCCATAGTCCACTTTCTAACAGAACCAATAGCTGTATCTACCTTCCCCCAACCTTTTCTCTATCTTTCCTCCATATTTATCTTCATCATGTTTGAGCTTGAAAAATTGAAGCAGCAACTATGAATGTGATCATAATTTTTGGTACAGATCAGGTTACCTGGGAAACCTATCATCTCAGAAGATACATAGAAGTCATTGTCTTCCTATGCTGCTCCTGTCCTCCCTCCCTTCTCTCTGTGTGGTAGGTGATTTCCTTGTCTAGGTGCCACCCTCTGCCAGTCTTTTGGGTCCTATGCCCTGGGACTTCAAGATTCTTTCACAATCCAATTTCCTCCATCAACTATACTCTTCTGTTGATGTAAAACATGATTTAATCATTCCCCTATTAAAATAACAGAAGGACAGGGGGCCGTGGTGTGTGCCTGTAGTCCCAGGTACTCAGGAGGCTGTGACAGGAGGATCATCTGAGCCCAGGAGTGTGAGATTCATTTGACTTTTCACCTCCAACCTGTCCAGATTATGTCATAGTTCCTCAGGCTTGAATCCTAGCCCTTCTTACTTCCTATTCTGAGCTCTCTCCTTAGGAGACCTCATTCATGGACACAGTCTTAAGTCTAAACTACATGGTCAAACCTGAATTTCTCTGATTCCTAGATGCACAAAGATATGACTCACTTCCTGCTTCATAGCTCCACTTAGAGATCTCTAAAGTACTCACACTCAATTTTAAAGTCCAAGGTTTATGTTCTCCTCCTGTCCACGTCTTCACGGATTCTGTCTCAGAGATGACATCACCAGGCATTGAAGAGTTGCCTTAAAAACCCTTTCACTTTTCTATACAAGGCCCTAAAAAGAGAGCATGCTAAATAGCTTTCCAACACATCCCCTTCTGACCCTATGCTATCATCACCATAGTCTAAACTATAATCATTTAATTTTGCTGCGCTACAGGAGAGTTTCAACTAGTCTCCCTTCTTGCCCTCTCTAGTCTGTTTTTCTTTTTTATCCTGCGAGAAAAACACCATTCTCAAATGGATTTATAAATACTGTCTGCTGGTTGGATCTTCAGGCATCTTATTTCTTCCATCCCTGTCTGCCCTTTTCCTGGGTAGACCAGGCATCTCAAGAAGGCTGAAATTCCCTGCACCTGAATTCTAATTCATTGACTCCTTTGGTAATAATAGTTGATTTTGTTTGTTTAAAATTGATTATATAATTCTTATGACGTAGAAGACATTTCAATTCATTTATTACACATAGAAATTAGTAGATTCTATGAAGATAGTATAATGTGAACCTCTTCTAAAGAAAAACCAAAAAACCCTATTGATAAATCAAGATTTTAAAAATTGATGTAACACAGGAGTGCTGCTATTTAAAATATCTAAAAGCTGTCATTTTAGAAGTAGTGATTGCTTACAAGGGAATTTACCTTAATTCACCTCTCTGGACACAATTCAGCCATGTTCCTGATTCTGTCCTACTTTCAGACTTCCATTTCTCCACTGATCTTTTCATTATGGATTGCATCTTCCCAACCCAGGCTCTGTACTGGCCTGGTCCCTGATCACTAAACTGCGACCCTGTTGTCTGCTTTGGTAAGTGTTCTTCTGCTGAGCTCTGGCTCCCTGTGCCTGGTTAGGTTTATTATTACTCCCTCATAATAATAACAGATTCCATTTCTATGGCACTCAGTGTGTGTTAGGCACAGAGCTATTTTAATAAATATTAATTGAATCTTTTACAAACACTTGACCAGGTAAATATCACCATCCTCAAATTAGAGATGGAAAACTTAAGCAATGAGAAGTTAAGTAACTTTCTGAGAATATAGAAAGGTCAGTATTCAAAATCACTTCAAACACCTACATTTTAGCCACACTAACCTGAATTGCTGCAGATTTGTTTAGTTTATCTATGACCAACCCCACCAAGGTTTGCTCTTAATTATTCAAAACCAGGTCATGTTTACGAGTTAGACTTGTTACAGCCTCACAGGGGAGACTTCCTATTAATCTGAGCCTTGTCCTGCTGTTGCACCTGCCAGTTCTGTCTTATGTGGGCATAACACTAAGGAAAGGGAACATAGTGGCCCTCCACAAATTTCAGGGTAACGGTACAACTATTTGTGTGGAGCAGCAGAAGAAGGAATAAAGTATTTTGAATGAGAAGAATGTGAGTTCATGGAGCAACAGCTTGGCTTAGAGGTGAAGGCTGTAGAAACAGCACTTAGCCTGAACCTCAGCTCTAAAACCTACTAGCTCACTGTGCATCATTGCTCATCTGCAAAATGTGGATAACATTAAGGAGTAGCACGTACAAGTGTGACAAGGATGAAATAATACAAGTATTTAAAACAGCACTTGACACATACATAGGGATTTATTTTTATTATTATTTATTTCACTATCTTGGTTGCGAGATTGTTCTGGGGCCTATAATCTAACTCCAGGAATTTTGGCAGATCTCAGGACTCTGAATGGCCTTCTTCTTTACTACTGTTGGAACCAGAGCGTGTTTCCTGGTCAGGAAAAGTTTTAATTGAATCAAACTCTACATGTTATGTTATATCTCTGGCAAGACAATTTCATAATAGTGATACCATTTAGAAGACAAAGAAAACAGATTTTCAAATATGGTCCCACTTGTCCTAATTTCAATACAATCTTTCTTCAGCTTTTATTCTTTTATAGCAGTTACATTCATCCTGTGCTGTTGCTTAGCCAGATTTTCACATTTAGGTTTAACTGCTTGACTATGTGAGGGTCCCTCCTCATCAGTCGCTTAATCACGGCATTGCATTTCTTCTGACTGCTTCCCAATTTGTCTACATTGTTTTCCAAATGACATGTCTATAAATAAACGGGATTCTGGAAGTACAATTTGTCTATTATTAGAGAGGAAAATACCATCTTCCTGATCCATAGTCTGATAAATTTATATCTGCACCTCCAAATAATTTTGGCATTTTCACACTCAATATTATGTGTCTAAATGATTGCAGTATCACTCCATAAACTGTGCACCTTCCTGCTACAGTTTCTTTGACAATATAACTTTCTGCACTTTATTCTTCTTCTTAACTATCTACTTGCCAAATTTGCAAGTTTGCTTTTTCTCCAAATGGGAGCTCATTTTGTCATTTTCAGCTCCTACTTAAAGTGACATCTGATGGAGAAAGTAATAAGTTGCTCTTCACACTTTAGTAGGTTACCTCCTTGCATCAGGATAAGCTATCCAGAGCTAAGAAAAAACAGATTTTGAGCATTTGTTTTTCCTAAAACAAACTGGTGCCATGTTTCATAAAATGACCCAACTTTTAAAAATGCATGTTGCAAATCTGGTCCAATTATAGAAGTAGGTTGCACATACCATTCACTCACCAGTTTGTTTTACCAGGTACACAGCTTGATAAGTATCCACAGGATGACTGATTTATATTTTGTACAAGAGGGATAACTTGCCTTAGATAACTATGTACATCTTGTTACATCCCATTCCCAAATCTGTCAACCATCTAATGACAGCCATAGCACAAGATGATATTTTTCCTGTTCATAAGTAACAAGGCCCATGAGTAGTGATAGCTATTTTTTTTCTAAGTGTTTATATAGTAAGGGGGCAAGCTATAGCACATATCCATCTTCTTGGGAAATCATAAAATGTTACACCATGCTCATTTTCCATATTCCTAATCAGTAAGATTGTATATACATGGTCACTATACTGACAATATACTTCTGAGAAAAAACACTTCGTGAAAGTCAAACCCTGATGGATTTGTGTCCATAATACAATCCAAATGCTCCAGGAAACACTTTCATTATGCATCAAGGTTAATTCCCACGATCTGAAAACCAGTATCTTGTCAATTCAAGTTTTTCAACTTTTTTTTAAGAATGAGAAAAAATATTTAGAATGGGCCGACAACTGCAGCCCATTTCTCAATCCCACCACTATGAGCATATTGTGTTACTAATGTGTGCTCTACATCCTTTTGACAGTGGTGTAATAATACAGCTAGGGGCCTGGAGGCATCATAAGGGATTGAGAACTCACTTCAAGATGATCTTCACCATTTATTTCAATCGGAAAAATGTTTTCATGAAAGCCGAGATGAGACTGCTATTTATGGTCCAGTGTTTCTGTGCAGAAACTGATTATAAAACCCGTTGAATGGGATGATAATTTGCCCTATGTACAACCAGAGGAGTCCCTTTCCTCCACACTGCCACACAAAGACCATTATTCTATTCAGTCTAAGTAAGAAGAAGAAATCAGGCTGACCCAAATAGAGAAACATGTTCATGGAGACTTCTTGTATATTTAAGTTACTTTTAAAGAAAACAAGCAGTTTCATGACTTCTAGAGTTAACTGTAGCTTCATTTGCTTCCTCATCTTTTTGTCTTCCTGGATCTCCAAAATCTAATTTTCCCTTCTCCTAAATCCCTCCTTCTCTCTTTTGTAATAATGTTTATGTTTTATGTGTCTGGTCTGCTACTCTGTCCCCTTAGTCCCCCTGGAGAGAAAACAACCATGCTTATCTTCACACACACCCGCACACACATGCACACCTGTTTAGGATGCAGGAAATATGTAATAAGAAACTTTTAAAGCAAACCCAGAAGAAAATATAATTTCAAATAAGAATCAGTTTAAGATTGAATTTTGAGAGGATGTTGAAATACACATGCAATGAAACTGGAAATAGTAAGTGAAAAGTCAGACACACGAAGGGTATTGGAGGGTTACATAAATGAAACTTATTACAATAAAAGTAAATATGGATAAGAATTATAATCAATGGAACATCTATGCACATGAAAAAAGATAAAGAAAGATGGTCTTTTTTTTTTTTTTTACTCATCCCTGGAGAAAAATACTTAACTAAAGCTGTTAACTCCCAATTGCAGGAAACATTTCTCTATGCCTTCTTCCAACAATTAGAACTTCCTCAGCTAATGTTGTGTAGTACATTTCTCATTATGCCTTGCATTGAAACATTGTCAACATTAGCGTCTCTTACCTTCTATTTATAATCCAGTAGTTTCTAGGTAAGTTTGTGATCAAATGCATGAGGGGTAAGAGTGAGGAAGAACATTAAGTTCCCAGTATTGCTATAGCCCTTACAATTTCTGGCACAGAGCAAGCATGTTATATATATTTGTCAAAAAGATAAATAAATGAACATATATATATATGAATTCAAATACTTAGCAATTCAGACAAAAATCTCTGAATGTCAAGAGTCCACATGCTGTTGACCCTGAGCTGCATGTTCATCTTTTAAGTGAAGGACAAATAAAGCACTCACAGGTATAACAGAGACCATAGCACCAATTATCAGTCCATCACTTTCAGTACTTGATGCTCCTAGTTATCCATGTTCCTAGTGACTGATATTTAGTCACAGACAGGTTTTTAAGTATAGTTTATGGACTCATGATTTTATATGTACTTTCAAACTAGCATTGATTATTTTTTCTGAAGTCTTTAGTCCTCAATAATTTATTGTGTTTTTCCCCATGGGTTTAGATTATCTTTGCTCAATTTACCGATGTCATTTTCTTTTTTCACTACTCTTTCATTCTCTTTTGAGGGATCATCACATTCCCAGTTAAAAGAATTCAAATCACCTTTCTTGATAACCAAGTGAGCATAAGCCTAAGAAAAAGAGTCAGATGTTTTTATATAAGCCTAGTTCCCTACTGACCACTTTGCAGGCAGTACAAACACACACATTCATCTTAAGACTTTTTCCCTTACTTTTTCTCCACCTGGAGCACCTTCACTCTTCTATCTAGTTTCTACACAGCCACCAATGTCCATATTTATAAACACAACTTTAAGCCGTATTGCCTGTCTACCTATTTGACACATAGTGGATATTTTGTTATATTAGCCATTTATTTTTTCATATAATTCTGAGTGCAATTTGTTCAAATGCTATGTTTTATATAAATTGTAGCTTACAATATTGATCATGGTTCACTATGAAATTGTCACTCAATATTTTTGATCAACTGATGAACCCCTGATAATGTTATATCTTCCATGATGCCTGTTCTTTATAAAATACACCAATTATTTCATTGCTGGAACTTATTCAGGTTAATGTGCCTAGAGGTTTAATTACTATAATCTGAACTTCTAGACAACTTAGGATGATTTTCAGCTGCAAGTATTACAAAGCCCAGTGACTAATGACTTAAATTTTTGTTTCTTCTTTCACGTAACAGGAAATCTGGAAAAGGTGCCTGCTGGATTTAATTCACTAGTTAATTGTATCAGGACTGGAATTTTTTAAAAATTATCTTGGTCATTCTGTAACAGATATGAGACAGCTACTAAAGCCATGGGCATCAAGTTCATGTTCAAGGGAAGAAGGGAAAAAAGGAAGGATAGAGCCAGTAATTCATTCAGTCCTTTATAAAATAACCCAATGCTTTCCAAGAAGCACTTGGGGTTCCTGGCATGCTTCTGTAAGAAAGGTGAGCAAATGAGAATGAGGCAGGTAATATATTGGGTTAACTAACAGCATCTACCACAAACTCTCTCATGAATACGCTGTGTATCTCACCTTCTTGGGTCATAAACTAGGCATAAGACTAACAACAAATTATGCGAGAGGAGGCTGAGGTTGTGTTTAGTATAAAAATGAAAGAGAATCCCATTTATTATCTACAAAACTTGAAGAATTAAAATTAGATAAATGAAATATAAGGTCATATTCAGTTAAACATGGAATGGGAGTACAAGTAAACATTTGTTGAGCATATATTAAGTGCAAAGAAAATAAAAGGAAGTCTAGTGTTTATTATTAGCCTCTTTTATTTTGGTCTTAATGCAATTCATGCCCCATGAAGCAGTGAAATATTACAGAAGAGTAGTCAAATAATTTCCTGCTCATGCTTATGGAAAAGTATTGAGCTGTTTCTATACATAATGGGAAAAGGAGAGTTATTTTAGAGAACAGTTTGAAGTGTTCAGGAAACAAAATCCTAAGTCATTTAAATCTGAGCTTTAGATGCCTTTCATAGAGAAGTAGTTACTTTTTGAACAAATACTAACTGTATTAACAAACTTTGAATGCTTGCATTGTAAGTATATATTTGTAACTAGTTAAATAAGTTTTGTAAAATATTTCCTTGTAAAGTTATTTTAGAAATACCAAGAATGTAGAATGAATATGTGGCTCATTTAAATACAGATAAGAGTGTCTGTTTTGATTTTATTTATCATACTTTTGACAATTTTGACAAAGGCTACACTGAAGTTTATATTTGTATTACTTTGCCATATTATGAAAAATAAGTGCTTAGTTTAATAAGTTTAAACTATCATAAAAAACTAATAATTCTTAGTCACCTTAATTGCCTAGATCTGTATATAGAAGAGTGGTTGTAAATAATTGCATCATTTTCAGACATTTATTATACATTCTTCTATGTTAGTGCATCTTGATAACTATATATAGGAATCTATTATTTTAAAATAAAATTTAAAATTACAATTCAAATATTTTATTAATTCACAGATATCATTTCCTTAAATTCTAATTAAATAAGGACAAAATTTCACTACAGCAGATTAATTTGACAAGTTTCTTATTTTAAATAAATAATTACGATAAAGACACAATTTTGTGCCTCTATTTAGAGTGAATAGTCCTATTCTTCATCAAAGGAGAAATTAACCTTTTTCTATACTAAAAGGGCTACATGAATTTTAATAACTTACTTTTGATTTTAAAAAAATAATTTTTTGACTTTTACTCACATTTAAAATATCTAATATTAACCTATGTATGAATAGAGGCTTATTATTTGCAGCCAAAATTTAAATTTTTATTTTATTTTATAGTTTTAGATAAAACACAAGGTGGCACTGTTGTCACAATGAAAAACTGCATTCATCTACTTCATACTCTGGAAGTAAGAACCTTCTTTTAAAGCTCTTAAGACTTCACTATCTATTGCTTTCACTTTTCCAGTTTGATTAAAATATATATGTAATAAACATGAAATAGAGAAATTAAAATTCATTGTCAACATCTGCTATTCACTAAGAGGTGTGAACCATGATAACTTTTTAAGAAAGTGTTCTCTAAATTCTAGAGTTTTAAGAAATGTTTGCATAAAGAAGTAGCTATTATAAACAAATATTCTATTTTCTTTGTTCAAAACCTTTATTTCTTTATTTAATGTAGCAATATTATATTGAAATAGTTTTAAAAATTCTTTCTGAAAAAGACTGCCTGAAGTTTAATGGGATGCTTAACAACCAAAGATCAAATATCTTTAAATAATTAAACAAATAATTCTAGAAAATATTATTATTCTGCAGCTGAAGGGAGAAAATGAGTAGATCTCAAAAATATCAGTTCATATGTTTGTGTGTTTGTGTGGAAGCAGGAAAATACAGATACAAGAAAAAGGAGAAAAATTATCAGTGAAAGGAAAAGTAGTTAATCTTAAAAAGAGATTGGAAAGTGTCAGGTAAAGGTTTGAGAAAGAGAAGTGGAGATAGAATGTGATTCTTACAGAACCAATAGGCTACCTTCCATGAGGTCTGCCAAATATCGAAGTGAAGATATGCTTCTGTCTGCTTAATCTGAGTTTAGGTTATGTATGTGGGGAGGGGAAGAGGAAGGTTTGCTAAATGCTCCTAACATTCAAAACACCTGCTGACAGGAGTCAATATATTTCAGCCTTTTGCACAAGGCTGCAGTTTAGTTTGGTGGGAATGAATACAGATCCTGAGCTAATGTGCCTATATTTGAATTCCAGCACACTGGGCAATTTATTATATTTATACATGTTGATTTTCTTATCTAGCAATTAGGGTAATGATATTCTTTTGAGTTGATTTGGGAACAATGTTAGAAAATTCATGTAATGCACAAAGCCTGACACATTGATAGGCTTTAGTTGGAGTGGTAGTGGTGGTTGTACAGGTTGTTAGTATTAACAAAGTCCTGGAACTATATGGGTGGTGCCATTTCCCAGCTGACATGCTGCCTGCAGACATCAGCAGTTTTATCCAAAAGGCTGTGTATTATGCAGGGATTGGGCCTGGGGTTCAGGGGCATCAAGAACTTTTGTTACCTTTCCACCTTTGCTTCTATAGAGCACATCCACTAACTGCAGAACCTTCAGAAAATGACATAATCTCTTTGATTCTCAATGTTCTCACCTGTAAAATAGAAATTAAAATAGTGAACCTTCTCTCCAAGGAGGTTTTATGAGAACAACCATATATATTTATTACTGTAATAAATGTGCAAGAAGAGTAGAATTTATATTAGTTATTGTGGGTACTGCTACAATGTCTACTCCTGCTGCCATAGATGATCCCCTTGTGATTGCTCAGTCTGTGAGAGTTTTTCTACCTTTTAATTCTTTTTAACTTGGAAAAGCATTTAAAGATTTCAATAATATGCTTCTATGCTGACCTCTCCACTAATCCTGAAAGAAAAAGAATTACCAATAGCAAATGAATTTAGAAAAATTAACAACAATCCCAGACAAAAGAATTATAAAAGAGCACAGATTTAAAATGTAGGAATACTGTCATTTGCAAATCAGAATATAATACTAATTTGCTGACCCCACTATGCAAACAGCAAATGCTATATTTTGACCAAGTTATAAAAAACTGTTTCTTTCTAAAACACTTGTTTTGAAAACAATTGAAAGATAATCTAAAGTGTATTTTTTAACTTACAGGCCCATGTTATTTTATTAAATATGCCTAAGTCTAAATTCTTTTCTTCCTTATATTAAAAATTGCATGATGATAAAGACTGGCTTCACACTCTCAGCACTGATCTCAACACCTGAACATAGTAGGTACTGAACAACCTTTCTCAAGAAAGAACAAATGAATGAATAAAAAAGGATATATTCAAATAGTCTGTCAATTGAATCATAACGTAACAGCTTTTTAAAAGCTCTTTCTGGCATTTGAGATCAAAATTACTTCTTATATCTTATCTGGCAGCACTATAACCTGTGGACCTTCAAATGTTGACATTCTGAGAGTGCGTAAATGGATTATGGAAAAGCCAACCAGATTCATACTTATTTGTGCTACTCCACCATTCCCCAATAGACCCCAGAAGGTCTTACTCTTTTGACCTTCAGTACTAGCTAAATAATACCAAATAGTCCCAAATGAATTAGAAGCATCGGGACAATTTAATACATGAAATCATGTATTTTATCACTTATTATTAACATCTGCTGTTCTAATTTGCATATTTAAATTAAATGTTTCATCCTATTTATTATTCTAGCAGGGATTCGTTTTCATACATTTTGAATTTAAATAAATAATAGTTATTATAAAAGTTTTAATACTTTCCCTTAGATGAGCAGGTTTGGAGTGCTGTGCACGATGTGAAATTTAAGAACACTAATAGGTGTCTTTGAGTGAGCTCTCCTGTGCTGCAGGTATTGTGCTGACCTCCTGATATTCATGCAATGCTTAAGATACCCTGAAAGCCAGATGTTACTACAAATGAGAAAACTGGAGTATCAGAAAGATTAAGTAATTTAATCATGGTCACATGGCTAATAATCTGGGAGCTGGAATTTAAATCTGAATACCTCTAACTTCAAAACCTATACTTTTGTCACAATTTCATCTATCACTAGAGGTGTTTGCTGAAAGTAACAGTTTCTCTACAGAATGATAATTAAAGTAACTAAGATTATATGTATTTGATATGCCAGCTTTGGATGGTATACCTAATTTAGTAAGCAGAAAGCAATTTCTGGAAGGATATAAGTGATTTAGGTAACCTACCTAAGGAAAACAGTAAATCATCTTTACAAAAGTCATAAGGGAGGATTAACATTAGTAAGCAGTGCCAGTTCATTTAACACATATTCATTAGACATCTACTCTGTGTCAGGCACTGTATGAGAGATCTGCAGAAATGAAAGCAAACACATGTGAAACAGGTTTCGGTGAGTGAGAGCTTACAAGTGACTGAGAATCCATGGACCTGTAAACTCGTGAAAACAGAGCTTGCAGGTGCCTTTTTCACTGCAAGAATGAACATGTGAGTCTTAGTACTTCATATGAACAAGAATGGGAAATAACTAAACCTAGTGAAATAAAGACTTGAACAATCAGATGAGAATGAAATAATTCCACCAGAGGAAAAAATTAATCAAAGTGAATGAGGTAGGTTAGATTATTTTGACTCTGGCTCCCACAGCATGTGTCTAAGCAGCCTGAATGTTTTCCTCCATGTATTCTCCATTCTAATCCATCTTTTATCAGCTTCATCGGTCAGGAAAGAAAGTGGTTATTGTATCAATATATTTCTTATATTAAGACCATCTGCCAGCTCAATTACTCTAATCCATTCTCACAGTACGGAATTTCTCGGAGGAGTAATAATTCTATTGTAACACTGAAGAAATTATATAAATGTCCTATGAGACCAAGAGCTTAGAAATATTCAGAATGACAATCGTTTGTATCGTAAAGAGATCCTAAATGTACTGTTGGGTTTTTTTTTTGTTGTTGTTGTTGTTGTTGTGTTTTTTTCCCCTAGATTTCAGAATCTTGTTTTGACATCTTAAAACTACATTTTGTGCTTTTGTTTATTCAATTTAATTTTGATGACATAATAAAGTCACATTGTTAAAATTACAAAGGCACAACAATATATAGAACATTTAAAGGCAGTATTATTTAATGAGATAAGTAGTGGTAGAAGCCAAGAAAAATTCTATTTCTGTCTCCTTTTCCTCTATGACCATTACCTCTATAAACCTAAGTTTCCTCATCCCCAACAGGACAGAATTAATTGCAGGAGTTGTAGTTGGGATGTTAATGTCAGGGAAGGCTTTTTTTCCTCAATTATTGACCTACTTGATGCTTTTCTTCCACGTACAATTTTTTAAATTCAAAGTAGACTGTTAAAAAATGCAAACACATTTAACACTAACTGTGTGACTTAATACCAAGATAGAAAATAAACTACAAGAAATATAGTTTTATGCATAAAGTATATGCTTGGTGGAAATTCTCATTTAAAAGAATGGATGATATAGAAAATTATCATTTTTATCAAGAAAAGAAAATATGCCCAAAATATAGTGTCAGAGATTTAATGTAAAGACACCAAATTATTATTGCATATATGAAACCCTGGTAAATATACTGTTGGAGGCTATGAAATTCTTTTATCTCAAAGTTTTTACAATTGTTCTTGTTCAAATAAATATTGGATCAATTCAGGTCTGTTTCAGAAGCTTATTTCTTTTGTTCTTTTTCAAGAAAATGCAATTTTCACATTTAAGTCAAGTGGTAATATTCTTTTTTTAAAAAAATTTGGTTTTAGCAAAAAGTTGAATAAATATTTGAGTCCAGCAATTCTATACTGCATATTGTAAGTTTTGGCTAGGAAATCAGTGTATGCCCATGTTTTTAGGAGTAGGTTTCAGAGAAGTCTTGTTGGAAAATAGGGATAACAAGCAGGTGACCTCTGGTGCTCTCTCCCATAGCTGCAAGTCTGTTAGTTTACGTTCATTAAGCTGTTGATGTGTTCAAAGAACTCTATCTGATTATAAATTTTTTTTCTCCTGGGATGGTGTTCTCTCTGGGCAAAGGTGAAAAACAACTAAATCCAAGTCGAGACTCTATTATTTTTCTCCTGAATTCTCTCCCTGCTCCAACTGACAACAGGCAGCAAAGAACATCTTAGGTGAAGTCCAGTGAACAACCTCTCTTTATTCCATGGACAAGAAAGTGGCTAAACAGAGGTCACAATTCTACTTTATTTATTCATTTATTTATTTTTATTTTTTATTAATCTGCCTAAAGTGAATGTTTATAGTTAGTATTTATTTTGTGAGGGTTAAATCTGACTGTAGAGGCTGATGGGGTCATGTTGCTCTGCCCTGGGAAATGTCCGAAAGCCTTTGCTATGATCTGCGTCCAAGGTTGAGGAAAAGAGCATGTTCTTCTGAGCCTTAAGAGCTGCCATTCTTGGCCGGGCGTGGTGGCTCACGCCTATAATCCCAGACTTTGGGAGAACGAGGCGGGCAGATCACGAGATCAGGAGATCGAGACCATCCTATCTAACATGGTGAAAACCCGTCTCCACTAAAAATACAAAAAATTAGCCCGCGTGGTGGCGGGCGCCTGTAGTCCCAGCTACTCTGCAGGCTGAGGAAGGAAAATGGCGTGAACCCGGGAGGCGGAGCTTGCAATGAGTCGAGATCGTGCCATTGCACTCCAGCCTGGACGACAGAGCGAGGCTCCGTTTCAAAAAAAAAAAAAAAAAGCTGCCATTCTTATCTTTTCTTTAATGACAGATCTCTGTTTTATTAGAGAATATAGTACATAACCAATTTTCTGAGATATCAGGAAAATCTCCCTGAAAGTATGTAAATGAGTACATGTACATGATTTTTTAAAAAATAAACTATGATAAAATATATAAATATAAGGGATTGCTATTGTTTTAGTAACAGGTATAAACACAAATATTATGAAAAGTCTGCCACTTTTGGATATAGCTTTAAGTGCAAGGGGCCCACTGTATTCATAATTACCTAGAAATGAAAAGAACATTTCAGACACCTAGAGTAGACTGGCTCTGTAGACAGCCAGTCTTGAATGAGTTTAAGATTCCAATATTCCCAGATTTATTTACCAAATACAGTGCTTTTGAAACCATCATTATTATGATTTTTAATGGGTTCGTTCAAGAAAACTTTCCTAAGTGATAGCACATGAAGAAAATACCTGTGTTTATAAAGTACCATGGGCTTTACAAACAAGGCAGGACAATTACTGCAGGAATTCTGGCCACTCCTGGCCTCTGCAACTACCCCAAAAGATTTAGGTGAATATTCGTCCCACTTGTAACCCACTAGGAACACACAGGTGTGTTAGTCAACAAAGTAAATCATTGGGAGAATATAAAAAACCTGATCATTATCTTTCTTTTCATCATCAGGGATGCACTGCCATTTTAAACTCTATCATTAAAGAAGAGTGAGCAGGAACAAACAAAACTTTTGATGATAGCTGAAAATCATATATAAGGGCACTGGAACAGGCAACCTTCATGTATACGTTGAGTTCTAAAATGTATGTGCTTCATTTGTATGGATGTACTCATTAACATAGATTTTAGGGGGGTGTGTGTGTGTATGTGGGCACTGGAATTTCAAAATGAGGGAAAATAATCCCAATAAATGAAACCTCTATTTTTTTTTTTTTTTTGTTTTGGCCCAGCCCTGGTTTCTGTACCCAGCTCTAACATGATCAAAGGTTCTCCAGCACCATATAAAGATATCATAATCATGCCTGAAGCTGAGTCTGAGCAGAGTTTTGAAGCTGATGAGTAAAACATAGACCATTCTAGGAAAAGTTAAATAAAATAAAATAAGTATTACGTGGCAGAAATGGCTGGAGCTAGGACACTTATAAACAAGGGCATCGAGAAAGTCAGGAGAAGGAGGACGGCAACTGAGATTAGATGGCTCCTCTCTTTGGCTCTCCTCACCATTAACCAGAAGCATTTAAGTAGGCATGAGACTTATTCATGGCAGACCTTAGTCTCAATATTCATTAGTGATAGCACTAAGCGTTATTGAAGACACCTTTATAAACTTGCATTACTTTCAAGGATCCCACAGAGGATTGCAGACATTTTAGAAAATGCTAAAATAACAATAGGATAAATGCAGAATTCTGAAGACAATATACAGCATCTTCACATTTCAAGAGGCCTTTGACAACAGAAGTTTTTAAGATCTTGGTAAAAGACAGATTTTTTTTCCCCCTAGGCCTGCTGTGCTGCAAATTTTTTCAGTCTATTGAAATTTACTGCTCTTTTCACCTAAAATCACTGTAAATGTTATGACATGTCTAAAAATGTGTCTGCTTCTCTCCTATTTCTTCTAGCCTCAAACTATTTTTTTTAATATAATTTGACCACACACTTACAAAGAGTGTATTACTATTTTTCTTACTAGGGACTGTTATTTATTTTTCATATGAGAAATAGCTTTTTACTTGGCTTGAGTGAAATGCCATAGATGGAGATAATCTGATCTGTAGATGAAATGCTTTGGTACGTTGCTGAGTTTAAAAAAAAAAGTACCTAAATAAATAAACTTATTTGAATCAAACAAATTTGGGTAAATAAAAAAGTATGAGCAAAGTAGCGTTTTAATTACAATTGTAGTGCTAAAGTAACCATATAATATTGATGAAGCTGGTTCAATCTCAGTTTATCAGTATTAATTCTCCATAAGTAATACTGTTTCTTTCAATATTACTCATGCAGGAGTAATAATTATAAACTGAGATTGCCTGGACAAACTGTGAGTTACAGTCACCTTATTCATAGTCTTTATCTTTCTCTGCACTTCGCTGTGAGACCTGGGCAAGTTGCTCAACCATGATGTGAGTTAACCAGTGATTTAGAAGGTGAGCTCTGGTGCTGGACTTAAACCTTGGCTACGCCATTTAATGGTGGCGTGAGCAAAGGCTTCCAGGCAGAGTTGGGTAGACAGTGAGTTTACAAAGAGTAAAGCAAAAGAAATTGATACGAATAAGAAATGCCCTATTCTGCCTGGGTTTCACCCCCATTAAACACTGAATATAATTATGGAAAATGTTCCTGGAGTTGAATTCCAGGAGACAATAGGCCACTGATTTTTCTCCTAAAACCACATCGCCCTCAGAATTAAGAAAGGACTAAAGATGTTGATGAGGATAAAGTTTACATCAGTCCCCTCAACATCATACCTGCTTTCTCACCCATTTTACCCCATCTTCACTTCATCCAGTATAAGCTCTTGGGGGGAAAAATACTATGATTTACTTTTGAAACTCAAAGACATGTCTATATAATTCCCTTTTATTATCATAAAAATATACTATTTATTAATTTTTAAAAACTCATCATAGTGTTGAAAGTCAGGCAAAGTTTCCTTCTATCATCCAGTCCTAAAAATTCTTTCATTTCTGTAGAGCAATAGTGATCATGTAAATTTGTTTTTGATGGAAACACTTCATTATTTTAAATTGTGTGCTGGGAGAAAAAAAAGTTTGAAAGTTCTTCTACCAAAACAATGGAGTTACACAACAGAGCCATTAGAAGAAAGAAAATATAAATCAATTTTTGTCTTCTGGTTAGGTCCAAGTTTTCCAATAAGGGGTTACATTTTCTGAGTTTTCTCTCCTTTCATTAATGTGACAAGAAGCCTTAGCCTTGCTTGTACATATCAGAACAATAAGTTCTTGGATTACATGTGGGCCCGGCTTAAAGCAGTCATTCAATCAAAAGGAAATGCTGCCTTTAAGTTTTAGTGCTTTGTAATGTTCTGTACGAAGCCATAACCCACTTCAATAGATAAAAAGGAAGCAAATGGAGACATTGCGTGAGTGTGTGTATACGTGTGTGTGTGTCCATGTCTGCATGACCCAAAGCAGCTTCCCTCTCCTACATTATGAGCAGGGACCAAGGAGTTGATACAGGTTATTTATGCAAAAATCTCCCAGTCATACCAAACTATTGAGTTTAATGAGGCCAGTTTACAACCTAAAAGGGGGATTTAATTTTTCAAATAGCCCATGTGAGAAAGTTATATAGTAAAAGGAGAAAATAACAATCCAAAAGGTATTAGATGAGGAAAAAAAAATCACTTTCAAATACTTTCCTCCCCCTAAACACCCACCTGTAGACGTAGTTTAAAAGGCTAATTGCTTGCAGACATTTAAAGTTCAGATTTCTGACGCAAAACTCAGTGGCCAATGTATAATACGTTAAACTTCAGAGGGAAAGCCGAATTAGGCTTTGCAGAGGATTAAAGAAATGTCTCATGCTCCAATATTAGTGAGCTCATGCCTTGATAAATTATCTAATGAGTTTTCAACATGCAACACAGTTAAATATAGTAATAGAAATCATAAGCGAAAAATCTTTTTATAACATTTGGTTATAGGACATTGAAGAAATAACTTCCTGATTAGATAACTCAGAAAGGGCAATACAAAACATAAGACCAATAACTCAAAATAGTTTCTGTTAATTTAAATACATCATGTATATTTATTCAAATATTTTAGATGATCATATATTAAAATAAATAATTAGGGTACAGTATTGCTCAGCTTCTCAAGTCAGGTTCACAGAGTGGGACTATCTTGTAAGATACAAGAATTCTTTTTTTTTTTTTTTGAGACCGAGTCTCACTCTATCACCAGGCTGGAGTGCAGTGGCAGGATCTCTGCTCACTGCAACCTCTGCCTCCCGGGTTCAGGTGATTCTCCTGCCTCAGCCTCCTGAGCACCTGGGACTACAGGCATGTGCCACCATGCCCTGCTAATTTTTGTATTTATTTTAGTAGAGATGGGGTTTCACCATGTTGACCAGGATGGTCTCAATCTCTTGACCCTGTGATCCACCTGCCTCAGCCTCCCAAAGTGCTGGGATTACAGGCGTGAGTCACCATGCCCGGCATAAGATACAAGTATTCTAAGTTTTATAAGACTCTACAAAATACAATCAATTATATTTTTATTCAAATATGAGAAGGATAAACCTAAGTCATAAATGGGTTAAATGGGCTACCTATATGCTCAAACACTTAGTTTGAGTCCCAATTCTGCTTTTTTCTAACTGTATAACTTTAGGAAAGTTGTCTAACCTTTTTGAACCTTATGTAACTTGTCAACTTCTTATAAAATTAATTTATAATTATTAATATAATTATTGACCTTGAAAATCATTTTTTACATCATGTAGCCCAACAGTTCATTTTATAGATGATAGGTCTAAGATCCACAGATTTAACTAATGTTCCCCAGGTCACACATACCATTATCCTCAGCGCTGGCGTGCAGCCTGTGTTTTCTACATCACCATACATTGTGCTTTCTACTCCACCATTCTGTCTTATGATACTTTAATAATTAGAACTCTAAGTTCAGTTTCTGAGACATACATGTTAAAACTTACCTAATATTTGGTTTTTAAAATATGTTTTCTATCAACACATTTCCACAATTTGAACTGCTAACTACACTAAACTGACGATTCCAAATGTAACTAAAACTGTAGCTAACTTTAGTTGTATTCCTTAGTTATTGCAATCTGATAATGTACCACAGAAATAATATCAGTGGTTTCTGTTTTGTCGAAACTAATAAGTAATTTTCTGAACCACAGAATTTAGTAAGTACAATTACATAGTGTCTTCTCATAAACTTTAATATAAAAATGTCAATTTATTATTTAATTTAAAAATGTCAATTTATTATACAATAATAATCCATAAGTTATATTCCTTTTATTAAGATATTAGGCTTAAAAAGTCAATGATACAACAGATTCCATTGAAATAAAAGACGTTCGACTGTTTCGGATTGTCCTTTGTTTCAAATGATTTTTCTTTCTTTCTTTTTTTAGTTTTTCAAAATGGGTGTTATTTTAAAGAGCAGTTTCAGATTCACAGCAAAACTGAGCAGAAAGTAGAGATTTCCCATGTACCATGTGCCCCTAAACATGCATAGCATAGCCTCCCTCATTATCAACATCCATTACCAGAATGGTACATTATTACAATTGATGAGCCTATATTGACACAACGTTATCACCCACAGTCCTTAGTTCACATTAGGGCTCACTCCTGATGTTGTACATTCTATAGGTTTGGACAAAGGTATAATGACATGCATCCACTATTATAGCAGATATGTTATTTTATGTCTTACATTACAGAGTACAGAGCAGTTTCAATGCTCTGAAAATCCTTTCTGCTCTACCTATTCACCTCTTCCTTCCCCCAACTTCTGTAAACCATTGATCTTTTTACTGTCTCTATCAATTTGTCTTTTCTAGAATGTCACATAGTTGGAATCATACAGTCTGTAGCCTTTCAGACTGACTTCTTTCACTTGGTAATAGGCATTTACATTTCCTCCATGTCTTTTGGTTTGGTTTGGTTTGGTTTTCGTTTTTGAGATAGGGTCTCTCTCTGTCACACAAGCTGGAGTCCAGTGGTGTGATCATAGTTCACTGCAGCTTCAACATCCTGGGCTAAATCAATCCACCCACCTCAGCTTCCCAAGTTGCTGGGATTGCAGGCTTGTGTCACCATGCCTGGTACTGTTTTTTTTTTTTAATTTTTAAAATATTTTTTATAAAGTCAGAGTTTTGCCATGTTGCCCAGGCTGGTCTCGAACTCCTGGGCTCAAGTGATTTGCCCACTTTGGCCTCCCAAAGTGCTGAGACCACAGGCATAAGCCACCATGCCTGGGCCTCCTCCATGTCTTTTCATGGCTTGATAGTTCATTTCTTTGTAGTGTTAAATATATTGCATTGTCTGAAAGTACCACAATTTATGCATTAACCTACTGATGGACATCTTGATTGTTTAAAAGTTTTGGCAATTATGAATAAAGCTGCTATAAATATGTGTGCTGCTTTTTGTGTGGTCACAGGTATTCAACACCTCTGAGTAAATACCAAGGAGCATGATTACTGGATCATATGGTAAGAATATGTGTAGTTTTATAGGAAACCACCAAACTGTCTTCCAAAGTGGCTGTACAGTTTTACATTCCCATCAACAATGAATGAGAGTTTCTGTTGATCCACATTCTAACCAGCAGCTGGTGTTGGTGTTCTAGATTTTGGCCATTCTAATTGCTGTGTAGCGACATCTCGTTATTCTTTCAAATAAACAGTTTTGATAAGTAATTTAGAAATAAAGACAAGTTTGGGAGTTGAAGATATCAACATCTTAAAAAATTCTTTATAAAACATTTATATGTATTTATATAATTGGAGCTTGAACTGGTACTGGCCAAAATACAGAACATTTTTATAGAGCTACCCATAATATCTTATATGTGAAAAATAATATTTCTTCTTTTATTTCTTTTTAGAATAAACAGATGTCTTTCAACAAGGAACATTAAGAAAATGCATATTTGATATCATGAAATTTGATTTCATGGAGCATCAGAAAAGCACAGGTAAATTCTCACAATTTATCTGTCTTTTAGATGTTATTTGATTTTATTTAATAAAATAACCAAAAACCAAAATTAATCTTAATTATATAAATTCATACCATCTCCATCATCTAACTTTTCACTTCCATAAGATTTATTTATTTATTTATTTATTTATTTATTTATTTATTTTTTTGAGACGGAGTCTCGCTCTGCCGCCCAGGCTGGAGTGCAGATTTATTTTATCTGTAAAACATTATCAAATTAACTACATTTCTCATTTCACTCTCCAAATTCTTATGACATGTAAGTATACAAGATACACCACTAAAACTATGCACTAGTTTATATATTGTCCTTGTTTGCTTTCCAATTTACTCATTATATATATACTTCCCCCCCATAGAGAACTTAGAAGTAGTCCAATGGCCAGAACTATATCTTATACTTTCTTTGTATCTTCCTTAGAAAATAGCACAGTAGGAACCTTATAAATGTTTGCTGGATTTTGGAGTTAAATGTAATAATCAAATGATTTTTAAAATTAGTCATTCTGAAACCTGTTGTGAGGAAAAAATATATAAACAAATTTACATGAAATTACAAATTACAGTTAGTAGCTTAATATATATATTAGCCTTTCCAAAGTTTACTAGGCAGAAGCAAGCCTTTAGGTAAAGGAACAGCACTATAACGATTGGGCTCTAAAGAGGAAGTTGAAGCCAGTGAACACACCCTACAATGTGGCTGCCTCCACACCCCATAGCCTGGACCAGTAGTTCTCTTACTTTAGTGTGTATCAGCATCCCCGGAAGGTGTGTTAAAACACAGATCACTGGATCTCACCCTCAGAGCTTTCAATTCGGTCTCAGTTGATGCTAAGGCTGCTGGTCAGTCAGTGGACTAGTTTAAGAATCACCAGTATACACTGGTCACCGGGTCAAATAATAGCATGATAGTTAATATGACATTAGCATTACAAATATCATAGTATATTAATAGCATAGTATAAGCATTATAATAGTAATGACATTAGCATATTAGCATATATGGATCACAGATGTGATACGAGAATCTAGGATCAGGATGTTTCAGGATCAGATCTGTAAGACTGTAAGAAGCTGGCTGGTGACCACAGAACCTATAAAACATCCCCAATCAAATGGAACATAGGAGCAAAGCATCAAGTCAGAGAACAGCGTGAGATCAGAAGTGAAGGCATACATAGCAGTGTAAAATAGAATAGTTGTACCAACACTGGATAAAGCATACAAACTGATTCAATAGAAGTACCACCAGGGCATGACGCTATAACCTAAGTTATTAAAGCACAGAAGGTGAGGAGGCAACATGCCCACGTGGTGGGGACATAAAAACCCATTGTAACAAAAGTCACTTGTTTGAGAACCCTGTATCTCCAGTTGCAATCTCTTTTCTTGCTCTCTTGATCTAATAAGCCCTCACTCACCATGGAACTCCAAGTTTGCACTTCCTGTATGAATTATATTACTTGATCTTATCACCACCTTGAGACCTCAGTTATTAACTCTCCCAAACTTAAACTCTAAATCAAGCACCCAGAGAGAGTAATGATATGTCTTCTTCCCTCTGCTTGAAAGGGAAGGAAAGCAATGATTTTCTTTACGGTCTCTAAGGTTGTAAGCCATAAGAACTAATGAAAGGGAATATCTACTCACGACACTGAATGATCTGTAAAAACCGACCAACCCCTACATACACACACACACACACACATACACACACACACACACACACCCCTCTACACCCAGGGTTGCAAACAAAAACAAAAAAAAACAAAAAAAACCAAAAAACACCATTATTAACTTGATGGGTGAGTGAGAATAGAATCCAGAATAAAGTGCTAATAATGGATTTGGGAGATAATAAACTTTTCCAGAGAGACCCAAGTTTAGCTACATACTGGGAGGGGCTTGAGTGCTCTGAGTTTCTTGGAATATTAGATGTTTTCCATACTTTATCTTTAATTTCACAATATTCTCCACAGGTAAGTTTTGAGCACCACTTCACAGATGAGCCTTAGAGGAGAATTGCTCTAGGTCCTTAAGTAATGACCAAGCTGGAATTAAACAATATAAATCTGGTATTGTCCATGATTATTTGAAAGAGAGATCAAGTATGTAACTGAAATTCATAATTACTATTATCATTCAGATATTTTCTGGAGGTAGAAGAATCGTAATGCCTCAGAAATTCTATTTTCTAAAGCAATTTTCAGTAGTAAGAAGCACTTCACAAGCATTGCTTTAGATATTTTTACATGCTTCAAAAAACTAGGAAATGTTTTGTGTTTGTGTGTGTGTATGTGTGTGTTTGATTTTAAGGTTGTGAAAACCAAGACACCAAACACTTAGAAAAGACATTCAAGTAGCAGATGAAGTATTCAAACCCAGGTCTATATGGATCTAGAGAAAAATATTTTATCCACCTTACTCTTGGACATTTTACAGGCTTCTTTATCCACAGGTATCCCTAGAGCTTAGAGTCCAGCAGAAATTATTTACTCCAAGAGGACCAATGAATGTATCTTGTGCCAGAATTGCACTCTAGTGAGTTATCTTAAATTGTAACTGTGGTATCTGACATGCTAAAGGATTTATTGTCTCCCTTCTACCAATTATATGAAGACTTTTCATTCTCTATAAGGTCCTTTATAGTTTTTCATGTGCCTAAGAGCCCACATCCCCATCTGAAGGAAACCGCCCACCCAGAGGCCCTACCCTTTGCTCAGCTGATTGAATGAGGGATGTGCATCTGACTCAAGAGTCACCAATCCATAAGTTTTGCAGTGACGCCCTACATTGGATTCTGACAAGCCAGGCCAATCACATTTCTTATTAAAAAAATGCACTACAGAACCAAGAAAAGATGCAAGATAGCAATGAGGATAGAGAAAGAATACCGTATGAAGTGCTGACATGGCATAGGCCTAAGGTCGGAGCCCTAGACATTTGTAGATAGTGTGTAGAGGGACGAACTATCTAGAATGAAAGTCTCACCAGGGAATTACATGATTGAACACTGTAAGTATAAAAGATTGCACATCTTATGTTCTCCATTGCATACTTTCAGAGCACTCAATGATATTCTTACCATATTTAAAAGGAAATGAGTTTTAAAGGCCACATGGAAGCTAAGTGTGGCTTTCACATGCTTTATCCACCGGCATCCTTTAAGAATTTCTGTTAAATTAATACAGAAATTAATGGTAACAAGCACATAGAGTTATTAATAATATTTACATTTAAGTGATGAAGACTTCCTAAAAGTAGGAAAAAACACTTTACTTATGTTTCCATTGTCTTATAATTTGTGAGTAATTTTTAAGTATTAAATATATTTTAAACAATATGTATTAATGCACTTGCTTTGCCAGTCTCTGATTCTCTACATGAATTCAAGGTTAAAACTCATGGTGCTGATTTACTCCAAGTTGTGGTACAGAGGAAAGTCATAGACTCTGGAGTCAGTCCTGGGTTCAAATCATGATGCTAACACTTATTATATGACGGCTGATGAAGAACATACACTCTGGGCAATATTTCACTCCTCTGTATAAGATGAGCTATGTTAATGCATACTTTGCCTATTATCGTTGTCTGAGTTAAAGGAGATCAACTAGAAATCACTCTACAGAGTGCCTGGTCTGCCATAGTACTATGAATAGTATAATGCTGTTTTGGTAACCTCATGTTTTATGATAAAATGTTACTCCAATATATATAAAGCCTAGGATTTAAACATCATTTTCATTATATACAGTCTTTGATTTTAGTTGTTATGAAAAAGCAGGTCTTACATACGCTTAAGACATCAGCTGTCATACTTCTTCCTATATTCAGTGATTTATAAATCTGATGTATAGTCAGAGAACATCAGTTAATAAAATCTTAGTATTTTCCTAGAGTGATATAGCAAAGACTTTCAGAAATCAGTTTTAGAAATTTAGCATATTGTCAGAAATCTGATGAAAAGTTAACAAATTTAAATTTTCTACTATTGATTCTGGTTTTAGTCTCATAAAACCTATTATTTTTGTCTTCTTTAAGAACTCTGATCCGATTTCCAGAACTTTACATTTTCATAACTTTCTCAAGAGTTCCCTATTCTTATAAAAACACTGTGAGGTAAAATATATTTACACCCCACTTGGAAACTGCAACCATGAGCGTCCAGTCTCATGTTCCCCAAACATAGCCAGGGGAAGCTGCTCTCACAATATTGTTAATGTTTCATTAGCAAGCCAGATGTGGGTGACAGCAGCATTCTCCTTGACAATTCAAATGGCACATTTTTTTGGGAAAGTGCTTAATTCAGAACTACAAGTGGACGGAGCTATCCAGACCTCTTCAGCACCCTTATTATGGGTTTCATATTTTTTGCTGGTATTTCCCCCTTTTTTAATAGGTGAGGCCGCTGACAACTGAATTAGTACACTCTCCTTAGTATGCCAGTGGCTCATGACAATAGCCTGAGGGGGAAGATATAGATAACTGAGAATTTTTCTCAGTGTTGTGATATATTTTTTCATATGGTTAATAAGGCAATTAAAATGACATTCTGTCACAGTGGTATAAGAAAATAAGCTTGTGATTTCCCATATACTACCACTAGGAGGAGATGCATTTTGTTCAGTACTAAAAAAGAAAGAAGAAGAGGAGGAGGAAGAGGAGGAAGAGGAGAAGAAGAAGAACAAGAGGAAGAGGAGGAGGAGAAGGAGGGGGAGGAGGAGGAGAAGGAGGGGGAGGAGGAGGAGAGGGAGGAGGGGGAGGAGAAGGAGGGGGAGGAGAAGGAGAGGGAGGAGGAGGAAGGCGGGAGGAAGAAGAAGAAGAAGAAGGAGAAAGGGATAAGATTAAGGATGTGGCGGTCTGCAAACCTGAATGTCTTTTAGTGTAATTAGACATCAGCAGCACCTAATACTAAAGAGAGGGCAAGTCTGTGGCTGCTCTGGTGATGAAAACATTAAGTAGTATTAATAAATAAAACAAACATTTTTTAGTTGTTTATCAAACAGCAATTAGAAGGCACAAAGCTAAAAATGTGTAACAGATCCTCCTTAAACAATGTTATGATTTTTTTTTCTCTCTCTGTAAGTGGGATTTTGTGGGCAGGACTATTTTCACATCTTCCTTTGCCCTCAATCTTCTTACTTTTATAAGCCCCCATCAGATATTAAAATGTATCCACATTACACCTTATACAGGTGTGTGTGTGTGTGTGTGTGTGTGTGTGTCTAAAATGTTATGAGTTAAGTTGTAGTTGACTAGTTGGGGCATTACATTTTTGAGACATTTAATTTAACATAAACTGATAATAATTTTGATGTTTCCATTTCTATTTTGGAGCCAACAGTTTTTCTTCTTTGCTCTTCATTCTCTTATTAGCCACTGAAAATCTTGCAAACTTTCTGTATATTACAGATAAAACCACCTCTTTGAGAGCATACTTTTCAATATGGGTCTGTCCAAATTCCAAAAGATGAGAATTCTCAACTCTGGTTAGAAAAATGTTTCCTGAAAGTCTCATGATAAAGTCTCAGGATATAATGTGAAGATTAGGTTATCAAGTATCAGTATCAGATAATTTTTTTAGTAATATGCTACTATATACTAACATAAATTAACATAGTATCAAATTTGCTACTTTGTTTAAATTTTTTTATTGGAAAATGGTGAGAAGTGAACTATTCATAGTTACTTATGTAAGCAGCTACCTAATGGAAGAAGGGTTAGGCAGGCTTTGTTACCCACACATGTTTAAGTCTAGGCTTCTTGATCTACTCACCTTTACCAAGTATTTTGCCCAATGAGCCTCTTCCAGACCTATGAAACTAGACATTTGTCATCTGCTGCTAATATGTCACATGTACATCACCTGTGAAGTTTAATATTCTATAAGACAGACATTATTCTTTTTCAAAAGAAAAGTATTTTTCCCCATGTTGAGGAGAACCTCAAAACTCAGGGAACAGAGATATAGCTCATAATGTTTATGGAACTTTTTAAACAACTTCGTGATTTTCAGCTTGTCTCTAAAATTTAGTTTTGTATCATCTTCATTCCAAAGAGAGAAAACTAGACACTGTGAGACACAGTGAGTTGTCTAGCATAACACTATGAGATAGGGTGAGTTATCCAGCATAACAGAGATAATGGTAATAATTAACACCTAAATTACACTGACATCCCAACTCTGCTCACTTTCCATTGGCTCACCATCTGTCCCTAAGTAGTCAGAGAAAAAAGGGATGCTTTCTATGTTTAACCAATTTAACCTCTTATTCCCACTTCCCATTTTTCAATTTTATTGATATGCCGCCAAGGATAACACAGCAGAGATGTCCTTGACCATTAAACTAAGCAAGTTAGAGGGTCTTTCTGATTTCTACAAGTAGTATATTAATGTGATCTAGAGAAACTTGAGCCTGGGTGAAGCCATTAGACTCACCCAGGCCCAGGAAAAGGCAGAATCATCGACAGTTAGATTTTTGGAAGCTTTGAGGGCTGTTCAAATGATGAAGTCAAAATAGTTCTTCATAAATGCCAACATTTTGTGGGGACGTCAAACAATAATTACTTTGGGAAATAGGTAAAACATGATAAAATTGTAAAGTAGTGAATAGTTCTGATTACGTGAACTCAAATATTTATTACTGCCCAGTAGAAATAATTGGCATTTGTCCTAATTTCATAGAATTCCCATGAGTGACAAACAGACTTGCTAGAATAAGAGGACTAGATTCTTACCTTGGCTCTAAGAAAGGGTGTCTAGGTAAGGCAGTAATATTTTGGAAAAATCCTAAATATCAGATTCAAGGAGCTTAGCAAGAGCAGGTGCCAAATTGAAGGTTAGCAGTTCTGTTGTAGTCATGAGTTTGGGAGGAATAGCATGAACTGATATTTTGAGTTCCCAGATTTTTTTTGACAGCCTACTCAACAGAGAGACAGTTTCCAAGGGCTATTAGCTGCATGAGTCAAGATATTCATTTACTCAGCTACATGGTTCAGGAGAGAGGAGATGGCAGGAGGCACGGGGCTGATTACTGAGGGTCCCTCCCATGCCTCTCAAATGGAGTCAATTCTGCTTGCTCATAAACCTACTGAAAGAGGAGTTTGTAGTACAGGAAACACATGCCTCAGATGACTCAGATATCTGGTAGCATAACATATATTATCATAAAAGCAGGCTGGGAAAAATAATGCCGAAGTTAATAACTTTCAAAAGATAGAGAAAAATCATGTTCTTCCAATAAAATTGAATCATATGATCCAACCAGAATATATTTACTCTGTCGAACTGGGCTTATATATGGGTAACTTATGAAGAAACTGCTTATAAACTTCACCTTTGGTAAACTGAACTAGAATAAATTTCAATTGTCTATCACTTTGCTGCCACTGTAAGGACCAGAATCCCCTACCCACACTTCAGGGTCAGTGAAACACGGACATGGATGCAGCTGGAAACCATCATTCTTAGCAAACTATCACAAGAACAGAAAACCAAACACCGCATGTTCTCACTCATAGGTGGGAACTGAACAACGAGATCACTTGGACTCAGGAAGGGGAACATCACACACCGGGGCCTATCATGGGGAGGGGGGAGGGGGGAGGGATTGCATTGGGAGTTATACCTGATGTAAATGACGAGTTGATGGGTGCAGCAGACTAACATGGCACAAGTATACATATGTAACAAACCTGCATGTTATGCACATGTACCCTACAACTTAAAGTATAATAATAATAAATAAATTAAAAAAAAAAAAAAAAAAGAGAGCTAACATTAGCTCTCTTAAAAAACATTTTAGCTTCAAGGGTACATATGCAGGTTTGTTACGTAGGTAAATTTTACTGATTATTTTGTCACCTAGATACTAAGCCTAGTACCCAATAGCTTTCTAAGGCATGGAGTTTTCTAACACTGGAGTTTTCTACAAACCAAGGGCCAGGACTGCTTTCACATTACGGAGGTCTGGAGTTCCACAAAGGAGAGGATGGCAGGTAACAAATATTGGAAATAAGATGAGCTGACGTAGATCATGGGAACTGAACAACAACAAAAAAAAAAAATGGAAAAAGTGACAGTCACGTTCCATCATTTTGAAAAGAACAGCTATGACCTCTGACAGAGTCCAATATGCTTTTCTGAGAGTTTGAACAATTCCTAGGTGAGTTGTCACTTCCTGATAGCCAGTCTGAGGAGGTACTGACAATACCATTGTGGTGTTCTCAGTTAAAGGAATACAAACAAGCAGCCAACGCTCCTAGCACAAGATTCTTAAAGATAATTTGTCATAACTGTTCTCCCTCCCAGGACAGCAATAGACATTAGTTTAAGAATAGCATGTAGTATTCCTTACTACAATCAAATGCATTTATTTATAGATTCTTCTGCCTGAGTAAAGTAGAGATTAGGGCAGTTTTCTGTCTATTTCTCTTACATAGTTTAGTTTCTGTGAAGGTCATGCAGACCTTGTTCATGTCTAACAACTTGGTACGTGTCTGGATGAGCACATGTGTGGGGTTTGAGAAGGAGAAGGCAGGATTAGGTTTCATAACATCTATTAATTATGAGAACCCCTTCAAAAGGGAGGAGATTCGAGTCTACACATAAGTGTGGTCCAAGCATTTTGTGTCACTGGAAAATTGCTTCAACTCATTCCTATGACACAGTAACATCCAGAAATAGTAGCTGCCTTGGTAGTTAATGAAATAATCTCCATTTTATATAAAGTGATTGAGTTACCACAGAAACTTAGCAACATTACACATAAAACCAAGGATAAAATAAATATCATCTAAGGAAACCGATGCACAGAAAACAGTTGTATGTTCTTTGCATATTCAAGTACCATTAATGAATCAATTAGGACATATTTTTAATAAAATACTTAATATATATTTTTAAATACACATACATTTGTTTAACAAATAGATTCTGAATAGCAGAAGAATACTCTGCAAATTCCATAAGATGAAGTTATAAAACTACTAATGAAATTTGAATGTATGCTTAGCTTGTATTTAATAAATATTACTAACTTGATCAGTTTTTTTCATGGCCTCTGAATTAATCAGAATATCCCACTTAGTACTTTCTCTCATCTTGTTATATGTTGAGTGACTATAAAGGAAGCCTTTGTGACTGCTTTTTAGTACACTGGTAATGCTCACCTGTTGCTCTCAAATTCCACTCCTAACCTCCATCCCCACTTATATGGTTTGGCTGTGTCTCCACCTAAATCTCATCTTGAATTACAACTCCCATAATTCCCACATGTTGTGGGAGGGACCTGGTGGGAGGTAATTGAATCATGGGGGTGGGTCTTTCCCCTGCTGTTCTCATGACAGTGAATAAGTCCCATAAGGTCTGTTGGTTTTATAAAAGTCCGTTTTCCTATACAAGCTCTCCTTGCCTGCCGCCATGTAAGACATGACTTTGCTTCTCCTTCACCCTCCATCATGACTGTGAGGCTTCCCCAGCCACGTGGAACTGTGAGTCCATTAAACCTCTTTTTCTTTATAAGTTACCAAGTCTCAGGTATGTTTTATTAGCAGCATGAGAGCAAACTAATACACTCACCCACTCCACTATGACACTTAGCTGTACTGTGCTAGTACTTAGTTAATTACCAGAATAGCTATTTTCAGCAGACATTTTATTATGGCCACCACCACTCATTCCAAATCTTCTAATGTTAATCTTTTCAGTAGCTTATGAGGTTCAGAGCATTGCTTTTAATGAATTCTATACATAATCATGAATGAACCTTCAATGCAAAGGTAGAAGATCTAAACATAAAGGAATGAGATGTGGAAGGAGAAGGAGTTCTCAGGAGATTGAGAGCAGAGGGAAATTGCTCTGGACAGGATTACTTAGCAAGGGCTTATCCACCCTCCTTTCCGGAGGACATCTGTAAAGGGGCAAGTCTCAGAGACTTGTTAATTTTCTGTTTTCTTGGGAAACTCTGAACTGAATATCACAGAAGTTTGTAATGGTCTTAAGATCCTGCAGACCTGATTTCCGAAAATTGCCAATCTATTTTCTTCTTCTAAGAAGGATGCCTGAGGAAGTTATTTTCATTCTTAAGTTTTTCTCAAAACAAGGAGAATTAGTTAGCTGTTAAAAACAAAATCATTAAGTGTTCCACTCTTGTCTATAGAGTACATAACCTAAGGATAGAACAAATCCTTGCCCTCAAGGATCTTACAATCTCTCTCAAAACACTGGACGTGCATTAGCATTTTTATAGTGTAATCATTTTGTGATGTTGTCAGAAATGCTTTATTTAAATGGGCACAACAGTTATATTTTATTCTAATGAAGACTCATTGGCACTATGGATTAGCATTTGCCAGTGGGAAAGTGGCTATTAACCTTGATATATGTGAATGCGCCCACATATAGGAGCCATGTCTCTAAACAGAGTACATTTTCTAAGGTAAAACATGAGGCTAGGGGAGTAGTGAGTGAGAAGAGACCATATACATGCTCTATTTAGTATAGTTGGTATATTTGAAACTAGAGGAGAATGGAGAGGTTGTTCCAGACTCCAGATATAGGTGAACCTAACAACTCTTGTTAAAATTCTGCTATCAGTATCAGAAAAAGTAAGGTAGTTTTTTGTTTTGTTTTACCTTTTATTTTAGGTTCAGTGGTACATATGCAGTTTGTTATATAGCTAAATTGTGTGGTGCAGGGGTTTGGTGTACAAATTATTTTGTCACCCAGGTAATAAACACAGTATCCAATAGGTAACCTACAAACACCTGGTCTTGTTTTTTAATTTTAAGCTTATCATTATTAAATCCTAGATAAGAAAATACTGAGAGTAATTGAGGTTGAGTAAATCTTACCTTGACACATCCAGTTGTAAGGCATAAAGGTACTAACCCCTATGTTGTTTTTTGATACTACTATTACTAGGTACGAGTTACAGGATTGTTAAAATGCATTGGGCATTTCTATGAGACAGCCCATCTAATTCTCACAACTATAAAATAAGTATTAATATTCCCTGTGATTCCAAAACTTACACCAGTGGATCCAGGATTCTTTCTTAGTTTTGTCAAACTCAATAGTTTTACTCTTTTTACTTTATTTTAAGGTTAATATGAGTCTTAATATCACTAGACTATACCAACTCTTATATACACAAACATTCACATATATGTGTACATATTAAAACCTCACAAATATCAATACCAAATATGCTACAGCCTCCATAAAAACACTTATTACACATAAACATTTGAAAATCAAGATTATCTATACTGTACAGAAATATCAAATCAGAAAATAATAGACGATTCCTTTCTCAGATATGCTGACTCTAAGACTTCATGTCTCCACAATTTATCCTAGATTTAGAAACAGCAACAGCATGAGCACAAATCCACTTTGGAATACAATATTTCTACCCAAACCTTCCAATTCCCTTGGCACTACCTTTGGTTTCAGTGATGGAGTTCTTTTTGTTTGTTGTTTCTCTGCTTGTCTTCCTTATTTTTACTTGCTTTGATGTCTCTAATCCCACTGATCCGCACAGGTGACCAAACTTTCATCCGTAATCTGTAGCATTCAAATTAAAGGAACAGTTTATAGATTCTAGGATTTTCTGAGCACCTCAAGTAAATCCTTCCTAGGCCCCTCATGAATGGATAAAACCATGAGCAGCGGATGAAGCTAAATTGATCCCAATGAATGTACCACAAAGCATCAAATTGTATTCACTGCCAGCCAACAAACAAATAGAAATCTATTTCCCCCATTTTTAAAATAAATATATTTATTATGCTTTACTTTTAGCCCAGTGCCACTTGATCAAAACTGAGATTTTCCTAGCAGATATAAGATTCATAGAAGTAATGTGTCTTTCATTAGGTGATAAACAGCATTTACTATTGGACAGACTTCAGCTTTTTGTTCCTCTCTTCAACTGCAGACTTCTGAAATGCTACGCTGGTCTGTATTAAGAACAAATACTCTTTTTTCATAGAAAAATTCTATACCTCTTTAAAGAAAACATATAGAATGGAGATAACTGAATTTCTTTCCTAGTCACATTAAACAGAAAGGTTAAGCTCCTACTGACAGGAAAGATGTATTTGCAAGTGATTAGTTATATTTCTATCATAGTGCTTGTCTGTGTTCTTCCTTTGATGTTTAAGCAAAGCTCTTGAACACGCTGGGTTGTATGCTCTGATGTTGATTTATAGGTAGAACTGAATTCCAAACACTAAGCCAGTAGGTAGGCTTTAATAAAAGGCACAGACTTTCTCCCTGCTGGTTAGTGTGTGACTAAGCTATGTTGTTCTAGGGCCTCAATCTGTCAAGACAGACGTGCAGTGAGGGAGTCCTTCGACCTCAAAGACCTGAGCTATTTGCAGAGGGTCACATTCTGCTGTTTAGGATTGGAGCTTTTAAACCCTTGGAAAAAAAATAATAAACTATGTTAAAAAACAAACAAACAAAACAAAACTGTTTTCTGTTCAACAGTGATGTTGAAACCCTTTTTGTTAGAAGTTAAGGTATACCTAGGAGGGAGAAGATAAAGGTAATCAGGCAGTCAGTCATATGGCACATCAGATTCAGGCCAGGCAGTGTCAGTCCTAAAGCAAGAACATCAGAAGGAATGGTAGGCCATCTTCCACAGGCTGTTGTATGCCTAGCCAACTGACAACTCTCAGGGAGTTGGACGGTGGGGATCCAGGAAGCATCGTGAGCAGCTCAATAAAGCTATCTGGTTGGGCTACAAAAGGAGAAAAAATTAATGCAATAGAGATATTAGATTAAACAAAGAGAGGCATCCCCATCTGGCCAAGCTCAGGGATGTGTGAATTACTAAAGTCATAAAATGAGGGCATGTTTAACACCTCAGTCTGCCGGCTTCGTGGTCTCAACACATGAAAGGTACAGAACCACGCAACCACACTATCATCTGAAGAGAGATGCAGTTCACTATTCATTTTTGCCAGAAATGCTTTATTTCCACGCAGGTATTTTGCAAATTGAAATTTCTACTTTATATTCAGTTTATTTGGGGATTTTCTATCGGCAAACCCAGAAATACAATGAATGTAAGCTTTTCAAAGCCAGGGAATAGATTTTAAAAGCAAACAACAAACGAGTAACACTAGCATGCATTTCTTTTGAAAAAGACATAAAATCTCTGTTGCATAAAATACCTTAAAAATAGAAAATCTGCAAAAAGCAATACCACTTGCCAAAGTTAACTACTTTTAAATTTCTTTCCAAATTTGTTTCCATCATTTTCAAAGAAATATATCAACATGTACATGTGTAGATGTTTGTGCATTTGTGTATAAACTTGTGTTCACAAACACAGTATGTGTTCTGTTTTGTACTTTCATTTTTTCTACTTATATTTTAATTGTAATTAAAAATGCTTTTTAATTTTTTTATTTCATATAAGGCATGTATAATTTCATTGTAGCAATGAAAGATAGTCAACACTTGAAAGTTAATATTGTCTCCAAATATTTATTATTGTAAACACATGATATCTTGAATATAGATTTAAATAAACATTTGCTTTCTCAATTAATGAATACATGAAAATAGGCATTCTTAGTACATACTTTTCTCATTGCCCAACATATTTAAATATATTTAATATGTGTAAATATACTTAAATATATTTAATCTATTTCTCTCCAGGTGATGTAGCACTAGCAATAGAGAACTATGAATCTAGACCCAAAATTCAAATTTTTCTTTGTTCTTAATTGGCTCTAAGCTGTTTATTCCAACTTGCATACTAACTCATAATTTTCTTATAGGTGAATCTTAAGAGCAAGAAGAACTTGTATATAACCTTATCTTTACTCAAATAGGGCATAAATACTGTAAAAATCTAAGGACCACCAAGTGCTCTAATAAAGACTTCGTAAAATTGACATTTGATACTCAGCCATGTTGAATCAACACATCTTTGTATAATTTACTTTTAATTTTTTTTAACTTTTATTTTAGGTCTGGGGGTACATGTGTGGGTTTGTTATATAGATAACTTGCATGTCACAGGTGTTAGGAACACAGATCATCACCTAGATGGAAAGCATAGTAACCAACAGGTAGTTTTTAGGTCTTCACCCTCCTGTCTCCGTCCACCCTCCAATAGGTTCCGGTGTCTGTTGTTCTCTTCTGTATGTCCCTATGTAGTCAAGGTTTAGTTTCCACTTATAAGTGAGAACATGTGGTGTTTGGTTTTCTGTTCACTTAGGACAATGGCCTCCAGCTCCATCCATGTCCCTGCAAATGACATGATCTCATTCTTTTTTTATGGCTGCATAGTATTCCATGGTGTATTAGTACCACATTTTCTCTATTCAGTCTACTGTTAATGGGCATTTAGGTTGATTCTATGTCTTTTCTTTTTCTTTTTTTTTTTTTTCTTTGAGATGGAGTCTTGCTCTGTTACCCAGGCTGGAGTGCAATGGCGTGGTCTTGGCTCACTGCAACCTCCACCTCCTGGGTTCAAACAATTCACTGGCCTCAGCCTCCTGAGTAGCTGGGACTACAGGTGCCTGCCACCACATTCAGTTAATTTTTGTATTTTTGTTTTAGGAGAGATGGAGTTTCACTCTGTTGGCCAGGCTGGTCTCGAACTCCTGACCTCATGATCTACCCACCTTGGCCTCCCAAAGTGCTGGGATTACAGGCGTGAGCCACCACGCCTGGCCTCCATGTCTTTGCTATTGTGAATCGTGCTGCAATGTACACATGCATGTGGCTTTGTGGTAGAACAATTTATATTCCTATGAGTATGTATCCAACAGTGGGATTGCTGGGTCAAATAGTAATTCTGCCTTGAGAAATCACCAAACTGCTCTCCACAGTGGCTGAACTAATTTTCCCACAAGTAGTGTGGAAGTGTTCCCTTTTCTCCACAATCTCACCAGCATCTGTTATTTTTGACTTTTTAATATAGCCATTTTGAATGGTGTGAGATGGTATCTTATTGTGGTTTTGATTTACATTTATCTAATGATTAGTAACGTTTAAGCATTTTTTTTCTTGTGCTTGTTGACTGCATATATGTCTTCTTTTGAGAAATGTCTGTTCCTGTCCTTTGCGCAGTTTTTTATGCGGTTGTTTGTTTTTTGCTTGCTGATTTAAGTTCCTCATAGATTCTGGATATTAGGTCTTCGTTAGATACATAGTTTGCAAATATTTGTCCCCATTCTGTGCATTGCCTGTTTACTCAGTTTATAGTTTCTTTTGCTGTGTAGATGCTCTTCAATTAGATCTAATTTATCAAATTTGTTTTTGTTACCATTGCTTTTGGTGTCTTCCTCATGAAATCTTTACCAGAGCCTGTGTCCAGAATGGTATTTCCCAGGTTATTGTCAAGGATTTCTGTAGGTTTAGGTTTCACATTTAATTCTTTAATCCATCTTGAGTTGATTTTTTGTTCATGGTGTAAGGATTTCTAACTAAATGCATATCTAAATATATTTTCTAATTGCATAATTATGAAATAAAAGCATTTATTGTTTATGTCTACTGTTTTACATATCAATATTTATGACCATTTAGCCAAAATTCCACTTGGTTATCTACACGTGTGTTTTAATTATTTATTAATTGATTTTTTCTCTTCTTAGTCATTATTTTTTATTTGTATCCTCTAATCCAGGGGTCAATAAATTATGACTCACAGGCCAAATCAGACCTGCATCCTACTGACTCTCAAGCAAAAAACGTTTTCTACATTTTTGAAGTGTTGTAACTCCAAAAGCGAATATGAAACACACACCATATGTGGCCTACAGATTATAAAATCTTCACTATCTGGCCCTTTATGGAAAAATAGGACTGACTCTTCCTCTAATTCCACCAACAATCTAGGCCAACACTAGATTTCCCAAAGTGATTTGTGGAAACATCAGTTGACTGGTATTAATGGTGTTGGCAGGAGAGGTACAGGTGTGGCATTCTATGGTCAAATGAATGTAGGAAACCCTATGTTAAACAAAGTTAACCCATTTTGTTATTGTAGTATGTTTTAATATTTACTTTTAAAAGAAGAATATAAACCAAAAGGCTTTGTTTTTCAAGATTACTGCTATGAAAGCTTTGTTTGCTATGACTAGTGTTCTATGAGAATTTGCTTAGATACATTTCTTGACAATAAAGAGGAAATGATATTAAAGGTGAAAGTATGGTGTCATAAATTTAGTTTTAGTACAATGACAAATCCTCATTACATTCATCCTATTTTTTGGGATTCATTAGGTTAACATATTTTCATGGTAATAGTTATATCTACGCATGAAAATAAAACATATAATTCAGAATTTATTCATATTTTCTAGGGTTTTTTTAACTTAAATTTTCTAATATTCATGCTCAAAATTTGAGATGAGGGTGGGATGAGAGAACAGAAATATGTTGACTAATGAAAATAATTGTTTTTTTTTTAAATTATAAATCAACTTTTACATACCGTTAGAGGTAATATTTTAATCTTTCTAGTTCCAGCCTCTATTGGTACCTCTGGGAGAGGGAAGGACTACATTATGCAGCATAGAAAATTATACCGTGACTAAAAGAAGGTAGCTGTTGAAGTGTTAGCTTTTTCAGTTCTCAGCTGTCTGCTGTATCTTCAATTAATGTGTTCTATTTATCAGCTTCATTTATAAATTACTGACTTTCAAACCCTGCCTACTACTGAACTCTCTAAGTAAAGATCTGTTCCAATTACCGCATATTACATTTATCTATCTATATATACATATTAATGTGTGCAAATTCATATTTTATTCCATACTTGATATAAACATCAGAATGCTTTAGGTAAACTATAAAAACTTGTAGGTAAAATGCATGCAAAACCAACGTGAAAAAGTTCTTTAATAATTTCTCCTACATATTTTAAAAGTAGACTTTGTGATCATTAACTCCTGAATTGTTAGTATTTAACATCGCTTACCTCAAGGGGTTGGACTAGGAGATGTCTAGAATCTGTGTTAGAACCATGATTCCAGAATGTTCTTGACACCTATGATATATAATCAAATACTATACATGTAACCTAGCCTTCCATATATCTTTCTACTTTCACCAAACTTAGCACCGTTTTTTTAAGTTCTCCAAATTTCAGTCTTCAAAAAAAAAAAAAAAAAAAGAAAATTCTATTTTTAGGGTAAGAAGATGGCATTTAACATCTTTTTTATTACCCAACTATTTTAACTAGCATTTTCAACCTCCTGTTTTGATGTGACCCTAGAAATCTTTAATCATAGGGCCCAAAAAATAATTTGCACAATGTCCAAATGCAGCTTGAAAGAGAAAAATAAAAGGTGGAAAGGAAAATTAGACAATCAAAATATCAAAAATATCTTCGATTTGACAATTATATCACTGAAAAAGAAAACCTACTTACTTTAACATCCCCATGAATATCCCATTCAATGCTACAAAAGAACACCTAGTCACGACTCTCTAAAATATTCATATAAGAAATTACATAAAAATCGATTTAATATTCTACTTGATTGAATAACTGAATACTTCAGACTAGTCAAATTCACACATAAAACTGACAGTCACAATAGGAAGGAAATTTCCTTTTCAGAACTACACAAGCCAGAATTTCATTCCAAGACTTTTTAACAAAAAGAAAAATGTAACTCTAATAACTCATGAAACATTACTAATACTTATACTTTAAATTCATATCATAACACTGTTCATTTATGTCCACTTGATAGTTCCAGAGTTGATCACTGAATTTGTATTTTTATCAGATGCCCTGTGTAAGTTAGTGCATGAGCTCCTTCCTCTTCTGGCTTAATGTGGTGTGAAGCAAGCTTCTGCATCATTCACACCATAAAAGTAATAACATTCATAGAGAAGAAGAATAATGATAAGCAGCAAATTTTGTATTGCTTAATTAAGTACACTCTCTAATTAAATGATGACTGCTTGTATGTTCTCCTAAAAATTAGAACAACACATACATGTATGGAATGAGAAAAAGGTTGCCTGACCACAACCATAAAATATATTTGAAGAAAAAGAAGATGCCACTTTTTCCTTTCTTTAGTTTTTAGATTCAATCCTTATTTTTTACACCAGATATTCATTCTAATACTATTAACACATGTGCCACAAATATTTTTTAATATAGAGAAAAAAATGCTTTAGTAGTCTATGATAATCTAGTTTATGTTTCTGCTTTTCATAAGCATGGCCAAGGAGATTATTCCCCAAAATTCTTTAGCTGATGGAAATGACATTGACTTTTTTTTTTTTTTTTTTTTTTTTTTTTTTTAGAGAGATGGGGTCTTACTCTATCACCCAGGCAAGAGTGCAGTGGCACCTTCTTAGCTCACTGCAGCATCGAACTCCTGGGTTCAAGCAATACTCTCACTTCCACCTCCTGAGTAGCCTTCAGGCACATATTACCTATTCCGGCTAATTTTTTTGTAGAGATGGGGGTCTCACTATGTTGCCCAGGCTGGTCTCAAACTCCCGGCCTCAAAGCAACCCTCTTGGCTCAGTTTCCCAAAGTGTGGGGATTACAAGCGTGAACCACTGCACCCAGCCTGACTTTTTAATTTTTATACATTAATTGTGCTATTTTCACAAACTTCAAATAAATTTATAATAAAGTATACATACCCGCCAGTCTTGTTATTATATCAAAACTTCTCATTTATTGATAAATCCAAAAATCAATCCGATTTCAAAGTTAATTTTAAAATCCCAAATTCGGGACTAGTATTTTCTCACTTCACTCTGACATTATCAGGGCAGTATTTCCTCTGTCAATTCTGAAATATGAAATGAGAAATCTGCTTTTATTAATCTAGTTAGAGGAATGAACTTCAGACTTCTAAAATGCAGCAAAGAAATTGAGTCAGGCAGGAAAAAAATAATGAGAAAGTTAGGATGCCTTAGCGAGCAGGCAGAGTCATTTTATGTAGAGGTTTCCCTCAAGCAACTAAATCGAGCCCAAACAAGCCTATTTCTCTGAAACTTGCTTTACCCGCCGTTCCGTCGCAAAATACATTGTAATAATATCATAAAACAGCTTGAGACGAAGAAAGATTCTGATTGACTGTTCAACATTCCAAAAGGGTAAATTAATATCTGTGAATCTCACAGCTGAAGCATTTTAATGCAAACTTGCAGTTTGTGGGAATTGAATCTGTCCGCCAAAATCATTTATTTATATATAGAAAATGGGGGGAAATAGACATTTCATAATAGCAATGAGTTCAGGGGATGCTGTTATCATGAGCTAATCACATCCCATGGGCATGATCGCACTCAGCTGTGTCCCCTGTCTCGTATTGCTCGAGAGGAATGATTATCTCATGATAATAACCCTTATCGTGGCTTAGTGGGTAATAAAAAAATATATACTTCCTTCCCAAGTTCTTGGGCATTTATTCATCAGCTAACTTTTTCCCTCTTGAGTTCTGGTCATATGTTACTTTCTGCTTAGAAAACAAAAAGAAATCTTGTATTCAGATAACATTTTCTGTTAGCAAAGTGGAAAAAAATAAACAAACAATAATAGTGTGACTGTATTGATCTGACTGTTTAAGAGTGGCATTGCAGACAAGCCCTGATCACTTGAGACCTGTGCACAGAAGATCCAGGCTTGCATTGACATTTGGTAGGATGTCTAGACTGGCTAATCCACTTGGAACAACAAATGCATTCGGTAGCATAGAAACAATGAAGGGAAATAGATGCTTATATAATACCATACATATCTTTGTACTATGATGCATAACTATCCAACATGTACACTTTACTGGAGGTTATAGACTATGCAACTTCAAATGTGGTTGTCCCATTTAGACAAAACATCCTACCAATGACTCTCATACTGCCAAACTGCAAGGCACAGGTATGGCAACAGAAATTCAAGGTAATGTCAGTCACTGCAGCAAGAATCCCAGTCTTTTCTGTGAGTATTTGCAGCTTAAGATGCAAAGGCAACAGGAATTCCGAGACAAAGTCATGAAGAAACAGAAAATCACAAAGGAATTAGAGCAAAAGACAATTGAGAAGAAGGGAAATGGAACACATTTCTCCTTGTTTCCTTGTTGCCTGTATCATAACTCTAAGATTCTCTAATATGCTCAGTTTATTAATAAGTACTTACCTATGCTTTTTGAAATTTCAAGAAATGTTATGCTTTCTATGAAGAGCATACTATTATAAGGTATACCTCTTCTTATACACTAAGACCAATGTAGAGCAATATGCAACATTTAGTATTTAAAAAATTAAGCGTAGCTCCAATGAAACAATAAGTGCTCTGTTAAACATACCATAAGCAATCCAAATGATTCAACTGAAAAATTAATTGTAGTATATATATTTAGTTACATAACATTGAGTATATGCGAACAACATCAATAAATCTTGATGCATAGAATTTTCATTCTGCAGAAGATATAAAACTTTACAGACCGTATTATACACATTAACATAGCTCCATTCTAAGGTATATCAAAATAACATTTTAGGAAAGTTTGGAAGTGGATGAGGGATAATACAAAAGGGAATAGAATTTATTTAAACTAAAAAATAAAGGGATCCTGGAGAGATGATAGTGTGACAGCATAGCCTTTCTTTTTTTCTTTCTTTCTTTCTTTTTTTTTTTTTTTTTGAGATGGAGTTGAGAAGGAGTTTCACTCTGTCGTCTGGTTGGAGTGCAGTGGCAGGATCTTGGTTCACTGCAACCTCCGCCTCCCTGGTTCAAGCAATTCTCTACCTCAGCCTCCTGAGTAGCTGGGATTACAGGTATGCGCCACCACACCTGGCTAAGTTTTGTATTTTTCTTAGAGACAAGGTTTCACTATCTTGGCCAGGCTAATATTGAACTCCTGACCTCGTGATCTACCTGCGTTGGCCTCCCAAAGTGTTGGGATTACAGGCGTGAGCCACCGTTCCTGACCAGCATAGCCTTTCAATCTTTTCAATTCACGTAAAACTGACAAAGCAAGTAGATAGCAAAAGCTAAAAACAAGACATTATTTAAAACAAAATTAGAAAGGAGGGTGTGGGGAAAAAAACCTCAATCATACTGTATGGCATTTCTTTTTTTAAAAAAAATATTTTTTATTATACTTAAAACTCTGGGGTGCATGTGCAGGTTTGTTACATAGGTACACACGTGCCATGGTGGTTTGCTGCACCCATCAACCAGTCATCTATATCAAGTATTTCTCCTAATGCTATCCCTCTCCTAGCCCTTCACCCCACAACAGGCCCTGGTGTGTGATGTTTCCCTCTCTGTGTTCATGTATTCTCATTGTTCAAACTCCCATTTATGAGTGAGAACATGTGGTGTTTGGTTTTCCGTTCTTGTGTTAGTCTGCTGAGAATGATGGTTTCCAGCTTCATCTATGTCCCTGCAAAGGACATTAACTCATCCTTTAATATGGCTGCATAGTATTCCATCTTGTGTATGTGCCACACTCTCTTTATCTAGTCTATCACTGATGGGCATTTGGGTTGGTTCCAAGTCTTTGCTATTGCGAACAGTTCTGCAATAAACATATGTGTGCATGTGTCTTTATAGTAGAATAATTTATAATCCTTTGGATATATACCCAGTAATGGGATTGCTGGGTCAAATGCTATTTCTGGTTCTAGATCTTTGAGGAATCACCACGCTGTCTTCCACAATTGTTGAACTAATTTACACTACCATCAACAGTGTAAAAGAGTTCCTGTTTCTCCACATCATCTCTAGCATCTGTTGTTTTCTGACTTTTTAATGATCGTCATTCTAACTGGTATAAGATGGTATCTCATTGTGGTTTTGATTTGCATTTCTCTAATGACCAGTGATAATGAGCTTTTTTTCATATGATTTTTGGCCACATAAATGTCATCTTTTGAGAAGCGTCTGTTCATATCCTTCACCCACTTTTTGATTAGATTGTCTGTTTTTTTTCCTTGTCAATTTGATTAAGTTCCTCGTAGATTCTGGATATTAGCCCTTTGTCAGATGGATAGATTGCAAAAATTTTCTCCCTTTCTGTAAGTTGCCTGTTGACTCTGATGATAGTTTCTTTTGCTGTGCATAAGCTCTTTAGTTTATTATATCCCATTTGTCAATTTTGGCTTTTGTTGCCATTGCTTTGCTGTTTCAGTTATGAAACCTTTGCCCATGCCTATGTTCCGCATGGTATTGCCTAGGTTTTCTTCTAGGGTTTTTATGGTTTTAGGTCTTATATTTAAGTCTTTAACCCATCTGAGTTAATTTTTTATAATGTGTAATGCATATGGCTAACCGGTTTTCCCAACACCATTTATGAAATAGGGAATCCTTTCCCCATTTCTTGCTTGTTTAAGGTTTGTTAAAGATCAGATGGTTGTCAATGTGTGGTGTTATTTCCGAGGCCTCTGTTATGTTCCATTGGTCTATATGCTTTGGTACCAGTATCATGCTGTTTTGGCTACTGTAGCCTTGTAGTATAGTTTGAAGTCAGGTAGCATGATGCTATGTTCTTTTTGCTTAGGATTGTCTTGGCTATATGGGCTCTTTTTTGGTTCCATATGAAATTTAAAGCACTTTTTTTTTTTTTTTTTTTTCTAATACTGTGAAGAAAGTCAACGGTTGCTTGATGGAGATAACATTGAATCTATAAATTACCTGGGGCAATATGGCCATTTTTTCACAACACTGATTCTTCCTATCCATGAGCATGGAATGTTTTTCTATTTGTTTGTGTCCTCTCTTATTTCCTTGAGCAGTGGTTTGTAATTGTCCTTGAAGAAGTCCTTCACATCTCTTGCAAGTTATATTCCTAGGTATTTTATTCTCTTTGCAGCAATTGTGAATGGGAGTTCACTCATGATTTGGCTCTCTGTTTATCTATTATTGGTGTATAGGAATGCTTGTGATTTTTGCACAATGATTTTGTATCCTGAGACTTTGCTGAAGTTGCTTATCAGCTTACGGATATTTTGGGCTGAGACGATGGGTTTTACTAAATACACAATCATGTCATCTGCAAACAGAGACAATTTGACTTCCTCTCTTACTATTTGAATACCCTTTATTTCTTTCTCTTTCCTGATTGCCCTGGACAGACCTTCCAACACTATGTTGAATAGGAATGGAGAGAGAGGGCATCCTTGTCTTGTGCTGGTTTTCAAAGGGAATTTTTCCAGGTTTTGCCCACTCAGTATGATATTTTTGTAGGGAAGGCAGAGGTAATGGAGGCGGTTTTCAAAGGGAATGCTTCCAGGTTTTGCCCACTCAGTGTGATATTTTTATAGGGAAGACAGAGGTAATGGAGGCAAAGACTCATGAACTCAAGAATAAGATAACCACCAATTTGAAAACAGGAACTAGAACTAAGTAGAGATTTGCTCTCTCCTACAAAAGGTGACTGCAAAAATGTCCATTATAAGAAGGACAAAAAGGATTGGAGCAGTCTAGCCCCTGTGAACTCAAGATAAAAGGACAGAAGGTTAAAACCAAAATTGAGAGGAACACAGTAAGGAAATAAAAACAGAAAATGGGGTTTTATATTGTTGAAAAGGTTTTCCTAATCTCTCCCTCATTTTAGGAACATGAAAAGTATAATTTCATATAAAAATTAGCAACAGAAATGATCAAGGTTACATTCCATGTAAATTTATATTACGAAAAAAAGAGGAAGAAGCAAACCAAAATTCTTATAGAAAATAAAAATATACAAGGCCGGGCGCGGTGGCTCAAGCCTGTAATCCCAGCACTTTGGGAGGCCGAGACGGGCGGATCACGAGGTCAGGAGATCGAGACCATCCTGGCTAACAGGATGAAACCCCGTCTCTACTAAAAGATAAAAAAAACTAGCCGGGTGTGGTGGCGGGCGCCTGTAGTCCCAGCTACTCCGGAGGCTGAGGCAGGAGAATGGCGTGGACCCGGGAGGCGGAGCTTGCAGTGAGCCGAGATCTGGCCACTGCACTCCAGCCTGGGCGACAGAGCTAGACTCCGTCTCAAAAAAAAAAAAAGAAAAGAAAAATATACAAATGAGATTTGCTGACAAACAGAACAAATTATATTTTAAAGAAAACTAAAAGAGCTTAAGATTTTAATAGCAAATATAAAAGAATAATATAAATCAGAATTAGAAAAATTTAGAAAAGAGAATACAAAACAGTGTTACTAATAACAAATAAGAGAAAGTCATTTTAGAAAGGAAGACCAAACTATACAGAACACATGAGTTAATAACTACAACAGCTTACATTTTAAGGAAAATACAAGAAGAAAATAAATGAAATCCAAAATAAACTGAAAAATAATATTATTTGGAACTAAATTACAAACCTGATAATTTTGACCTAGACAAACAGCACCTTAAAAAATTAATAAACATTAAAGAAAAAAGTTTCTTTGTGCATTTAGATAAAAAGAATACCTAATTTATTTATTTATTTTTAAATTTTGACAACAAAATTTTATTGTTTGATTACATCAAAAAATTTTTTTTTAAATTGTTAGGCAGTTAAGTCTGACTTATTAATTTAAACTATTTTAATATTAATTAAAACAATTTGCAAGCAAATACATATTCCTAAACAAGCAAAATTTTAAGGCACTTAATTAAGAAGATATAGTTGCCACACAGATATACTTCTCTTTAAAGAGTACATACTAATATAGAAATAAAATTTCCAACAAGAAATTATATGTTAAATGTCAACCATAATTACTCGATTTAACATAATAATCAGATATACAAATATTTTATGAAGCTTTAAGTGTGTACTTACATTCTTTTTGACATAAATATTTTAAATTTTAACTTTTATTTTAGATACAGGGCTTACATGTACAGTTTTGTTACATGGGAATAGTCTGTGAGGCTGAGGTTTGGCGTACTGATCCCATCACCCAGGTAGTAAGCATAGTGTGCAATAGGTAGTTTTTCAACACACACCCCCCTCCCTCCCTACTCACTCTACTGGTCCATAGTGTCTATTGTTCCCATATTTATCTCCATGTGTTTACAATGTTTAGCTCCCACTTATAAGCGAAAATTTGTGGTATTTGGTTTCCTGTTTCTACATTAATTCGCTTAAGATAATGGCCTACAGTTGTATCCATGTTGCCACAAAGAACATAATTTCATTCTTTTTATGGCTGCGTTAATATTCCATGGTGTATATGTATCATATTTACTTTATCCAACCTACCAACCTACCATTTATCGGCTTCTGGATTGATTCCATATCTTTGATATTGTGAATAGCACAATGATGACCCTAGGAGACTGCATGTGTATTTTTGGTAGAATGATTTATTTTCTTTTGGGTTTACACCCAGCAATGGGATTGCTGGGTTGAATGGTAGTTCTATGTTCTTTGAGAAATCTCCAAATTTCCTTCCACAGTGGTTGGATTAATTTACAGTTCCACCAACAGTGTACAAGCATTCCCTTTTCTGTGTAGCCTCACCAGTATCTGGTTTTTGTTTGGTTTTGTTTTGTTTTGGTGGTGGCGGGGGGGTGGTGCTTTTTTTTTTAATAATAGCAATTCTGACTGGTGTGAGTTGGTATGTCATCATGGTTTTGATTTGCATTTCTCTGATGATTAGTGATGCTAAGCATTTTTTGATGTTTGCTAGCCACTTGTATGTCTTCTTTTGAGAAGCGTCTTTTCATATCTTTGCCTATTTTAAATGGGATTTTTTTTTTGCTTGTTGATTTATTTAAGTTCCTTATAGATTCTGGTTATTACGGCTTTTTTGGATGTATACTTTGCAAAGATCTTCTTCTCTGTAAGTTGTCTGTATACTCTGATGATAGTTTATTTTGCCATGCAGAAGCTTTTGAGTTTAATTAGATCCCAGTTGTCAATTTTTGGTTTTGTTGCAATTGCTTTTGAGGAGTTAGTCATAAATTCTTTCCTAAGGCCAATGTCAAGATTATTGCCTAGGTTGTCTTCTAGGATTTTTATAGTTTGAGGTCTTACATTTAAATCTTTAATCCGCCGGGCGCGGTGGCTCAAGCCTGTAATCCCAGCACTTTGGGAGGCCGAGGCAGAGGCGGATCACAGAGTCAGGAGATCTGAGACATCCCACAGCTGGCACCACCGGTGAAACCCGTCTCTACTAAAAATACAAAAACTAGCGAGGCCGAGGGGTGAGGCAGGAGGTGGCCCATAATGAGGTCCCAGCTACTCCCGGAGGCTGAGGCAGGAAAATGGTGTAAGCCGGAGGGCGGAGCTTACAGTGAGCTGAATCGGCCACTGCACTCAGCCCTGGGCGTGAGCCAGACTCAGTCAAAAAAAAAAAAAATCTTTAATCCATTCTGAGATTATTTTTGTATATGGTGAAAGGTAGGAGTTCAGCTTCAATCATCTGCATATGGCTAGATGGTTATCCTGGCATTGTTTCTTGAATAAGGAGTTCTTTCCTCATTGCTTGTTTTTGTCAGCCTTGTTGAAGACCAGATAGTTGCAGGGGTACAGCTTTATTTCTGAGTTTTCTATTCTGTTCCATTGGCCTATATGTCTGTTTTTGTACCTGTACCATGCTGCTTTGGTTACTGTAGCTTTATAGTATAGTTTGAAGTCAGGTAGTGTGATACCTCCAGTTTTGTTCTTTTTGCTTAGGATTGCTTTGGCTATCTGAGCCCTGTTTTGTTTCCATATAAATTTTGGAATACTTTTTCCTAATTCTGTGAAGAATGACATTGGTAGTTTGATAGGAATAGTACTGAAACTGTAAATTGCTTTGGGTAGTAAGGTTATTTTAACAATATTGATTCTTACTGTTCATGAGCATGGAACATTTTTCCATTGATTTGTGCTGTCTCATTTCTTTCAGCAATATATTGTAGTTCTCCTTGTAGATATATATCACCTCCTTGGTTAGCTGTATTCCTGGCCATTTTATTTTCTTTGTAAAGTAATACCTAATTTATAAGAAAAAGAAAATTACATTACCACAAGAATTTTTAACATTTTATCTCAGAAAACTAGATAAACATTTAAATATTCAAGAAAATGTTGTACGGAAAAAGGATTTTACAATCAGTAAAACAGATTTTTAAGCGTAAAGGTGGCACAGACAAACTGCTATTAGGTAAGAACTCAGGGAGCTCACATTATTCCTGATACCAGAGAACATACTTCAGGTAACCAAACAATTAGAGAGATGTTAACATAGGACTAGCCATGAATATTAAATAAATAGTTAACTGTAAATATAGACCTACAGCTACATAAGAGCTAAGAGGTAAGAGTATAGTGTGCAATGACTACAGCTCTGACAGTCAGATATAGTAAAACTGAAAAATACCGGGAAGAATGGGAATAATACTCCTGCCATATTGTACATTTTGTAATTATGAGTAATTATGGAATATTCTGAACCTATCATCTCTCTATACTTGAGAACTAAGATCATTACCGTGGAAGAAAGAGAATGCAGATGCAGTACTATGAGATAAAAATTTATACTCCTGAATTTGGATTGGAAGTATTGACATTAAATTAAAAAAAAAAAACTTATTAGAAAAAAAGGTCTATTTCCAGTTTGAAAGTCAAATGTACAATTTGAGCCTGGAATATTTTATCCTATCAGATAGTAGGAACACTATTGATGACTCCTGGAGAACTTAGGGATCAACTTGAAAAAGCCTCCTACTGACCAAATACGGGAGATTTTGAACTTCAGTAATGATAAAAATTGCAGTGGATTGGAATCAAATAAGATGTTTAAATCCATGGTTATAATAATGTTTTTAAAAATGGCCATCTTTGGTAGAGAAGACAGGGAACCCATTTATTCCCCTGAAGTCTGGAAAATAATTAATTGTAAATTTTGCCTTCCCAATTTAAACCATCACATAGGGTAACCAAACAGTAGCTTAGGACAAGTATGCTTTTGTAAAAGGATTCTCACTGATGAAAGAAAAATAAATGATAGAATTATAATAGCACCATTTTAAATCCCCAATGAATAGATATAAACATTAATGGCTGCTAACATCATAAAACAAGAAAACTAGACTCCTTTTTACTTTCGTATTTTTGTCAAGTGTCACCTATAGTTGGGTCCAAAAGATTAAACCTGAGTCTAAAACAGCTTCAAGATCTCACAACCAAACTGGGAAAAATACAGACAGGAACATGTTAAACTGCATGATGAGTATATGATCAATTCATATTTTTGGAATCTGTACAGTAAATTCAGCATGGGTTTTTCAACAATTTAGTAAAACAAAAGGTTGGCAAGGAAACTGAACATCAAGAGATTTCAAAGATCCCATTTTTTTTTTAACTTGGCATGACTATAACACCTGGGAGGTGCCTTTTGATAAAAAAATTATTTAAAAAATGCAAACAAGTAAATACTATGTAAGTCAGAATACTGGCTGCCTATAGGAGAAGGTAGTGGCTTGTGACTGGGATAGGGCACAGGTATTCTAGGGTAGATTACAAAGTTCTATTACTTGACCTGATGATGTTTACAGGGGTGTTTATGTTATAATAACTCATTAGATTATATATTTAGCGTTTTTCTTTTTCCCTGAATCTGTGTTATTTATTTGTTTTTTATTTTGAGACAAGGTCTCACTCTGTCACCCAGGCGGGAGTGCAGTGGCGAGATCTCCGCTCACCGAAACCTCTGCTTTCCAGGCATAAGCTATCCTCCCACCTCAGCCTCTCCCGTAGCTGGAAGCACAGGTGCATGCCACCACACCAGGCTAATTTTTGTATATTTTGTAAAGACGGAGTTTTGCCATATTGCTCAGGCTTGTCTCGAACTTCTGAGCTCAAGCAATCTGCCAGCCTCAGCCTCCCAATGTGCTGGGATTACAGGTGTGAGCCAGCATGCCTGGCCTATGTCTTAATTTGCAATGGAAATTTAGTAAGTATGAATAATGAAGAAATAAAAAATATGAACAGACAAAAAAGAAGAAAAGAGATTGAACCAGTAATCAAAGGCCTCTTAAAAAAAAAAGGACCCAGGAACAGTTGACTTCACTGGTGAATTTTAACAAACATTTAAATAAGAATTAATGCCAGTAATTCTTAAACTTTATAAGATTTAAAGAGGAGAAAGTACTTCCAAACTCATTCTATGAAGAGAGCACTACCCCGATACCAAAGCCAAAGACACTACAAGTTAAAAAACAAAATTGGAAAGAAAAAAATGAATTGTCTATGTTTACAGATGACCTGATTGTATACATAGAAAACCTGAAAGACTCCACCAAAAAACTACTAAATTAAAACTAATACATGAATTTGATAAAATCATAGAATAAAACATCAACATATAAAAGCCAGTTGCATTACAATGCGCTATCAATGAAATATCCATAAAAGAAATTAAGAAAACAATCTCATTTACAATAGCATAAATAAAAACAAAATATATAGGAGTAAACTTAGCCAAGGAAGTGAAGATTTGTACACTTGAAACTATAAAACATTGATGAAATAAACTGAAGACACAAATACATGGAAAGATATTTTATGTTTACATATTGGAAAAAAATAATATTTTAAAAATGTCCATAGTTCCCTAAATAATCTACAGATTTGATGTAATCCTTACCAAAATTTCAATAGCTTTTTACAAAGAAGTAGAAAACACAATCCTAAAATTTGTATGGAATCACAAAAGCCCCAGAAAAGCCAAAGAAATCTTAGAAAGAAAAACAAACATGGAAGCATCACACTTCCTAATTTAAAATGATATTGCAAAGCTATTATATCAAAACAGTGTGGTATTAACATAAAAACAGACACATAGACCCATGAAACATAATAGATCCAAGAAATAAACTCACACATACAGTCTACTGATCTTTAACAAAGGTACCAAGAATACAAAATGGGGAAAGAATGGTCTCTTTAATAAATAGTGTTGGGAAACTCGATATCGTTGTGCAAAAGAATAAAACTGGAACTTTATCTTACACCAAACACAAAAGAGTCAACTCAAAATAATTTAAAGATTAAATATAAGATATGAAATTCTAAAACATTCAGAAGGAGACATAAGAAAAGACCTCCTTGATATTGACTCTTCTTGTCAACAATTTTTTTGATATGATCTCAAAAGCACTGCAACAAAAGAAAAAATAAATAAGTAGAACTATATCAAGCTCAAAAGCTTCTATACTGACAGGGAGATAATCAATAAAATGAAAAGACAACCTACCAAATCAGAGAAAAAATTTTCAAACCATATATCTAATAAGGAGTTAATATTCAAAACATATAAAAACTCATAGAACTCAGTAGCACAAAAAGAAATAATCAAATTAACAAATGGGCAAATGACCTGAATACACATTTTTACAAAGAAGAGATACTAATAAATAATGAGTATATAAAATGTGCTCAACATAACTAATCATGAGGGAAATGCAAATCAAAATCACAAGGAGGTATCATCTCTGTTAAGACGGCTATTACAAAACAAACAAACATTCAACCAAAAGTCTTGGCAAAGATGTAGAGAAAAGGGAATCCTTGTACACTGTTGGTTGCGATGTAAGTTGGCATAACCAGTATAAAAAAACAGAATGAAGTTTCCCTCAAAAATTGAAAATAGAACTATCATATGACTCAGCAATCCTACCTCTGCGTATTTATTCAAATAAATTGAAATCAGTATTTCCAAAAGGTATCTGCACTTTATGTTCATTGCAGCAATATTTACAACAGTTAAGATATAGAAGTAACCTCAATGTTTATGAATGATGAATAAATAAAGTGAGGTATGTACATGCAATGGAATATTATTCAGCCTTAAAAATAAGAAAATCCTGCCATTTACAACAACATGGTCGGGCCTGGATAATATAATGCTAAGTAAAATAAGACAAATATTGAAAGACAAATTATATTGTATGTACTTACTTGAATGCGGAACCTAAAATGGTCAAATTCACATAAATAGAGAGTAGAATGATGGTTACCAGGAGGTTAGGAAAGGGGTAAACTGGGAGAAGCTAATCAAAGGATACAATGTTTCAGTTATGCACCATGAGTAAGTCCTGGAGATCTAAAGTATTGTATGGTGACTCCAGGTAATAATACTGTACTATATACTTTAAATTTGAAAAGAGAGTAAATCTTAAGTGTTCTCGCCACACATATAGAAACAAAAATATAGTAAATACAAAAATAAATATAGGACTATATTAATAAATTTATACAATATGAAAATATTTGTAAAAGATACAAATAACCTAAATCAACACAAGAAAAAAATAGTAAAATAGCTATTATATTACAGGAAGGAGTATATAGAATACATAGAATCATCTTTAATATTAGCAAATCAAATCTAGTAGTTATATTCAAAGGATAGTATACTATGATCAAGTCTTGTTTATCATAGGAATGTAACATCAGATTAAAATTTATAACCCAAAAAATGTAACTGACCATATTAACAGATTTAAAATGTAAGATCATATGATTCTCTCAATAGATACAGAATAAGAATTTTACAAATTTCAATATCAATTGTTGATGAAAACTCCTAGCACACTAGTGTTATCAGAAGACTTCCTGAATCTGTTAAACAGTGCTTACAAAAGACCTACACTGTTATGAAATGGTGTAAGTCAGTGTGACCTTCTACAACCCAAGACTAGAAACAAAAGCAAAGATACTCCTTGTTACCAGTTATATTAAATATTCCACTGGAGTTCCTAAACAATGTGACAAAGATTAAAATATGTAAGAAATATACATATTGGAAAGGAAGAGATTTTGTGGTCATATATGAGATCATATATGCATAAAATTTCAAGGACTCTCAAAAATCTGTTAGATGTAATAAGAGAATTTAACAATGGGCACAGGATACAAGGTCAACATACAAATATCAATTATATATCTAATACAAGAAACACACAATTATAAAATGAAATAAAAAATATTTCTAGCAGTGCCAAAAGCTTAATATATTTATTAACAAATTTATCAATCAAAAAAGATGGGTAATCCCTCTAAAGAGATGGGCAAAATCAAGTGTTTGTAAAGACATGGAGTAGAAACTTTCATGCTAATATAAAATGGCACAATTCCCTCTGAAAATACTTTGGAAATGTCTTACAAAATTAAACATATACACACCATACAATCCAACTATTCCACTCTTAAGTATTTACCCCAAAGAAATAAAGGCATAACTTGGCACGAAGATTTGTACACAAATATTTATCCCGGAAAACTGCTGGGGCAAATTATGTAATATCTAATTGTGTAGAAAAATATGACATACTCATGGATTAGAAACCTCAATTAGATGGCAATTCTTCAAAACTGATCTATGGTTTCAATACAATGCCTATCAAAGTCAAAGCATATAATTTTTACAGAAATTGCCAAGCAGATTCTAAGATAATTTAGAAAATACAAAGAACCTACAATGACCAAAACGATTGTGAAAAAGAAGAACAAAATTGAAGAATTCTCACTACCCCATTTCAGGCTTAGTATAAGCATAAAATTTGCATCATGATAGATATATACATCAGTAGAACAGAACAGACAATAGATCCAGAAATAAACCTACACATGTAAGGTCAGTTCATTTCAATAAATATGCCAACGTATTATTGAGGAGAAAGATAATCTTTTAAAATAATGGGGCTAGAAAAGTGGGATAATTTTTTTGGAAAATAAATAAATAAATTTTGACCTTCACTTTGCACCACACAGAAATTAACTCAAAATCAATTCTAGACCTGCAGTCACAAGCTAAAAGTATACATCTTCTAGAAGGAAATATAAGGAAAAGTATTAATAAAATTGGGTAGGTAAGGATATCTTGCATAGGACATAAAACACACAAACTATAATGTAAATAATAATATAAGGTACTTCATCAAAATTAAAAACTTCCTCCCTTCAAAACACACCATTCAGAAAATGAGAAGTCAAGCACACTAGTAAAAATATTGTCTATATATGTATCAGTCAAAGCACTGGTATTCAAATTATATAAAAAATTTCTCCAATTCTATAATATAAAGACAAATAACCCAATTTTTAAAAAAAGTAATCGATACTTGAATAGATATTTCACAAAAGACAACATAGAAATGGCAACATGAAAAGACAACATGAAATTGTGCTCAACATCACTAGTAATCAGGCATAAGCAAATGAAAACCAAAATAAGATACTATTACACAACACTCAGGATGGTTAAAAATAGAGAGAGAGAGACAAAATGAAGTGTTTGTAAAGACATGGAGCAATGGAAACTCTCATGCTAATATAAAATGACACAATTAGAAGAGTTTGGAAAATTTTTGCAAAATTAAAAATATAGTTACTACAGAATTCAACAATTCCCCTTTTAAGTATTTATCCCCCCAAAATAAAGGAGATAACTTGGCACAAAAATTTGTCCACAAATGTTTATAACAGCTTTATTAATAATAACCTTTAACTGGAAACATGTTAAATGTCCATTAACAAGTGAATGGATAAACAAATTTTGGTATAATCCTAGGACAAAATATTATTCAGCAATAAAGAGTAATGAGCTACTGATACCCACAATGGCTTGGATCAATCTAAAAAATGTTGTGAGGAAAAGAAGGTAGATGAAAGAGAATGCATACTGTATGATTCCATCTACATTGATTTCTAGTACAAGAGAAATGAATCAATGGGGACAAAAAGCAGACTGCTGGTTTCCTGAGGCAAGAGGTTGGGGAACTGATGGCAAATAGATATGAGAAAATTTTTTATGGTGATGGAAATATCTTACTGATTGTACAGTTAACACGACATTGATCATGTTGATGACCAGAAAGGTGCACACATTGGTCAAAACTTAAAGTCTATATTTTATATGGCTACACTTCATTTTGTGGTTTTACTTTAATATATTCTAATTTTAGAAAATCAGTAGCCCAGGCCAGGCGTGGTAGCTCACGCCTGTAATCCCAGCACTTTGGGAGGCCGACGAGGGCAGATCACCAGGTCAGGAGATTGAGACCATCCTGGCTAACACGGTGAAACCCTGTCTTTACTAAAAATCCAAAAATTAGCCAGGCGTGGTGGCGGGTGCCTGTGGTCCCAGCTACTTGGGTGGCTGAGGCAGGAGAATGGCATGAACCTGGGAGGCCGAGCTTGCAGTGAGCCAAGATGACTTTACTGCACTCCAGCCTGGGCAACAGAGTGAGACTCCGTCTCACACACACACACACACACACACAAAAAAGAAAAGAAAAAAAAGTAGCCCAACCAAGTAATAAGAGAATAATGCACCTTTGCAATTGTTAACTCCCTTGGTACCACTGTTACGCCTTTCAGTAATACGGTCAGAATCATCATAAATACATTAAATGAAACTGTGCTGCTTAATCTGTTCTACAAGAACACCATTACTGAAAATTCCAGGACAAGGATAAGGTCAAACCAATTATGGTGGCTTTTGGAATTGTTTTGAGTTCTTAGATGTGTGGAGACACGTTGCTTTCATTTCTTGCTTTGGTTCGTACTGCCACCCCAAGGAATAAAGTTCTACTCAGCTCAATAGAGATCCTGAATAGAGGAAAAAATGAGTGAATAACTTATATAAACAGCCAAGAATTATCAGACAATTGAGAACAATTGTCATATATCAGAGAAAAACAAGGAATAAAAAAAAATTTAAATGACTCAGCAAACAAAAATAATTTTAATTGTACTTTTAAAATAAATTTCAATTATAATTAAAAGATACTCAAAAACATGTTTCATTAACAAAAACAGAATAGGATCTGGCGCAGTCACTCATACCCATAATTACAGCACTTTGGGAGATCAAGGCGGGAGGACAGCTTGAGTCCAGGAGTTTGAGACCAGCCTGAACAGAAGAGGGAGACCCTGTCTCCACCAACACTACACAGATTAGACAGATATGGCCCTTCTCACCTGTAGTCTCAGCTACTCAGGAGGCTGAAGTGGGAGGATCACTTGAACCCAGGAGGCAGAGGGTACAGTAACACAAGATTGTGCCACTGCACTCTAGTCTAGGCAACGGAGTGAGACCCTGTCTCAAAAACAAAAACAAAACAAATATAGAATAGTGTCCTATGTAAAATGCACAATCAGAACACACAGCAAAGATCATGGCAATTTTAAAACAGAAAGTCAAATAAAAAATTACATTCAAGTTTGGAATATATTTAAGAAATTATCTCAAATTTATTTAGTGATTCATTCATTCATTTAGTATTTACTAGACAACTAGTTTTTGCTGGTCTTGACCTTGTACTATAAATAATGTAGTGAAATACACAAATAATGAAACAGTGCATATGGGACTTATAATTCTGGGAATCCATGGAAACAAATAGACAATTTAATGTATAGTATGGGGTCAAAAAGTGATAAGGACTATGAAGAAAACTAAAACAGGAAAAGGAAATAGAACAAGAAGAAAGCGTTAATTCAAATAAACTCCGTTAGATGAATTAATATATAAGAAGAAAGCTACTAGTCATATGAAGTCTAGAGAAGGTGTTTGTTGCATCATAATCACATTTCAAGAGGGGAAAAAAAATTCTTGTCACCGAACCAACCAGAAGGTCAATGTGGCTAGAAGAGAACAAGCTAAGGAGACAATGGTGGGAGGGAAAGACAGACAGAAAAGCAAGGTATTGAAAAGATTTGTGTTTTCTTATTAGTGTGACGGGGAATCCTTGGAGCAGAGAGTCATGGCCTGTGTGTGTATGTGTGTGTGTGCGCGTATTTCAATTGGTATTTTAGATTCAAGAGATACATGTGCAGGTTTGTTACCTGGGTATATTGTGTGATGCTGAGGTTTATGGTATAAATGATCTCCTTACCCAGGTACCGAGGATAGTAGCTGATAGTTTGTCAACCCTTCCCCTGCTTGCTTCCCCAGCTTCTAGTAGTCCCCAGTTTCTATTTTGTCATGTTTATGAACATAACTGCCCAATGTTTAGCTCTCACTTATAAGAAAGAACATGTAATATTTGATTTTCTGTTCTTGCATTAATTTGCTTAGGATAATGGCCTCTAGCTGTATCCATGTTGCTGCAAAGGACATGATTTCATTCTTTATTATGGTTGCATAGCATTCCTTGGTATATATGCACCACATTTTTTAAAAAGTCTCATCCACCATTGATGGGCACTTAGATTGATTCCATGTCTTTCAAATTGTGAATAGTGTTACAATGAACATGTGAGTGCATGTTTCTTTTTTGTAGAATGTTTTGTTTTCTTTTGAATATATATCCAGTAATGGGATTGCTGGGTTGAATGTTGTTCTAAGTTCTTCGAGAAATCTCCAAACTAATTTTTATAGTAGTTGGAACAATTTACATTCTCACCAACAGTGTATGAGCATTCCCTTTTCTCTGCAGCCTCACCAGCATATGTTGTTTTTTGACTTTCACAAAATAGCTATTCTGACTGTCATGAGATGGTATTTCATTGGGGTTTTGATTCATATTTCTCTGATGACTAGTGATAATGAGCATTTGCTCATATGTTTGTTGACTGCTTGTATGTCTTCTTTCAAAGGTATCTGTTCAGGTCTTTTGCCCACATTTTAATGGGTTTGTTTGTTTTTGTTTGTTCAATTGTTTAAGTTCGTTATAGATTCTAGATATTATGCCTTTGTAGGATGCATAGTTTGCAAATATTTTCTCCCATTCTATAGGCTGTTTACTATGTTGATAGTTTCTTCTACTGTGCAGAAGCTGTTTAGTTTAATTAAGTCCCACTTGCCAATATTGGTTTGGCTACAGTTGCTTTTCAGGACTGAGTTATAAATTCTTTCACAAGGCCAAGGTTCACAAAAAATGGTGTTTTCCAGGTTTTCTTCTGGAATTCTTGTAGTTTGAGGTTTTAAATTTAAATATTTAATCCATTTAGGGTTAATTTTTATATCTAGTGAAAGGTATGTCTCCAGTTTCATTCCTCTGCATATGACTAGCCACGTATTAGGATCCCCATTGCTTATTTTTGTTGACTATGTTGAAGATCGTATGACTGTAGGTGTGTGGCTTTATTTCTGGGTTCTTTATACCTGTTCCATGGTATAGAGACAGTCTATATATTTGTTTTTGTACTAGTGCCATGTTGTTTTGCTTACTGTATCTTTATAGTACAGTTTGAAGTCAGTCAGGTATTATAATGCCTCCAACTTTGTTCTTTTTGCTTAGGATTTCTTTTGCTATTTGGGCTTTTTTGTTTGTTTGTTTCCATAAGAATTTTAGAATCATTTTTCCAAATTCCACGAAAATGTCATTTGAAGTTGTATAGGAATTGCATTGAATCTGTACATTGCTTTGGGCAGTACAGCTATTTTAACAATGTTGGTTATTTGTATTCATGAGCATGAATTTTTTTAAATTTATTTTTGTCATCAGTGATTCATTTTAGTAATGTTTTGTAGTTCTTCTTGTATAGACCTTCAACTCCTTGGTTAGACACGTTCCTAGGTATTTTATTCTCTTTGTGGCTATTGTAACTGGGGTTGTTTTCTTGATTTTCTTGATTTGTCTCTAAGCTCAATCATTATTGGCATACAAAATGTTCTTGATTTGTGTACACTGATTTTGTATCTTGAAACTTTACTTAAATCATTTATCAGTTCCAGGGGTCTCCTGACAGAGTCTTTAGGGTTTTCTAGGTAGAGAATCATATCATCAGTGAAGAGGGATAGTTTCACTTTTTATTTTCCTATTTGGATACCTTTTATTTTTCCCATTGCCTGACTGCTCTGGTTAGGTCTTTCAGTACTATGTTGAATGGGAGTGGTGAGAGTAGATATCCTTGTCTTATTCTAGTTATCAAGGGGCATGCTTACAGATTTTGCCCATTCAGTATGAGGTTGGCTGTGAGTTTGTCATAGATGGGTCTTATTATTTGATTATTATACCTTTGATGCCTCATTTCTTGAGGGGTTTTCTATTAGTTAGAGTTCCCTAAAGCAACAGAACTAATAGGATATATGTATATATTAGAAGAAGTTTATTAAGGAGAATTGACTGACACGATCACATGGTGAAGTCCCACAACAGGCCCTCCGCAAGCTGAGGAGAAAGAAAGCCAGTAGTGGTCCAGTCAGAGTCCTAAAACATCAAAAGTAGGAAAGCCTATAGTGCAGACTTTAGTCTGTGGCGGAAGGCCTGAGAGCCCCTGGAAAACCACTGGTGTAAAATAGTTCAAGACCCTAAAAGCCAAAGAACCTGGAGTCTGACGTTCAAAGGCAGGAAGCATCCAGCATAGGAGAAAGATGAAGGCCAGAAGACTTAGCAATTCAGCTCATCACACCTCCTTCTGCTTGCTTTTTCTAGCCACCCTGGCAGCCGATTGGATGGTGCCCACCCAGACTGAGGGTGGATCTGCTTCTCCCTGTTTTCTGACTCAAATATTAATCTTCCCTGGCAATACCCTCATAGATACACCCAGAAATAATACTTTGCATCCTTCAATCCAATCAAGCTGACACTTAATATTAACCATCAACAGTTTTTATCAAGAAAAGATATTGGATTTCATCAAAAGCTTTCTCTGCATATATTGAAGTGATCATATTGTTTTCATTTTTAGTTTTGTTTATGTAGTGAGTCAAATTTATTGATTTTCATATGTTGAACCAACCTTGCCGCCCAGGAATGAAACCTACTTGATCATGGTAAATTAACTTTTTGATGTGCTGTTGAATTCGGTTTGCTAGTATTTTGTTGAGGATTTTTGCATCTATGTTCATTAGGGATATTGATCTGTAGTTTTCTTTCCTTGTTGTGTCTTTGCCAGATTTGGGTATCAGAGTGATGCTGGCTTCATAGAATGAGTTACCAATGAGCACCTCCTCCTCAAATTTTTGGAAAAGTTTCAGTAGAATTGTTACCACCTCTTCTTTGTACATCTGATAGAACTTGGCTGTGTGAATCCATCTGGTCCAGAGCTTTTTTGGTTGGCATGTTTTTTATTACTGATTAAATTTTAGACCTTGATATTAATCTATTCAGTGTTTTAATTTCTTAATTTCTTCTTGATTCAATCTTAGGATATAGTGTGTTCCTAGGAATTTATTCTTTTCCTCTAGATTTTCTAGTTTATGTAATAGAGGTGTTCATAATAGACTCTGAGGGTGTTTTGTATTTCAGTGGGATCAGTTGTGTCATTTCTGATAGTGCTTACTTGGATCTTCTCTTTTTTTTTCTTTGTTAATCTAACTAGTGGTCTATTGATCTTGACTGTCTTTTCAAAGAATCAACTTTTCGTTTCATTGATTTTTTGTATGGGTTTTGGGTCTCAATTTTGTTCAGCTTCACTCTGATTTTAGTTTTCTTTTCTTCTTCTAACGTTCTTGTTGTTCTTGTTGTTCTAGTTCCTCTAAGTGTGTTGTTATATAATTAATTTGATATCTTTCTAGCTTTTGGGGTAGGTATGTAGCACCCAAAAGACAGCAAAGGTTATAGTGCTTCCTGTTAACATTGTTTTTGCTGCATTACAGAGATTTTGATATGTTGTGTCTCTGTTTTTATTTACTTTAAATAATTTTTGATTGCTGGTTTATGTTTAAAAGATACCTCAGTATATAGAATTGACAGTAGGTGAGCAAGAGCTGAAATGTTATGACCAATTAGAAGGTTATTGCAGTCATCTCGGTGACAATTATGGTGACTATGGCTCCGGTGTTAGCAATAGGATAAGTGTGACATAGATAAGTGATGCCAGTCTTTTAAATGTAGAGATAACATAGATCGGATGTAGAATATGAGAAAGCAAAGAATACTATTTATACTTGTTAATTAAACAGTAAGGTTAAACTTGTGTTACTGTTGGTAACAGGGAAAATTGTAAGTGAAACTGCTAGCAGAAATGATACTTGTTTTGGATATATAATGTGGAATGTAACTATTAGATATTTAGGGGGACAAAAATAGAAAACTTATGTAAAGGAAGGTAATTAAGGAAACATGGACAGAAAGAGAGGCAAAACACATGGAGAACCAATCCTCAAAACCTAGCATTTAACTCATTGAAGTTCCAAGATAATATCAGCCACATTATTACGATAGTCATTAATGCTAATCAAGAGACATTTCAGGCATTCTGCTTTCTAAGAACTTGTTAGAGTTTCACTTCCTGGCCTCCTTTAAGTTCAGTAGGGGATGTAACCAGCTCAGGCAAGAGTATTGCTAACAGAAGTGAAAGGCGTTATTGCAACACATTTAATTTCTGGTGAAAACCATCCAGTGACTTCTTTTCTTCCCCTAGCCATGGCAACTGGCCAAATCTCTGCTGCTGACTGCTCCTGCAGTCTTGTTCTCAGTGACAGTAAACAATGCTACCTTCTCTTGTGATTGATCCATGATGGACATGGAGTAACACTGAGAATAAACCTATGTTGTTTTAGGACACTGATATTTGGAACTTATTCTCGCTACTACAGAATAAACTCTTCTATTCTGTCCTAACCAAATATTACTAAAAAAGAGAACAAAAAAGACATTTTTGGACTCACAGTGGCTCAGCTATTTTATTTCCTACGCATCTGTTCTTAAGACATTACTCAAAAATATACTCCAGGGAAATGAGAGAGTAAACCACAAAAGAGGATGACAAGATCTGGAAACATGTAACTCTATCTCAGCAAAATAAAAAAGAGAAGTCTCAGTATGGGCAGGAGAACAGAAGGCAAAGGAAAAGAGGACTCTGTGCTGGGCATGGTGGCTCACACCTCTAATCCCAGCACTTTGGGAGGCTGAGACAGGCAGATAGCGAGGTCAGGAGTTCGAGACCATCCTGACCAACATGGTGAAATTCCATCTCTACTAAAAATACAAAAGTTGGCTGGGTGTGGTGGTGCACACCTGTAATTCCAGCTACTCAGAAGGCTGAGGCAGGAGCATCACTTGAACACAGGAAGCGGAGATTGCAGTGAGCCAAGATCACACCACTGTACTCCAGCCTGGTGACAGAGTGAGACTCCATCTAAAAAAATTAATAAGGAAAAGGGGACTCTGGGAAAAGAGGGTACTATATCAAATAGAATATTATTGACTTATTAGAGGAACTGAGAAATATGACAAAGAAAAAAGTGTGTTAAAAAGGAGGAGGAGTGTAATAGAAACACTACGGATATTGTTTGGCTCTGTGTCCCCACCCAAATCTCATCTCGAATTGTAATTCCCGTATGTCTAGGGAGGGATGTGTAACCCTCACGTGTCAAAGGAGGGAGGTTACTGGATCGTGAGGGTGGTTCCCCTATGCTCTTCTCATGATAGTGAGTTCTCACGAGATCTGATCGTTTTATAAGGCAGTTTTCTCTGCTTTTGCTCACTTCTCTCTCCTGCTGCTTCGTGAAAAAGGTGTTTGCTTCGCCTTTGCCTTCAGCCATAATTGTAAGTTTCCTGAGGCCTCCCTAGCCATGTGAAATTGTGAGTCAATTAAACCTCTTTCCATTATAAATTACCCAGTCTCAAGGAAATTCTTCATAGCAGTGTGAAAACTCACTAATGCAACTACCCACTCACCCCGTCTTCCAAAAACCTATGCAAATCAGATTCAAAGATGACTCAAGCAGGAGTTCAAGACCAGCCTGGCCAATGTGGCAAAACTCCGTCTCTACAAAAAATGTAAAAAATTAGCGTGGTCTGGTGGTCCGCACCTGTAATCCCAGCTACTCAGGAGCCTGAAGCAGGAGAACTGCTTGAACCCAGGAGGAGGAGGTTGAAGTGAGCTGAGATCACACCACTGCACTACAGCTTGAGTGACAGAGTGAGACTCCCGTCTCAAAAAAAAATAAGTAAATAAACAAAAAATAAAATAAAAAGACGACTCAAGGGTTCCAAAACTCAAAGGGAAGGTGGACAATTTCAGCGAGAAGAATTCATGAAATCTATCAATAGAATGAGTAGGAAGTTGAAAGCTGCTGGTAATAAGATAAAAATGTAAATTTTAGAACACTTAATATATATTAATTAAAAATTTCCACACATTGGTATAAATTACTTATGATTATTTTTTCATCAATTATTTATGATTATTTATTTTCTCATCACAATAGTCCTATGAAATCTGTTTTATTATAAGATGAGGAAACAAATATCTTGTATAACTTGTTGAAAGTCACATAATTAATAAGTGTCAAAGTTATCATTTAAATTCTAAGAGTAGTTACATGTCAAATACTTTTTACTTTGGAATTAGAAATACGAACACAAACACAAGAAAAGGTATGGTTTTAATACGAAAAACACAAAAATATAGCATTATTTTAAACATTGTGTTTTTATTCTTTAAAAGGAAACATATATTCTGAGTAATATGGAGGTGATAAAACTAGAAATATAAAAAATAAATATGCACTCAGTACATGTTATTTGCTCTGCAGAGAACACTTTACAAAATCATAATATAAATTCTGATTATTGTCCAATGATAAAATTGCCCCATGATTTACCAAAGTCTAAATTTTAATTATGGACTTAAATTTAAATGCTAGCAGTCTATGAATATGTAAACACTTGTTACAAAATGAGGGTAAACAAATCAATTAGCAACATGCACTCTTCATGTACTTGCTGGGGAACTTGGTTGTCCATATGGAACAAAAATAAGTCCAAATAAAATTGGACTTAAAAGAGATGAAGATAAAGTGGATTAAGTGTTTAAATATAAATAAGCAAAACTTTGTAATATTTAGAAGAAAATAAAGAAGACTATTATGACCCTATGTTACGAAATTATTTCTTAGCTAAGGTACCAAACACACACACGATGAAGGAAAGGGTGCTTAATTTGTCCACAATAAAATCAGAAACATTTGCACACTAAACAATACCCGAAAAAAAGATGAAAAAACAAATCACAAGAAGAGGTATTTGCAATGCAAATAATTATTGAAGAATTAGAATATAGAGTACATAAACAATTTTAACAAATCAATAAACCCATAGAATATTGGGGAAAGAATGTAAGCAGCAATTCACAAGACAAAAGCATAAATGGCAAAGAATAAATGAAAAAAAGTATTTTGTTTGCCTTTGTGTGTGTGTGTGTGTGTGTGTGTGTGTGAGATAAAGAGAAAGAAGTTAAAGTAGTGAGCTCACACTTCAGCTTTGAGGAACTTTTATCTAATAGAAGATACCTCTTGTGAAATTTATACTGTGTGTAAAGTATCTGACCTATAGATAAAAATGTACAGAGCTCATTTCTCCTTTCCAAACTGGGAATAATAATGGCATCTATATATAACAGCTTGCTTCCCTGGGAAACAGTTTTCCAGAAGGAGTTTACTATGCAGGAGATTTATTGAAGAGTGCCCTTGGAATCAACACCTATGAAAAAGAGTGGGGAGAACGCAGGAGTAAGCAGAAGAAGGTGGCAAGTGACACAGATTTAAGGTTAAATTTGACCAAGCCCGAGGGGACCTCTGGAGCTAGAACGGTTTTACAGAACTCTCTAAAGTTGGGCTGAAATTACTGTAACTTTTTATACAGGCATTAAACAGTCATTAAATGAGAGTTATCTTGGGAAAAGACACGGCCTTGGATGAGGCAACTGTCTACAGCTGAGTCAATTACTGTAGGAGCTGACAGCTGAAGACTCCTGCCTACTGCTATATTTCTTTCACCATGGGCAACAAGTCCCTCCTAGAAAGGAGAATTGGGCGGCACATTACATCTATCTCGTAAGATTGTGGTCGCCAGGAGAGAGAGACAGAGAGAGAAAGAGAGAGAGGGGAGAGAGATTATAAAAAGTATTGGTTTATAGTCAGGACTATATAAGTGTTGGCTATTACTATTAAGCAAGTAGGCAACCTCATATGAAATGTAATGTCTCCATTAAAGGAAAAGATGAGCCTATAGAAAAATTGGGAGCGGAGAAAGAGGTTAGAGTGAACATTTGTTATCATAACATCCTTGGATAATATTCCTCTTCTTTTTGGGAATTGCTACTCTCCCATTCCAACCATGTAGTTCCAGAAGAGCTGTGAACCAATACACCCCATACTCTCCACTAACTCCTGCACAGAGAAGGCGCTGACTTTCCTTGGGCTGAGGAGAGAACTTCTTCTTCTAATACTGAGCCTTGTCTGATCTGCATGTGATACAGTGTGAACCATTTTGTATGGAACTTCATTTCCCAGTTCTTACCTGGGAACTTTCATTGTGGAAAGAAAGGGAAAATTCCTTTCTCTCTAACAGTCAAAAAGCTGGTAGGTTATGAATTCGATAGTCCCAATGTAAGTAAATTTACAGTTTGAGTCCTAGAAAGACATAGTCATCATCATTCAATGTGGCTGAAAAATTGGTTAAAGAGAAAACACAACCCAGGATGCTGAAGAGCATGCTACCTACCAATTCCAGGCAGTAACGTTCTAAGGACTGGGAAACTAAAGTCATCTGGTATCTGAGTCTTTCCAGATCGAATATATGAATCCATAAGCCCCCTAACTTACCTTCCCATCCTCCCTGAGGACTTCTGCTCAACCGGTTTGCAGTTGCACTTGCAGTTTGAGGTATTAACACTAGAGGTCTCTCCCTACTCATGAGCCTTTATCCCCCGCAGACAAGGCTTTGCCTCTCACACCCCAGCCTGCTGTTCTTATGTTTAATCTAATCTGCTATATCTATCCCAAATGTCAACCATGCTAAGATTGGAAAATGCCCAAGAGAAAGAGTCCTGAAACCTAAAATCCTTGACTTTCTTGCTGGAGTCATGACACATTCCGTGATAGACACACAAAAAGGAAACTTCACAAACAATAACAACAAACAAGCCACCACCATCAACTCTATTAATCTGCTCCCACTAAATCCAAAAAAGAGTCACTAAGGCTGGTTGGACCCAACGATGTCACAAAGACTCCTTTCGTCGGGAAATCACATATCTAGAGTAATAGCACACTAAGTGACCACCTTAGCTCCTTGTGCCATAATCTATGATGTTAACACCATTCTCTGCCTTATATGTTTTACATTCTGAGATAGTGGAAAACAACCCCAAGGGAAATAAAGGGGGAAAGAAAGATGTTTACCTAAGGCCTAGACTAGAGCATTAAACCTAGCCATCTACTGCAAGCCTATTTTATAGGGGTCTTCATCTGGCACTCTAAAGAGGGACTTCTGTCAATCAGAAAAAAAAAAAAATGCTAAGGTGTGTTAAAAAGAAAAGAGGAAAAGAAAAATAATTACTGAGATAGAGAAGACAAATAGCCCATGTAGAATTAGAACACTAGTTCCTTTTCTATTAAATTCCCTTAGACTTGACCAATCCCATTTCTCCTTCTTAGCGTTGAAGACATCAGAGGGAGTGGTGGAAGAGAGGGATTGAATAGCACTGGGCTGGAGAGCAGCCTTGAATTTTACCTAGAATCCAATAATATCATGTAGGTTGTCTCAATTAACTATCTGCATCTTTATATTATGCCTATTTATAGTTTGTCTAAAGATTGAGTATGAAGTTTGATTAATTAGAACATATTTAAATTTAACTCAAGTTTAGCCTTCTCTCTTAAAACTTCTATTACCAACGTCACTTTTCTTAGCAAGTGAATTGAGATTTGTTGAGTGTGAAAGCCTAGACTTGTGAAACTAAAGTACAAATAGGTTATCAATGAAGTTTCCAAAAACCTGATAAGCAAAACCTACATTAAAATGACCAAAAAAGCTAAAGATTATTGACCTTAATAAGTATTTTACATTTTGTATTATTTAAGTGTCAAAACTCCATATTCTCCTAATGTCATTCAATTTATAACAGCTCTTAATTCACATGACTTTTCAGGACCACATAGAGTGTACTTAGTGAAATAAACCTGCACTTAACTAAGAATAACCAGAAATGTTGTGAACTTGAGGCTTTCATTTAATTGCGCACATTGAACAGATGGTCATCATTTAAGAGGAACATTCATTTTTATCAACTACAGAGTATCCAATTGCATAATGTAAAACTTGTGTTCAAGTTAATTTTTAGTGCTCATCAACAAAATATATTCATTCTTATTAGAAGTAGTCTAAAGCTGTAGTATGAGGAATATTTGCTAGATATGACAATGAACTTCCTGACAGAGAAGGGCTTTAAATACTGGGAGAGGTACCAGGTCACTTTTCTGGAAGCTTTTGTTTCTTTTTTTTTTTTTTTTTTGGTGTGGAGTGGAGTTTCGCTCTTGTTGCCCAGGCTGGAGTGCAGTGGCACGATCTCAGCTCACCGTAACCTCTGCCTCCCAGGTTCAAGCGATTCTCCTGCCTCAGCCTTCCGAGAAGCTGGGATTACAGGCATGTGCCACCACGCCTGGGTAATTTAGTATTTTTAGTAGAGATGGGCTTTCCCCATGTTGGTCAGGCTCTGGAAGCTTTTAAAAGTTGAATTCATGCTCATCAACAAATATAATGTAAATATAGTCATTCAAAGATGTACTATGTGAACCCAAAACATATTTTTAGACAGTTATTCTAGCCTGTGTTGCATGTACTACATGTATAAGTAGGAGGGAAATACATGTGCACATGTATGTTCTTCTGTTTTACTGTAGAGTCAATGGTGTGCCTTGTCAGGCTTTTCAAGTGCGATCATTATGCTATTCACTGATGTTCTGCCCATCATCCTGCTCACAAGACAGTGTTACTTGTAAGGGATGTGCCATCACCCTTTTGGCCTAGGAGCCAGCCAGACAATGCACCTCTTGGATGCACCATCCTCATTGTCATTCTGCCTGAGCACTGCCTGCTCCCTCGCCTCTCCAAAGGTCAGCCTGAGGTCTTCACTCCAACGCTAATGGGTGCACACACAGCCTGCTCACTGCTCCTGCTGTGGCAGAGGAACTTCATCCCTTTATATCTCTCTCTCCCTAGCTCTTTCCCTTCCTCCCTCCTTTTCTCTCTCCTGTGCTGGCTCTCTCTTTCTCTGCCTTGCAAATGACTCTGAGGAGCTATGCTGGTGGATGATTTATATTAAGAAAAAAAAGCCCTCAAAAAAATTTTTTTTGAACTGGGCTCCCTGAGAGCACTCAGGGCTGCCTCGTACTGCTCAACGCCTACCTGCTCAACTGCAGGGAAACAAGCTTCTGAAGGCTTTAATGGGATTTCGCCTGAGGCTGTTTTATTAAGATGTCGGCTTTTTCTGCTGCCTCTGCAGCTGACACCATTCACTGTCAGCTGTCCCCTCCCCTTCCCACCCCCACTGCCACCCCCCCAACAATGCACCAAATTATTCGCTTCATTTAGTGCTCATGGCTCAGTGTGGGCAAATTGGGAGAAGGAGCCCTACTGGGCCAGATGAACCAGGCGGAGAGGTGAAAAGCCACTGTGCTACTTAACTGGGAGTTTAAAGGGGTGGGGGCAGGCCAAAAATGGAGAGCTAAATCAATGCCACTGGGGCATACTTCCATCCTATTAGGAAGAATCATATTCAGCATCAGCATACCCATTTTGGAAGTGCATTTACATTACTCATTTGCATGAAATCTTCATTTGGGAGAGCCCGTATACAAGGTTTTGTATAATTACCTACAATATATAATGTGCATTGTATACACATTGCAGGGCCAGTTGGAAATTATGCCATTCAATTTTTAAAACTACATATTTATTAAAAGAGAAGATCAGCATGGGATTATATATTTTAATGAATGCTATATACTACTTATATACTATATATGTAATATACTTTCTGGAGAGTGGATTTGACTACAAAATGGAAATTAACATAGGTTGTGGTGGTAATGGTAAAAATAGTAAAGATAATGAGTTTGTGCCTCCATGTACGCATGCGGAGGGAGTGTATGTGTTTGAAGTATATTTGCGATACAGGGAGAGTATTTAAAACAAAATAATTCATTCTTAATTACCTGTTATTTTTACAGCAAGAATAAATTAAACACAGCTCAGCAGTCATTGTGGTGTCAAGGGTGACATCTAATTAGCAGAGGAAAATTTATGTTTATATATAACAGATCTATTAAATGTTCAAGATGTATTTAGAGCTATTTATCATGAGTGTTGACACAGGAAAAATGTGTCATGCCCCCATTTTATGGATGGGGTAAATAATGGCATAATAGGAGGCAATTGACTAAAGATGATACAGCAATTCAACATCAGAAGCTGAGAAAAATATTGTATTCTATTTCCTTTGAAAAACCTGCCCAATAACCTTGTATAACAGAAATGCTTTCACTTAGAAGTCATTCATTCATTCCATAAATATTCACTGAGTCCCCTGTTTTGCACTTACTACACACTATTTCACGTGCTGGCTAAAGGTAAAAAATCAAAAGCAAAAATTGCCATTATGTCCGCTCTCATGAAACTTCCAATTTAGCGGACAGGACAGACATTGCTGGATGAAAGTGGTACAGTTTAATAAAAGCCTTAATTTGGAGGATTTGAGGCAGTTTGGAGAATCAGATTAGGCTTCCCTGAGGGGAAGTTAACTAGGTGAAGTTGTTCGTATATATGTGTGTTGTAGGGTGGTGGTGTTTGGATACATATGTGCAAAGGCCCTCTGGCAGAAGCAAGTTGGTGCTTCTAAGAAAATAGTATGTGGTTAAAGCACAAATATCAGATAGACAGATATTGCAAGGTTTTCCTGGGGAGCTAGGGCTCAGAGCTCATAAAGCCTAGGACGCCTTGTTATCAAAGCTTTTGTTTTTTATACTAAAAGCACTGAAGATTCTTCTACTGTTGAGAGGTTTTCATTTTAAGCTTTGTTTGAGGGTGGGAGGTGTTTTATAATCCATTTCTCAGTAGTAAGAAGTCTCTTCACCTCCATATGGAGGATAAATTGGAAAGATGTGAGAGTGGAAGCACAAAAATAGCTAGGGAACTTTTGCAGAGATCCAACGAGAGATAATGGTAGGTTGAACTTGGATGATGACAAAGAAGCTGAAGAGAAATAGACAATGCTAAGAGGTAAGTGGTAGGTAAATTGGCAGGAGCTAGTAATAGAGAGACTGAGGTTCCAAGGGTAATTTCTAGGCTTCTGATTTGCAAAATGAATGAATAGTAGCTCAGTTTTTTAACACAGGAACACTGGAAGAAGATCAATTTTGGAAGAAGCAATCCTTAAATTTGGCTCTGGACGTGCTATGTGAGATGACTTTGAAATTTTAAATTTCAAAGAATCAAGTGAGAAGGTATTGAATAACTGTTGATATGGTCTAGTAGCCAGAGGTGAAGACGAACTTGAAGATATATGTAAATTATCTGTGCTTTGGTCATATTGATACCAAGGGAAACTGGTGACATGAATTAAAAGAAATAAAGGAAGAACTAGGAATATCCATATTTATCAGGTGGCTAAAAGAAACAAAATTGCAAAGGAAAGTGAGAATTAGCCAGAGAGGATGGTAAAAGTATCCTGAGGAACGTTTGCTGTCAGGAAAATAAAGTTTCTCAAAAAAGACAAAGTGTGTTCAGCAGTTTCACAGAGAGATCTAGTGCAAAGAAGTCTACATAGACATTCACTGAATTGTGCGACATGGGTCCCATTGGTTGGTGAGCACTACTACATCAGTGAGAGGTATTGAGGGCAAACTGGAATGGACCCAGAAGTCTAGCACAGGAGCAATAACCACTCTCTCAGATTGCTCAGGATTGTCACAGTTTATACCTGTTGTCCCAATACTGTCTTTAGTATCACTTCTTTTACTCTGAAAAGTGTCACTCTTTAGATGATACATTCTATGAGCACAGAAATTTTGAGTCTGAGACCTTTCTATGCATTTTTGACACCTCTCCCTCCTTGATTTGCCCTTCTCTGTGAATTAGATATCACCATCAATGGCCGGGATTCCTTTGTTCTGTATTTTCTACCTCTGTGAATATCTCTTATCAATTCTGCCTTGCAGATCTAAAATGTGATGACTCTCTTCCATCTCTGCTGTCATTACCCTAGATCAAATCACTACCAACTGCTTGTACTTCAATAGCCTTTCCTAATTTCATTCCAATCTATGCAACAGCCACAGTTACCATTTTTAAATATAGTCAAATTATGCCCTTATCCTGCAAAAAAATGAATAAAAGGATAAATGACAACCTTCAAAAACTTTCCACTGACCTTAACATAAAAATCAAACTCCTTAATATTGCCTATAATGTTTGCCATGATACTGACTCTGCATATCAATCAGATTTTATATCATTTCATATGCCTAGGTTCTCTCTCAAAACTACAGCAAAATTACACCCTATAAGATATTCAAAGTAATGCAATCCTTCCTGACATGAATGTTGCACAGGCTGTTTCACTGACTAAAAATCTTTAATTCACTCTTTACTTAGTGAACTCCTATGCATCTTTTAGGTCTAGGTTTGAAAATGTAATGCTTAGCTATGTCTTCCAATACTTCCCCCCTCCTAGTCTCTTATACAACATCGTTATTTTTTTAACTAACAATTTTCAAAAATGTGATTATATACTTATTTCTGTTTACTTATTTTACATCTATCTTACCATTAGATTCTTATCTCAATGAAGAAAATAATAATACCTGTTTACTCAATATTGTGTAGCCTAATCATATTGCAGTACATATTATATCTTCTAGGTTCACAAAATATGTTCCCACAAATATTGATTATGTACTAAGTACTATGTTATTATTCAGGTAAGGACTTCCCGAATTAATCATCACTCAAGGATTAGGGCCTATCAACTAATGACTGTTTTGTTACAAGTAATTCTTAACTACTTAATAAAGAGTTAAAGCTTATAGATCTCAAATGTAAAGGCAACGAATGCATCTTATTTATGATGCTATAAAATGAATTTAAACATCAAGGTTATGTTTGCAATGAAAGAGTGTGACTCGGTTTTAGGCATACATTTTTAAAAGACTGATGATTGTTTTTTGCATAAATATGCTCAATGTGCTTGGATACCCTAAGTCCTAAATACCTCGCTTCCTAAAATAACTACTTGAATGACCTCTACTTCTCTGGTCACCCTGGAAAACGTCAGGAGGATCAATAACCAACACTCCAGGATAACTTGAGGTAACTAGACACAGCCATGCTGTTATTATAACAGCTTCCACAATACAATAATGGAAAAGTCATCTCCCTCTGGCCTGAGAAAGAATGGCTTTCAGGAAAATGTTTATAATATACCTTATCACCATCGAGGATACCCCACTTTCCTGGTTTCTAGCCTTTAACTCCAACTCAATTGGGATCTTCTCTTTTCCTCTCCACTAAGTCAGGGAGCTGAACACCAAAACACACTTGCTTAGGCCTTATGAATCTCCTGAGTTGTTCCCCTTGTAAAGCTCTATTCATCTATAAGGACCTTTATCCCTGCAATAATAAATGAATTTATTATTCATTCATAATCCATCAAATATAAGTGTTATGAGCTATGCGCTGGGAATTCAGCATCAACAGTTGAAAAGTGTGAAAGTTCAGAAGAAAATAACCTTTGACTAGGATATTCAAAGGCTAATTGGTAGGTCAGTTGTTCCTCTAGATATTTGTAAAAGTAGACAATGTAGACCATCAATGCAGATGAACATGCACGCTACACACATATACAAGGACTGGAGTCTCACAAGATTATTTCAAAAATTTAACCCATATAAAATAGAAATCATTATCAATGGCCCAGATTTATTTGTCTATTTTCTATCTCTATGAAAAAAAGTTCTAACTAGTCATTTAGAAATATGGGTCAGAAATGTGGGTCATATCTTCAATTTCTCCATCTGTCAACTTCCTTCTATTTATGCTAGTCTAGTTTCTCTAAGAAGCATACACCAAACAGGATTAAACATGCAAGACACTAAGGGAAATAAGTATTAGAAAATGGTGAATGGAGTTTAGAGGGTGAGAAATTTATCAGGCATCCATGCAGCTATGATTGCAAGAGAGAGAGAGAGAGAAGTAGGGAAGGAGGGAGGGAGGGAGGGAGGGAAGGAAGGAAGGAAGGAAGGAAGGAAGGAAGGCAGGCAGGCAGGCAGACTTTGGACGGAAGCATCTTAGATGGTAGTGCAGTCCTAAGGAAACTTTGGCAAGACTGTCAGAGAGTCTTTGAGTCAAAGTTGCACCAGGAAAATAACCTTACATCTCCCAGGTGTTGGCCTGCTTCTCTAACCCTGAGGCACTTGGTTTTTAGCTGGTGGTGGCCTACAGATACCTAGTCTCAGGGAAAGCAAAGATAAACTTTAGCGTGCAGCCACTAGGGGCCTCAGTCATTTGCAGTTGGAGATCTGGGAATTTCATCCTTGGGGCTGCCATACTATCCTTATCAGTTACTTTATTATAGAATATCACCTCTCAACGACACTAAAGCTGTAGTCTTGTCTCAGATCTTCCTGCCTCTACTGCCTCCCATCACACCATTTCTTGTCATAATAATTACTCCTCCCTACAACCAAACTTTCGATTTAGTCATTTTGAAAGTATAAATTTAAGTATATTTTGTTTGAAAACTTCAGTGGCACCCCATATCCTATTTATTTAAGTTAAAACTTAAATTTGCTATATTGAACCATAGAAACATTTCTTGTCCTGACATTCCTCATGTAGCCTTACATTTTACAACCTTTTATTTTCCAAAGACCACGCTGAATAACCTTCCATTACCGGTCCAACTTGGGGGCTCAGGCCTGTATTCCCAGCATTTTGGGAGACCGAGGGGGGCAGATCACTTGAGGTCAGGAGTTCGAGACCAGCCTGGCCAACATGGCGAAATCAGTCTCCCCTAAAAATACAAAAAATTAGCTGGGCATGGAGGCATGCACCTGTGGTCTCAGCTACTTGGGAGGCTGAGGCACAAGTATTGCTTGAACCTGGGAGGAGGAGGTTGCAGTGAGCCAAGACTGTGTCACTACACCACTCCAGCCTGGGCAACAGAGCAAGACCTTGTCTCAAAAAAAAAAAATAAAATAAAAAAATTTCCATTACCAGCCCAACTTATTATCTGTAGCCTATAATCCTTTGCAGATAATATTCAGGCTACCCATCATGCCTCTTAAAACCATCTCACTTCAGGGTTTGGCTAATATGCCACCTCCTCTAGAAAATACTTCCTAATTTTGAGGCAAGCTGCTCCTCATATGTGTTCTCATAGAATCCATAGCTTAACCAAGTGTTCTTTACCATGCATGACAATGGCTTATTAGCTTGTCAGACTCTTCCACTGGCAACAAATACTGTAATATTTCCTCACCTAGATCAGTTTAATTTATATAGCACAATTATTTGTTAAATACATGAATATTCATACTTTACTGACATTATAATACAGAAAAAGGAGTGATAAACTATTGACAATGGAGATCAGAATTAAGGGTTTGGGTTCCAATGAGAAGCAGAGAAATGGGCCAGACCACTGTTACTGAAGCTCTAATACATCCACCAACCACAAAGTATGAACTAAGAAAATGCCAATATAGTGTCTGCTACTGAGATTTCATACAAATGAAAATGCCTCTTCAATGAATTTTTTCATTATTAACATGTGAGCCTCTGAAGTTAGTGAAAATACGTTCACTGATACGTGATATGAAGGAAGCTTCCCTAGAGTTCAAAATATGCATATATATGTCGCATGATAGCACATTAAAGTTGTCATATTAATATTTTTCAGGTTAAAAGTGATTGCGGATATCTACGCTGACATGGTGTTATGCTTCGAACAAAAGAGAAATTTTTTTTATATGATTACTCTTGGAGATACAGAGACATCATAATTCCACCTAGAAGCTGTAAACTTTGTTTCCCAAGCTTGAAGACCACTGCTACAGCCCTACTGAAAGTTTATTACCATTTTTCTCCTTTTTCATTGTCTACTATCTATACCACTTAAAGTAACATTGTGGAAAATTCAATAATTTATCCATGGTAAATTTTGCCATGTGAGAAATATAAATTTAGAGATTAGGTAGGCTTATGGTTTATGGCCACTGCGTTTTCTGACTTCCTAATAATAATAAATATTATGATAACAACAACATTGCTAACTTTTATTTGGTATGCCAAATTAAAGTAAACTCTCAGTTATCTGATATTTGGGGAATAATTTTGTTTTTTGTTAGACATTAATTACTTGCCTAATATGATAATAAATACTGTCATAAGAAAAGCTATAAAATATGAAAAGACAATACAAGTTTGCGGGCTAAAATTTGAATATTTAGAATTTGCTCTCCAAGAGCTTACAGACATGTATGGGTGTTTTTGTGTTTGTTTGTGTGCATGCCTTCAAGTCTTTAAGATGCGTAGAAAAATTATTTGGAATAAACTGGTACAAGAGTTTTTCTTTTTATGGTAAGAGTAGAAGTTCTCTACCATGGAAGTCAAAAACTGTCTGTGAATCAATCTTTATCTGAGAAGGAGAGAGAGAGTAGAGAGGCACTTAGCCTATGCCAGTACAAATGAAAATCTTCATCAATTTACCATAGAGTTTATGTAAAAACTCTGTTGTTATGAGACAGTCATAATTGTTTCTCATTGTTTCTTCGACTTAACTTTCTTATCACTTCCTCTTATCTCCCTAACTTCCAGTCAAAGAAAAGGCATCCAGTGATTAAATAAAAACAAATATAACTTTTTTATTTTTTTGTAACCTATGCTTTATATTAAAAAATTATTACTGAACTGTGACTTGAGAACCGACAGAATTTTATAACTTTTTTTACAAGCACTTCCACTAACTTACAAATAGGTGGTAATATAAACTCTGATAGAATTGTCTATTTTGTGCTCCGATTTTAAGAATTTTTTAATTGTAACTTTGTCCATCATGAGGTAAGTATGTGTTCCTTCAAACATTTCCAAGGTCATTTTAGATGAGATATTAGAGTACAATTAGAAGAGGAAGGCTAGCACAATGGGCAGAGGTTTTCTGGGCATGGTTAAAGTAGGATAAACCCAAGTGATTAAAAAAAATGATTAAAAAGGAAAGAACATAAATATATTTAGCTACATAAGCTCCAGTATGTTTCCCTTTTGTGTGTAGAAAAGACTATATGGTAACAAGGTAGAATCCCCTGAGTGCCTGTCACTCCTTGGTTAAAAGTTGATTGTTCATAAAGACATAGTCATCTGTTGGCCACTAAGGTACCATGTTATGCCATGTAACAGTTCTGCCTTAGGCTTTGAGAGAAAACTTCTTATAATAGTAACTCATTAAAATGTTCTTTAGCCAAGCGAAAGAGTTAATATCCTTCCTTGGCTCCTGACACTCAGAGAGAGTGGGGGTCTAAGAATAATTGGGCCCTCTGAAAATTATCTGTTCAAGTCTACAGTGAATGTATTTTAAATTTTTTCAAGAGAAGAAGAACAAATTGGTCCACATAGAGGTTTATATGAGATTTAAAATATCTGTAGCTGAATCTTGTGCCTAAAAAGATAACTTTATAACTTTGGAAAGTTAGCAAAGTTAAACAATATTATCATTAGCTTTAACAGCTTAAACCTGTATCAGGGTGAGCATTACTGGAACAGTCCTAAGACGGGACTTAAAAAAAAAAAGTCTGTGTTACTGACCATAGTTGCTATACTAGGAGAAGTCCAATTGGAAATGACTTTCTGGCAATATATCCTCCATTACACATGTGGAAAAAAGTGGAGCGAGGGAAGAGGGGGCAGAGAGAGCGAAGGAAAAGATAACTCTAAAAGAACCTGATATGTTAGGTAATAGGGCAAATTAAAATATAAACTTATTCATCGAGTCATACTTAAAAATTATCAGATGGCAGCTACATAACGTACTATTAGATACTAAAGATGTATGAAGTTTACACCCAACACTTTATATGTTATCCCACTAAACATCATCATACCATTGCCATCACATACACTGTAAACTCCTGTGTCCTCAGTACTGTTCTGCACTGGTTGATCTAAGCCATAGAGACTTTTGCAGTGGATGGAGAGATTTTTTACTGTCCTGATAAGGGGGTGAGGGATGCCACTGACATCCCCTGTGAGCAGGGGGTATGGATGCTGCTAAATAAACATTCTGAAATACGCAAAACAGCCCCTGGCACCCGACAAGAACAAATAATTATCCAATTCAAGGTGTCAGTATTTCCTCTATTAAGACAACCCTGTGCCACAACTAGGTAATTCAAAGTACTATAAATCACTTTTTTCCTCTTTCTCTAAAACTTTTAACCCTTTAGATGAAAATGCAGAAACAAGGTAAAGATAAATGATGATACATGGTCACATGCAAAGAGTACCATTTTAGTGATGTAAAGAAGGCTTGACAATGTTGCAGGGCAGAGAGCTGTGAAGCAGGCATGGGGAGCCTGGAGAGGCTTACTGCTGTAGGGTCTTAAATGAAAGCACGAGACTTAGATAAGTGAAGAGTAGGGTTTAGAGCCAACAAAACAAAGATGAGAGGTATGACTGAGGAGCATGTCCCAGGCAACAAGAAGGGAGCACTAACTGAGTGAGATGAAGAATAAAACTGGGGCTGACATGGGAAACATGTTATGTTATGCTAGGATATTTACATTTCAAATAAATTGAAATTTATTTAATTTACATTGTATTTAATTTATTTAACAATTCAAATTTATACTTTATTCTACAAAATAATGTAGAACTATTTAAGATATTTAAACAGCTGAATGATTTAATACTGTCCAGTTTTATGCTTCATAATTTACTTATTTCTCTACTTGTGTAAGTTGAATTAATTCCCTGAATTTGTCTCTAGTTTATTTACTTTACATTCAAACTGTTTTGGAGACTTTTTATTTACTTGAAGTGATCCACAGCTGGAAAATGCCACGCATGCTCTGGGTCTTTATTGTACTCCTGTGAAATGTTATTCATAGCTGCATGCTTTACTTTTGTTATCTTTTACCTTATATCAGAGTTACTTCTTTTGTGTTTGCATTTCCACTGAATAACTGAAAGCAGAGAGTAGGACTTCTCCATCCTGGACATTTCAATGTTTTCAGAGTTCAGTGAAAGTTTATAAACTGAGTATCTATGGAAGATCAGGAGAAAGTGTACTCTGGCATTTTAGGAGAGAAGCAGCAGGACTTACCTAATTATTATTAGACAGAAATTGTATTTTCACTTTAAAGTCACTAGATTTTGTTGAATTCTAGTACTTGTGTGATGCTTAATCATCAATAGTCAAATAATATTAATTTTACTTTACAGGTAATAAAAAGGGGAAAAGGGGAAAGAAAGAGAGGTAAAACTAGATAAAAATTGTAGGTAAAGACACCAACAAAGGGCTCAAATAGCTGTGTGCAAAAATGCAAAACTGATTTTTCATTGTTTTTAAAAGTCTTACGTCAACGAATGGAAAGGATAGAAATAGAGTTGATCTAATAGAAACAGTTCTTCCCTACTTCCTTCTACTATACACCAAAACTCACTAAGAATCAACCTCACCTGTCCATAGCTCTGCTGTGCAGAGTTAAAAATTAGCTGACTCCTAATAAATTTTTGTTGATGGAATCTTGGTAAAAATCCTGGTAACGATACTTCCCTCGCCAATGCTGATTTTCAAGTAACTAGTTCAAGCATTTTTCTAGCTAATCTATTTCCTTGGATAAAATACAATTTGTGGGCGTAAAACAGCAACCACTTTACTATGTTCATGGATAACGTAAATCAAGAATTTGGACAGAACACAGTGGGAATAGGTGACTTCTATGCTTCGTGATGTCTTGGGCCTCAGCTGAACAGACCCAAACAGCAGGGGGTTGTTTGAATGGCAGAGGATTTGTTTCTTGGTAAAGTACTGGAAGGCTGTGCTCAGCTGACCTAAGCTCCTGTAGCTGGCTGGTGGTATCAGACTGGTCAGCATTTCTACATAGTAGTTCATTGCTTTAAGAGTGAATGTTTCCCTAAACAAAATGGAAGCTGCATGGTCTTTCGCAACATGGGCACAGCATCATTTCCATAACAACTGTGTACTGTTTGTGTAGTCACAAACCCACTCTGCTTCAAAAGGAAGTGCAGAGACTCCATCTTTTAATGGAGGAAGTGCCAAAGAATTTGCAGCCATATTTTAAAACCTCCATGATAAAAGGAGAGTTTGGATAATGATATTTCCTTGCTCTTTTCCTTCTTTGGTCACAGTCCTAATTTGAGGTAAATTTTACATATTACCAGATTATTCTTCTTAGGTAAAGAGTCTGTGAACTTCATTCTTAACATTCAAACTAATTCTTCATTCTTAATACTCTTTATTCATTTCATCCACAAACATGCAAAGAGCAAGTGTCTATGTTTCTCTCTAACAAGATCAAACTAGTTGTATTGAAATGACTTTATTACGCCTAAGGAAATAGTCACCTTTCATGTATTTCACATAAGCATAATTTAGAGATCTCTGTAGGATTGCAGAGTTGTTGACTTCACTGATTTGGAAAAAGAAGTGTGGATCTACCTTAGGAAAATCTAAAGCAGATTCTAGGGCTCAGATTTTTTTTTCTTTTTTCAGATGCATGCTGACTAGTCTCCCTGTGACCACACAACCCACTATTTCACAGGACAGCTGATAAGAAGGGTCTTCTAAGTGGTTACCTTCTCTTTTTACATGCATAAGTACAGGTAAAAAGCCTGGGAGGAAATAATTTACTTAGGTATGAAGGTGTAGAACTCCAGGTTTTGTATGCTTTACATTTCTAATATTATGAGAAAATTGAACAGTTTATTTGGCACTAAGCAAATGGAATCATAACTTATGTTTTTCAATGTGAATAGCTTGCTGTATGCTCAAAGTTACTATTGGTTGTCCTTTCAGTGAACTTACGCTGGATGTAAGGCAAAGAAAGCATGTACTCCCAAACTTTTTCTTCAACCTATTGGGATCTACTTTCACGTAGCAATTAGCAGACATATTAAATCATTTAACAGTGAAGGCACTGGGTGGGAATAAAACTTAGATGTCTCTAGTCTTTCTTTCCTCTACCACTATTTAAAGAACCTCCTGGTTATGTTACTATAAGTGAGTCTATATTGTTTTTCACTCTGAAAACCAAGAGACAATGTGATAAAAACTGGAAAATAGAGAGCTCAGAACAAGTTTAACCTAATGGCTTTTAGGTGTCAATTTTTGAATTCTGTCATTTGTGAAAACATGGATGAACCTGGAGGACATTATGTTAAGTGAAATAAGCCAGGCACAGAAAGAAAAATAATAACATGATCTCACTCATATGTGAAATCTAAACAAGTTGAACTCCTAGAAGCAGAGAATAGAACAGTGTAGTTAGCAGATGCTAGAGTGAGGGAGCCAGTTGAGAGTGTTGTGGAGATAATGGTCAAAGGATACAAAAGTCAGTTAGATAGGAGGAATAAGTTCAAAACATCTACTGTACAACATAGTAACTACAGTAAATAACAATGTATTGTATGGTTGAAAATTGTTAAGAGTAGATTTTAAGTGTTCTAACCACAAATAAGCAAGTATATGAGCTAATGCATAATGTGAGGTGTTAATTTGATTAGCCATTCCATAATGTATACATATTTCAAAGCATCATGTTTTAAACCACAAATATATATACATAATTTTTATTTTTCAGTTTAAAAAGAAGGAAGGAAAGAAAGGAAGGAAGGAAGGAGGAAGGAAGGAAGGAAGGAAGGAGGAAGGAAGGAAGGAAGGAGGGAGGGAGGGAAGGAAGGAAGGAAGGAAGGAAGGAAGGAAAGAAAAAAAAGTCAGAAAGATGGGCTTAATAATAAATCTAGATATAGAGATAGTGGGTTAATATGAGGAAAGTGCTTAGAATACCACCAAGCAACCTGATCCATCCATTTTGCATTGTTACTATTATCATCACTATTACTCTTCCCATGGCTGCTGCTGCTCAAGATTCACTCAGCACTGTGGGTTCAATTCATTTCTTGCATCTTTCCTCAGACTAAAATTTATTTAGAACTTCTTTAATTAAAAAAAAAAAGTTGATTATCTTTCACGGCATTCACACCTTGCCATTTTCTGACATTAAATGTAACATGGTGAGTGATGTTGTCCTTTCAAGAAACACAAAAAAATGCCTTTTATTTGATTTATTTAAAAGTTGCTTACATTGTTTCATCTGGTTCTACTTGTCTCTCTTTTCATCTAGATTTCTTAATAATTTTATTTGTAATCTTGTGCAGGTACCTACAGGAGAAGAAAGTAATATTGACCAATCTTCAGCATTATTCAAAGTTCTAGTTTTCTATAATATTATTATACCAGTGTATACATATTAAAATTTATTTCATCTATAATCTCTCTCAATTAAAAAGACAGGGTTGCCTTCAGCTTTGTGAAATTTATGATATAAAGCACCTTAGATATGCTATTACTGCTAAACTGAATTGTATTTAGTATTTTGATTATAAATTAGGGAAATGGTACATTAACTCCTTTCTAAGACTAAGATTTAAAAGGCTCCATTTATTTGCTGTTCTAGTGTTTTGCAACATATGTTATATTTATAATTGCCTTATTAAATCTTACACATTGTAAGTGATAATCATATTGCCCAGAGCTATAAAATCATCAAAATATATAATGGCATTTTAAGTTGTTGTATCTACAAATGGAAATTTTTATTTTCAGCTTTTTAATAATGTTTTCAACTGAGTGTTGGAAAGTCATAATCTATTCAGAAAAGATATTTAGCAAGTGATAGTATGAGGAAATCACAGTCATATCTGGGAAGGCCCAAATCCTGAAATTTGCATGGATAAGCATGGACATTATAGAACAATTTTACTGTAGGAGAGAACTGAGTACAGACCATAGCTTGCTGGAGAAAACACAGATGAAATAAGATTCATAGGGCTAGCTCAACAATACTGTCTCTACTGTTGGCTTCCTCTCCTACCCTACATAGTTATGTCCATGAACTTGAATTATAATGTCCCTGTTTACTTTGACCATGGATATACCTCACTTTTTTCAGTTCCTTCTCCATTATTTAACGTACTAGATAACAAATGTAATTCAAATTCCTGTTCTGTTTCATTTGTTTCATGATTTAGCTTTACGTGTTTGACCCTGGATTTTGAAACAATTTCTGCTATTTCCAAATTAGCTCAGTAGAGAAGGCATAAATTCCTTCCCTTGACTCCTGGACTATGCATAACTGCAAAGACAATCTTATACCCTTAACACCTACTAAAGGAAGGCCCAAATCAAATAATATTACTGCAACAAAAGTGTTTAAAAATGTATAATAGAGTAGAAAGCTAGTTAGAAATTAAAATCATCAAGATATTTGACAACATACATTTAAAAATATATTTTACATGGATTTTGGACAATTTTAAGTACAGTTAAGGTTAATTATTTAATTTTTCAGAATGACAGATATTTTCTGGGAAAATGGTTGATTCCCATTTAATTGGTTAAAAAAAAAGTTTTTGTGAGATGCAGAATTATCTCTCTTTTTATAAGAAAGTACTTTGCTCTTCTACCAGTAGAATTTTAAAAAACTAAAAACAAATGTACAAACAAACAAAAAAGTCTCAGATTCTTGGCCCTCTAAAATACTTGGAATCTTGATAATGAAAATGGAAGGTGACTAGAAATGTGAAAAATGAAGTAAATAAGCAATATTTAAGATAATAAAATTTAACCACTAACCTAAAATCTTTTGTATGGTCTCCTGGTTGGCAAATATAACGCTTGTTTCATCAAGACATATAAAATTACACTGAGCTTATTTAAATAAATTAAAGTTTTCAAGTTTTTAAAATGGTTTCCAAGGTCTTTGGCCTCCCAAGTACATATTTTCTTAGGGAAAAGCAAATTAGTGGAGCACAGTTTTTTTTCTTGCTTGAGGTTTTTTAATAAAGATGATTGATATTCATTAAGAGTTTCGCTAAATTTATGTGGCTTTTCTTGCTGTGGCAATGGATATTTAAATCTCCGGTTTCACCTCTTCTACCTTTGTTTTTACTTCCTCTTTCTTTTCCTCTCTCTTCTCCACCTTGTCTTCTTCACTCTCCCCTCCCACTTAATGAAGATTTTCTCAAAATTTAATTTTTAGAATTCATCTTTCTTTTTAGATTTTTTATAAGTATATATTTTTCCAGAGCATTATATAAATGGAAATACAAATCTTAAATTAGTAATTTACTTCTAGTCCAAATTTATTTCCCAAGTTTCAGAGCAGTAATGACAATGACAATGACTGATTGGACATATCCAGAGTTTCTTCCTGATGCCCTACTTGCCCCTAAAACTCTTCATATCCAAAAACAATCCCATCGTCTGTTCCAAATCAGCCCCTTATTATAACCTACTAATTATTTCAAAAGCCCTGAGATAACCACAAAAAAAGCATCTCTGGACTCAAAGACAGGCAGCTGTGTTGGCTCAGACTGCATCATCTCCTATCTGATACCATCAATTTCCTGTTGAAGAAAATTCAATGGAGGAATTTCTTACCACGTTTTTCAAAGAAAACATCTGGAAAAGAAAGTGGAAAGAGATGATGGATAAGATGAAAACATGTAGAGTCCTTGAAACCCAAAACATTTGCTTGTGTGTGTGTGGTTGTACATACATGTACATAGGCATTATCATGTTTGAAACTAAAAATTAGAAATATACAATTTAGACTTCTTTAAGTCTATTTTTGGTTAAAGGCTTCCTTCTTTAAAAAAAACTGTGAGATATGAGAATCCTCTCCAGAATGAGCCATCATTTCCTCTGAATTCTTCTTTTTGCCAGAGCATTCAGCAATGTAGCCCAGAGAAAAGGCACTGACACATCTGGTTAAGCCAGATCTTGGGTAAACAGAGCTTGTGGAATAGTGCATAGGGATGAGAAGGCCTAACTTGAGAATGTATTACTTTTGCTTTTACAAGCAGAAGATTAACAAAATCTTCTGAATATATGAGTATGAGCTGGGGAACTAAGTTAGGGACAACGGGTTAGGTGGTAGGAGAAAAAGTGACAAAATCAAACAACGAAAAATAAAACATAAGGTAATGTGTGGAATAGCAAAGAAAGCTTGAAATAGAAATCAGTCATCCTGGGTTTTATTCCTGGCTCTACTAGCAATGAAAAACAATCTGTGGAATTTGACCACCACGTACCAATCTCCTAAGATTCTATTATTTAATTGTTTTCTAAGCCATTAGGTAATATAAATTCTGCCCTTATCCATATTGACTTATTTTTCCTTTGAGAGAATTGTGCTGGTTCTCTACACAATGGGAACAGGGACATGGACTAAAATAAGCAGAATCCTCCATTTACAGAGTAAATGTTCATATCCCTCAGTAGAGATGCAAAGATCATTGAAAGACCCTTGACTGCTTAAATAAACTGTGGTTCATCCACATAAGGAGGTAAAAAGATATGATGAAAATCTCTATGTATTGCTATAGCACATTTTGCAAGACATAACACTAATCAGAAAAAAGCAGGATGCAAAAGAATGTTATTAGTGAAAAGACATCACATGAATAACATAAAGAAGCATATTTTTATTGATACATAATATTGGTACATATTTATGCAGGACATGTGGTATTTTGTTATTAGATTGATGCAAAAGTGATTGCATTTTTGCCATTAAAAAAATAGCAAAAACTGCAATTACTTTTGCACCAACCCAATACATGCATAGAATGTGTAATGATCAAGTAAGGAAGTTTAGGGTATTATCACCTCGAGTACTTATTATTTGTATGTGTTGGGAAAACTTAAAGTCCTTTCTTTTAGCTGTTTTGAAACTGGACCCCTTCCTTACACCATGTACAAAAATTAACTCAAGATAGATTAAAGACTTAAATGTAAAACACAAAACTATAAGAACCATGGAAAACAATTTAGGCAATATCATTCAGGGCATAAGGCACGAGCAAAGCTTTCATGATGAAGATGCCAAAAGCAACTACAGCAAAAGCAAAAATTGACAAATGGGATCTAATTAAAGTGTTTATGCACTGCTAACGAAACTATTGGTAGAGTAAACAGACAACCTACAGAATGGGAGAAAACTTTTGCAAACTATGCATCTGACAAAGGTCCAATATCCAGCATCTATAAGGAACTTAAACAAATTTACAAGTAAAAAACCAAGCAGCCCTATTAAAAAGTGGGCAAAGGACATGAACAGACACTTTTCAAAAGAAGAAATACATGTGGCCAAAAACCATACACAAAAAGCTCAACATCACTGATCATTAGAGAAATGTAAAGCAAAACCACAATAAGGTAGCCTCTCACACCAATCAGAATAGGTAGTATTTAAAATAACAACAACAACAACAACAACAACAACAACAAAAAATGACAGATGCTGGTAAGGTTGTGGAGAAAAAGGAACACTTACACACTGTTGATGGGAGTATAAAAATACCATTCAACCCAGCAAACCCATTACTGTATATGTACCCAAAGGACTGTGAAGTGTTCTCTTATAAAGACACATGCATGCATATATTTATTGCAGCACTATTCACAGTAGCAAAGACATGGAATCAACCTAAATGCCCATCAATGATAGACTGGATAAAGAAAATGTGGTAATACACAGTATGAAATACTATGCAGCCATAAAACTAATGAAATCATGTCCTTTGCAGGAACATGGATGGAGCTAGAGGCCATTATCCATGGCAAACTAATGCAGGAACAGAAAACCAACTACGGCATGTTCTCACTTATAAGTGGGAGCTAAATGATAAGAACAGATGAACACATACAGCGGAACAACACACACTGGGGTATGTTAGACAGTGGATGGTAGGAGGAGAGAGAGGATCAGGAAAAATAACTAATGGGTACTAGGCTTAATACATGGATGATGAAACAATCTGTACAACAAGCCCTCATGACACAAATTTAGCTATGTAACAAACCTGCAAATGTAGTGCTGAATTTAAAATAAAAGTTAAAAAAAATTCGGCACATTGTTATTAACTGTAGTTACCCTACTGTGCTGTTGAACATTAGAACTTATTAAGAATAACTTATATGTATTTAAGAGTTTCCTTCTATGCAGACCCTGAATGAGAGTTCCTGTAGTGACTTTAAACACCTTTCTACTTGGGAATGATGAAAGTACTGGGTAGACCTAGATCCCAGTAAAATATATGAGTTCACTATTTTGTCCAAATGAAGGAGGAAAAGAGCTGAAATACATAAAGAAAATCTACCTCCTTCTTTGGAAGAGATATTGGGGCTTTACCAAGAGAATGTTCAAACTACTGAGATTCCTTTCTTCCTCACAAGTCTTTCCTTATTATGGATGCTTTCTCATTTTTATCTTCTTAGTTTGGCTCATACGATTTTTTCTCTCCACTTCATGTATGCCTTCTCCCTGCTAAATCATTTCCATCATTACAAAAGGCATGATCTATTATCTGCTATTTTCTATGTCTCTTTTTACTTCACATTTTCTTGTAGCTACTGTGTCATTTCTCTGTCCTCTTTGACAGCAAAACAAATCAAAGCATGTATCTATTTTCCCTTATCCCCACAGCCTCAACATTCATCCATTTCTCATCCTCTCCAATTGGACCTGTACGCTTACAGATGCATGGAATTGTTCTTGGTAAGGTAACCAATAGCCTATAAATTCACAAATTCAAGAGGTTTTTCTCCCTGTATTCCATATTTCAGCATTGTTTTATATATCCATGTCATCCCATTTTTCCCAAACCTTGGATCCTCTTGGAAGTAGAGTCAACTTTGTAGGAAGATGTCATTGATTATCACTGAGATGCCCTATGGCATAGTGGCTGCCCTGTTGCATCTCCCCATCAACCTCACTCCCATGCCCCAAACCTACAGACTCTCCATTCATCTAAATCCTATCCCTCCTTCAATGCTTACTTTCATCTCCACCTTTTCTGTGTGATTACCTTTGTCTCAAAACTGTCATATTATTCATATGGCTACTTACTTAGCATTTATTATATGCTATCATGCCTAAGCTGCCTTGGAAGTACATGCTGTCTGTCTGTCTATCTATCTATCTATCTATCTATCTATCTATCTATCTATCTATCTATTTATCTATCTATCCATCCATCTATCTTCTATCTTCATCATCATCATCTATCATCTTCTATCTCTCCACCCACCCACCCTGCCAGACATAAGTTTCTTTGTACAGAAGTTTTGTCTCAAACCTCTAATTTTTTCATTGCATACGGTTATGGACTTGAACCTGAGCCATATACTGGAAAAAAGAAACCTTTTCTTATTGCATCACACACAAAGCTGTCATATTGTTTACAAATTAAGTAACCGAATTTGAATTTATCTGCTTCTGGACTGCCACATTTGTTCGACTTTCAATGCGTTTATTCTTGCATAAGACTATTTTGATTCATTGAGTGAGAAAGAATAAACATGATTTAATGGTGACATTGAGGAAAGACGAGTTTTCTTGAATTTAATTCACAGTGACAGTCAGATAACAAGATCACTTCTCTCATTTAAGAAGAAGGATACAGGAGGAAGGAGAAACACCTTATTTATTTTTCCAGTGGCATTTCTCTTCTTCATACCTTACAAGTGACCATTTTGTGCCTGACAAGAAAGAAAAAAAAACTCATGTGTTTCTTGTTGTTGTCTCAAACTGGGACTCCACAGTGCTATTCTATAAATTAGAACTTGAGAATAAACTTAGTGAAAATTAACTGTGGACTGTAAGTTTCCCTCTAACAGGGAGAGAAGAGTGTGGTTTTTGTATTGCCTCATTATTTCCAAAACTCTGAAAATATTAGAGGAATTTTCCTACACATGTTTATAATACAACTAAAGGAAGTGATAGAGAAAGAAAAGTCATAGTTTATGGATGTCTCAACCTGCAAATTATTACATCAAGTGTTCCACACAGGTTATTTTAAATTTTACAACAACATTGACTAATAGGTAATATTATATCAATTTTCCACATGAAATAACTGGGGTGCAGAAAAATTAACAGGCTTCTGATTTCAGGACAAGATGTCATAAATCCATTTTCCCTGCTACTTCCCTCTAAATACAACCAAATTATTAGTAAACAATTCAACAGTAATAATAAAAGGACTCAAAGATACAAAAGGGGAAGGCAGACTGGCTAGTGATGCCAAGATTTAAGAAATGACACCACAGTGATGTTCCTGAGCTTTTAAAAATTTTCCATATATTTCCAAGAGAGGCCAGTAACCCAGAACTGACCACAGGCATAAGCACAACAAAGAAACAAAAAATAAAATAAGAAAAGCCTATTTTCTTTAGCCAAATGACTAGAAAAGGAGAAACTAAGCAGAGACCTTACCAGGAGATTCCAACTCCAGACCAAAACCCATAGCATTTGCAAAGTGGATATGCTGGCATTTGCAGGGTGCTTGACATCTTCTAGCCCTCTAATCAGTGGCAGAAGTTATCCAGGCCAGCCAAATTTCCTGAACTTCTAATATGATGGCCCCATGCAGCCCAAGTAGCACTTGAAGGAACTGAGCAGCAGCCTCAGAGTCAACAGAATAATGAACACCAGAACGGCATTGCAAGGAATCTGAAAACTCAGTTGTCATTGCAGTTACAGCTTTAGCAGTAGGTCAGTACCTACACACTAAACCTAAACAAGATGACTGCCTGCTAAAACACACATCATCTTCAGAATCAGGAGAAGGAACTTGAATGGGAAAAAATATCAATTGACAAACGCCAAAATGAAGTAGATATTGAAATTATCTGACAAGAACTTTAAGACAGCCATAGCAAAAATGCTTCAACAATTGTGAATTATCTTAAAACAATTGAAAAAAAAATAGGAAGTCTTAACAAAAACATTGAAATTATTTAAAAAAACAAATAGAAATTATAGAAGTTAAAAATACAATAACCAAAATGAAAAATGCATTGGATGGGCTCAGAGGAGAGTGAGATGACAAAGGATTGAAAGAGTGAACTTGAAAGGGAACAATAGGGTTTATTTAAACTAAACAACAGAAATAAAATATACTGAAAATCAATGAACACAGACTGAGAGGCTTATGGGACCAAAACAAAAGATTCAACATTCATATCATCAAAGATACAGAACAAGAAGATAAAAATGCGGGGCTAAATGATACTAAAAAAATAATAATAATAATGGCTGAAAACTTCCCAAATTTGATGAAAACTATTAACCTGTCGATTCACAATCTGACCAAATCCAAATCCAATAAACCAAAGAAACTTATGCCAAAAACTTTATAGTCAAATTTCTAAAAATGAATTACAAAGTAAAACACAGCCAAAGAGAAATGATATATTACCTATCGAGCAACACAAATTCAAATAATAGTACATTTCTCATTTAAAATCATGGGGACTAGAACAAAGGAGTACATTTTTCAAATGCTGAAAGAAAACTGTCAGCTATCAACTCTGTATCATGTGAAAATATCCTTTAAAAGTGAAAGAGAAATCAAAACATTCTCAGAGTAATAAAATAAAGAGAAGTTTTTATACCAGATCTATTCTTAAAGAATGGCCAAAAGAAGCTTCCAGAAACAAACAAAAAAATAGTAATCATAACCGAAGAAGCCTTGGAACTTTGAAAAAGAAAGGACAGAATGGGCAAAAATAGCAGTGAATATAATAGACTAATCTTTAACTCATAAGTTTCCTTAATATTTGATGGTTGAAGCAAAAATTATAATACCAGTTGATGTAGTGCTCGATGTATGAAGAAGAAATACTTCTTTTTGTAAGTGAGGAAGGATCTAAATGGAAATAAAATTTTAATATTCATATAAAATGGTAAAATGTCAACATCGATGAGCTGTGAAAAGTTACATATGTCATATATATATGGTAATACCTAGAAGAATCACTAAAAAAATTATACAGAATAACATATTCAAATACATTATAAATAATTCTAAATGAAACTCTTCACCATATTCAAATAATTTCTAAAAAGTCAAGAAAAGAGTAACTTAGAAATGATGAACAAAACAAACAGAAAACAAGAAATAAAATGTCAGAGACCTATCATATCAATGATTACTTTAACCATTTTAAATACACAGGTTAAAATACAGAAATTAGCCTAGTGGATTAAAAAAAGAAAGAATACGATAAGATGCACAGCCTTATTATACATTGTCTAAAAGAAACTCACTTTAAATAAAATGATATAAGAAAATTGAATGTAAAAGGATGGATAAATAGATATCACACAAACATCAACTTGTTTAAAAATCAAGAATAGTTATATTAATGCCATACAAAGTATACTATAAAGCAAAATAAATTAGTAGAAATAGAGTGATATTACATAATGAAAAGATCAAGTTGTAAGGTAAATACAGTCATCCTGAATATGCATGCACCAAACAACAGGGTTTCAAAATGTATGAAGCAAAATCTGAGAAGCTAAAATAAGTACTATAAAAAGTATTAAAAAGTAATAAAAGAAGTACAAATCAATAATTGCAGTTAGGCATTTAAAACCCTCACTCTGAGTAACTGGTAGAACCACAAGAGATAAAACAAGCAATTATATAGAACTAAACAATACTATCAACCAACAGAATCTGAGTATATCCTGTGATGATGATATAACTGTACACCGTGATTGTGAAAATAGTCATACACATGTGATAAAACTGAACAGAATTGCACACACATACATACACACACACGAGTGCATGAATAACCAGAGAAACCTGAATAAGTTCTGTGAGTTGTACTAATGTCAATTTCCAGGTATTAATACTGTATTATAGTTAAGCATGATATTAATACTGGGGAGGCTAGATAAATAGTTCACGGGATCCCCCTATATATTTATTTGAAACTACATGTAAATATGTAATTATTTCAAAATAAAACTTTCTTTAAGTTACAGGAAAATGGTAACTTGAGAAATATATTCAGAATGGTGCCCAAATCCAAATATAACTTGCTGTCTCTCCAGGTTGTATTCACTGTCCTTATTCCTTAAAAATAAATTGAAGTATCTGGAAGGCTCATTAGTCTTTTTCTCAATGAAAATCTGAATAATTATTCAAATGTCTATATAACATAGGGAGGGAAAAGCTGTAACAGTAACTTTTCATCATTTACACAAATATATTTTACAAGGACATCTCAATTCTCTACCACTCTTTGCCAGTGAAGACATTTATGAAATTCTGATCCATTGACAATTTAAAATTTCTAAAGGAAATCACAATAATTTAATACATTGAAAATGTAATAAAATCTCCTTACAGATACTATGTTGTGGAAATTATCAAAGCAATCTGAGCTTTCATTTTTAGAGTCTAGAGCAAAGTGCAACTTTTAGATCTCATGAAAGAAACAGAGCTTATTTTAATTCCTGTAGGGTCACATCTAGCTTTAGCCACAAGCTAAAAACAAAACATGTTTACATACCTTATTGCAAAAATAAATAAGATAATACCATAACTTTCCATAGCTTTCATATCTCTGTAGTCATCTTTCACTCATAAAATGGGATTTTTTTAAGTAAGGAGTCATTTTGCTGATAATTTTATTCAATATGCTTTTTTTTTTCTAACATAAAGATTTGGTGACAACATATTCAGCCTTCCTTAGTTTATTTTTTTAATTTTATTAAATAAATCACTTAAGGATCAAGTCAGCTCATAGAAAAATAGAAAAAAAAAGCCTCAAACACTCCACAAGAATAGACGTTGAGCCAAAATCTCTGTAACTTAATCCATCCAACAGTCCAGAAATGTACACAGAAAGATGAATGCTGTTGTATGATCTATATTTTTAAAACGTTGGTTCGAAGTTATAAATTTTCCTTTTTCTGCAATATGTATTCATTTTCCACTCAGACTAAACAGAATTCCACAATTTCATAAATTATCAAGCTATTTAGGATGCATAATTAATTGGATTGTACTGTGCCATATTTATGAGGGTTATTCATGCACAGTATGAGATAATCATAAATTATTTTGTTAACAAAATCTCTTGAGAGACTTTTTAAAGAGTCTTCCCTTGAGTAACTTTCCTCGGTGTGACTGCTGTCTGATATTTTTTTGTTGGTTAAATCAGGAATGAGCTATTTATCACTTTATGATTATCAGTCTAATACGAAAAATAAGTAATGTACAGAGGAGGTGCAAAACAATATTGGGATTTAAAATCTTCAAATGTTAGAAATAATTTGAAGGAAAAGACAAAATGCTATTTGTAGATTTGATGCCTACATTTATATTTAAATTTATCTATGAGTTCCAATTCTCCATTTCTTGAAACAAAATTTGTAAAAACTCTGAGGGTTTTATAATTTTTGGAGCAACTTTTGAAAAGCAGAATTCTAAGCAGAGTTCATGACCATAAATATGAGAAGGGAAAGGAAAGTGTTTTCTAAAAAAATATAGAAGGCCAAACACATCAAATGATATTTAATTGGGACTGGAAATATTCCAAGTTTGACTTTCAAAAAAAAGCTTTCATTACAATAGTTCATGTTGGGCTCATGTTGAGCTTGCCAAAAATTCAAGCTAGATCAGAGCCTTTTTTGAAATAAACACAAGCTTAATCTGATGTAGATATTTCAAAACTCCCACTGCTTTAGTTATAACATCATCTGTTACTGAATGATTTATAAATCACCCTCTATAGACATATTTCTGCGAGATGGAGGGTGAGATATTTTAACCTGAGGACATAAGGACATGTCTAACTCATACGTTAAAGCCACATTTAGAACAACTCTTCTTGGACACAAACAAACAAGCTTTTTCTGTCCATGCTTTTTTAAGATGGTGATTGTATCTGAAAATTCACAGTACCTAAAATGCTACTCTTTTTTCCCCAGTGATTAGTCAGTACATGGTCATTGTTGGTATTATTCAGTGCCACTAGAGGACTATTCTTGAGAGCCTGCTGCATGCCAGGATCTCAACTGTGTGTTTTTAAATAGCAACTAAGATTCTGAGCTCTTGAGTCTGACTATGGGGCTTGACTTCCAGCTTCCTGATCCATTGCTGTGGATCTTGAGCCAGTTACTTAATCTGTATGTGCCTTACCTATCTCCCTGTTAAAATGGATATAATATGCTAATGCCTGTCTCTTAGAATTGCTGTGAAGAAATAAGTTAATGCATGTGACTCCCTTAGAACAGTGCCTGGCATGAAAGCATTTATTAGATGTTAGTTATTATTATTTTTCAATTATTTTACCAATTTTACAGAAGATAAACTTGAAGTAAGTTAACTTTCCTAAGGTTTCGTGATAGAAATGCGAATACTGGCTTATTTGTTACCAATAAATTTTGTGCCCAATAATGACTGGTATTATTTCTTTGCAATATTACTCACTACTTTATGAGGACACATAATAATTTCAAAAGTTAAGAGTTCTCACTGCAGGATGCTTTGGTATATGTCTTTTAGTTAAATTTGTACCTTAGCATATCCAGAAAAAAACAGTTGTACTTAAGAATGTTAGTAGGAGAGAGAACGTAATAATCTATATAAATTTTCAGGAAGTCACTGAAAATGGACACTAATTTACAAACTCCAGTGGTATTTATAGGAGCAGGTATATCTATTCCCTGACCGTGTGGAAATACCTGTGTAATGTCAGTACATCCAGAAGAAAAGTCGTTAGAGGGTAGTTAAGGCAATTGGCAACACAAAGTGAAGACTTCTTAAAAATATTCAATTTTTAAATTGAGAGATTTATATTCAAAAACAAAAAGCTTATGGTGTTCAATTGCAGGGAGATCATTTTTACCATAACAAGTCTGGGACAGACTCTCTGGTTCAAGTCATTATTCTATCTGTATAAGTTGGGATAAGAATGTAACTAAACCATGCATACTACCTACCAGGTAGATTGCTGTAAAACTTAAATAGGCAATGCTTATAAAGCACTAATCACAGAACCTAGAATATTTATAAGCACTCGATAAAAATCAGCTGCTACTGGCAGTGGTGTTGATGGTATTGCTACTTCCCACAGCAAGCAAAACAGTTTTGTCTGACTGCCCCTCTGCCTAAGTCCATTACAAACAGATGAATTAAAAATAGGGACTTCCATGGGTAATCAGATGAATTGATACATTCTTCTTTTTTTTATTTTTATTTTTATTTTTTACTTTATTTATTATTATTATACTTTAAGTTGTAGGGTACATGTGCATAACGGGCAGGTTTGTTACATATGTATACTTGTGCCATGTTGGTCTGCTGCACCCATCAACTCGTCATTTACATCAGGTATAACTCCCAATGCAATCCCTCCCCCCTCCCCCCTCCCCATGATAGGCCCCGGTGTGTGATGTTCCCCTTCCTGAGTCCAAGTGATCTCATTGTTCAGTTCCCACCTATGAGTGAGAACATGCGGTGTTTGGTTTTCTGTTCTTGTGATAGTTTGCTAAGAATGATGGTTTCCAGCTGCATCCTTTATAACAGTACATGGATAGGATTACAAAAGACATTCTCTACTGAAACAAGAGGAAATGGCTACCTCATAAAGCAAGCTATTTTCCTCCGCTTTATGGTTTAGCCTAGGGAACTTCAGCACCTAGGTCTATTGTGGTTTCAGATCCATCCTGCAGCATCTGAGCAAGTGCTGCAGGAAGAAGGAGGATCAGCAGCTGTTTTGTAACCCTCCAGGGATTTTGTGATATCAGTGCACGTAAGAGAGCCCTGTAGAAATAAACAGGGTAAATGTCCCAAGATAGTATTTGAGAAGTCTTAAGATGAGAATGCAGAAGAAGTATTTATTTTCTTTTTGGTAGCAATTATTCTGTGTGATAATGGACTCAAATGTAATAATTATTATTAAGCAATTATATAGCACTTTATTTTTGCAAAGTGCTTTACGATAATTTTTATTAGATAGTCATCACAATAACCCTGCAAAAGAGGTCATAATATCTTCAAGGAGGATAAGATAAAGCTACTTTTTTTCTGAAATAGCTTACAATAAAATGTTCTAATTTTCCTAATTCTAAATACAAGAGTTTCATGTTGTGATTTGTTTGACCATCTAGCACATGACCTGGTTTAATAATGTGCAATTTGGAATCACCCTGCCTGTTAACTGCCTGATGCAATTGCAAAGAAAATCCTGCATCCTCAAGGGCAATACAAATAATCGTAAAGATTAAAAATGTGAAGAGCAGACAACAGCAGGACAGAAATTCAAGAAAAGGAATGGTTAATGAAATTTTATAAATTGTTTAATCAGAACAACAATAAAATTAATATTTGCATTGTTTTACAATTCCCCAAACACTGCTTTTTTTCTTTATTTTTACTTTTATTTATTTATTTATTTTTATTATACTTTAAGTTCTAGGGTACATGTGCACAACGTGCAGGTTTGTTACATATGTATACATGTGCCATGTTGGTGTGCTGCACCCATCAACTCGTCAGCACCCTTCAACTCGTCATTTACATCAGGTGTAACTCCCAGTGCTGTTCCTTCCCTCCTCCCCCTCCCCACAATAGGCCCGGGTGTGTGATGTTCCCCTTCCCGTGTCCAAGTGATTTCAATGTTCAATTCCCACCTATGAGTGAGAACATGCAGTGCCCCAAACACTGCTAACCGATGTATTTAATAATTAATGTTTTGATTATCACAATTTACTAAGTAAGAATTTTAAAAAGCTTTTTTTATAGACACAGAAATGGAGTTCAAAAGGGTGAATGACAGCTGAAGGTCATACAACTAATAGTCAGTAAAATCGGTCGTTTACAATGTCTTTCTAATCTCAACCGAGCTAGCTCTAGTCAACCTAATGGTTTAAGTGGTGTGACCAATTCACCTAAGGCTAACAGGCTGCAAAGAAAAGTAGAAGTTACCCTTTTGCAAAACTGTCAGTGTAGGCTAGGTTATTGCGTAAATCATCTCCTCCCAAATAACGTATAACTTCAATTTGTAGAAATGTGCATTCACGCTGTCCTTGGACAGCTCCACGGGGAATGAGAAGTGATGGTATTTTGGAGTCCTGTCACTGTCACTGGTAGTCAGGGTGACTGTGTTTACAGTACCAGTGCCATTGCATATTTATCCGAACAGTGGTCAGAACGATATAGAAATCCATGGCCAAGAAGGGTATTACCTTCCGATGCCATCTAGCACTATTCAAAGGATGCTAACATTACAGTAAACGTGCTGCCAAGCACTTGTTACCCTCTGAAAATTCAATCTGTTGCTCTCCAGAACACTAGGGAAAATGGTGTTGTAAGAGGATAGGGCAGCCGCATCAAAAGAAGTGTTTAGTTCCAGTAGCCTAGAGCAAAAGTTTGGGCTTCTTTCTGGAAAAAAAAAAAAATATATATATATACACACACACACACACACACACATACACACACACACACACACACATATATATATATTACTGGCTGCATCAGGTAGGAGTTCTTGGCCTTCTTTAATTGCTGTGTTTAACTTATGAAGCACTGCAGGCCAAGAATATGTACACATGGGAGACTTATCTAGACAATGCTGTGGACAGATGTACTCCAGACAGCAGCGAATAGGTGTGAAATAAAGAGAAGAAAAAAATGGGGAGTTCTATTTGTACCCACAGGGAAGAAAAATTCTGTACCCAGCAGCCAAGAGCCAAATCAGACCCAAAGGAGGCATCGCAACTGAAGAAGTTAAAGAACTGGGGCCAGCAGAGCGCTCAGAGGAAAATGCTGGGCTTCTGCCTCTCCTGTTTGTGTTAAATGTAGGATTACTCTTTTATGTTCTCATCATTCTCTACTGCCACTGTCTATCAACCCAAGTGTGCTTGCTGTTGTCAATCTGCAAGGACACGATCTGATTAAAACATCCTGTGGAAGTAGTGACATAGATTTCTGAGGAAATCTTTTGGAAGCTTAAAAAATAAAATATCATGGCTCTATTGGAAGTAGAAATCTCCAACATGAAGTTTCAAATGTGAGCTTCTTTTAGGTCATGAAACATGACTCGGACTTTCCCATGCCAGGTACTGTGAGGCAGGTGCTTAACGTCGACTTACCTGAGGCTTAAACATGGACTTCAGGAGGCAGCAATGCTAATAAAAGTTGCAAGAAGTACTGCCTTTGAAATGTTTTTCAGAATACTTTTTAAAATAGGTGTTAAAACAATAATCCAAAAGTAGATATTCTTGAATAATGAAAGCCTGAATTCTTTCATGTTGTACAGAAGTATTTATTTTATACAGGGATATTTATTTTCTAGAAGATTAATTGTATAAGCAACCAAGAAAGTGGAGTTGTCTAGAAATAAATGTGGAAAATTAAATTATGTAGAAATAAATGTATCCCATCTTCCTTGGACAGCATCTAACCATTCATATTATACATATTATCTCACCCCACATAAGGCTGTGGAGCCAGATAATAAATGGGGAAATGAGGGTTTGTTTTCCTTTAAGAAAAATAAAACAAAGTACACATACCAAAAGTTAACTTAGGGAAATTTAGTTGACAAATATATTTAGTATTATTTTCCGAATGGTTGCTGAAAGTATTTTAAAGTGCTCTTTCTAAAAAATAAAACAAAACACTGTTTTTCTATATTACAATGTGCTAATACTAATGATGATTAAAGAGAAATAATCGTATAAAATAATTACCATGACTATGTAAAGTAGATTTGCCCAAGGGCAGATTCACCTTCCACGAGGCCCTCTTTCCCCTCCTTGACTGTCAGTTTTTCCAACTTCTCTATTAAGGGCTTTGTCCATCTTTGTGGGGGAGATTGGGCCTGGGCAGGGGAAGCAAGAGGATGAGTAGCAGGGGAGTTAGTCACCAGGTTCTTTATTTTCTTGGTGAGGGATGGAGCACCTTCTCCTTTGTGAATCCTCTTTGTGGGATCAGCAATTAGGCCCTTTGCTCCCTGGAGTCTTGGGGCAGCTGTCAAGAGCACAGACCACTACATGGCCTCAGAGCTGCATTTTAATTTTGCAGATGAAGGAAACGGCCTCACAGGAGTGGGGGACTGTGCGGTTGAGGCTGGCTAATATGCAGACTTTTTCCAATAGGGTTTATAAGTTAGCAAATCTAATCTTAACTTTTTTTACTTCGGGTCTAATATCCAAAATGAGAAAAATTCAATTCGCGAAGAAAAATTCATAATTAGAACCTAGAATATCTAGTTAATTATGTGATCAGTATAGCGAAATTAGTTATTTGATATTTTATTGACAACACATTCATATACATCAACTACATATCTATATATGTAGATAAAGATAAGTAGATATATTTTTCTATATACATATGCATACATGCAAACAGTTTTAAAACTGTTATCTTTTTAATTATTCATCTTATCAATATGAATATATAAAACATGTATAAAATTCCAGGAGAATTTATGTAAGGAAATACTTGCCTATATTTGGCAGAAATATTCTTTTAAGCTGTTATAGTAATTAGAATAATTTTTTGCATTTTCAATTCATGCAAAAAATTGTCGCATAATTTAACACTCAGAATATTAATATTGAGTATTCTCAGCTAGCCTTTTAGCTCTTTAAAAACCTGGATTCTATTTTAATTTATTGCATTTCCAGACAAATTACATTCATAAATATGCACTTTAAATGTTTAACTTGGCTTTGTATAGAAATATGCCAAAGTGTATATTAGCACATATTGGCAGGTTAAATGAACCAAGGTACCCATCATCAAGCTTAGGATAAACCATTGTTCTAAAAACAATGGAACTCCGAACCCACAAAAAGACCTATGAAGATCTCACCAGAACTGATCCAGCTCCTTTCTTCTGTTTCTTATTCTTTTCATTTCTCTTAGCCACATCTTTCACTAGGAGGATTTGGTAAAATAATTAGGTTGTATTTTGACAAATTGAGGCTTAAAGAACATATATTTAGCTAAGAAATCTTATAATATCATAAGAGCTGGAGTTTGCCTTTAGGGAATATACATTTCAAACAGGACTACCCAAAGCACGTAATTTTGGAATTTTAACATCTCTCTGTTGAGAAAAATAACAAAAAGTTATACCAAAGGACTTAATTACATCAAACTACTCTTTTTGAGGTACTTATAATGAGTATGTTTGGTTGAAGAAATAAACATTTAATTGAATTAAACTGCAAAAAGCAAACTCATGTGCTTCAACACACTAAACTATTTTTGATGATTTTAGTTTGGCAAATTAAACATCATAAAAATATACATAGCAAGTTTTAATTTGCATTCTCTCTCAAATGCCTATACTTTCCCGTGAGTGTTCCTTTAACTGCCCCAAAGCTTTTAAAGCAAAAACAAGAAGGAAGGGACACGAGAAAGAATTTAGAAAGGAGATGGTTACTGCAAGTGGTTCTGCAGTTGCCTCTCTTCTTACACCCCTTCATTTTCAAATGTCACGAAAATTGAGAGGTGCAAAAGACTGTGCTAATTTTCCTTATAGCTTTGGTCTTCACACTAATTTATTACCCCAATGCCTCAGAAATTGGTCAAGTTAAATATTTTGCTTTCCTTAAACATTTTTTTTCTGGTGAAAAGAACACACTGTTTATTCATTAATGACTGGCCATAGTTTCAATGAGTAGAACGTACTCTATAAGCAAAACGCAATGATTACAGTGATATGTACAACACACTTTGTTCCAAAAAATTAAGGCACGTATAGAAATCAAAACTGACAAAAAAAAAAAACCCACTTATATTTGAATGTTGCCTCTGCCCAGATATTTGCAACTATATCAAAGCTCCCAGCTGGGGTCTTTGTCAAGAATGTGCAGCACTCTCATGTTTACAATGCAGATGAGTGAATAGATCCTTACTGTAGCTCAGTAATCTTTCCCTTCTTTACTCCCTTGCACCTCTCTAGTGTTACTTCAATCCCTTTAATCTGAAGTTAGTACCTCCGATGTTTTGAAATCTTTTATTGTCCAAATTTTGACCACATAGTTGACACTCTAGGTTTTGCCCAGAGGTGAGCCTAAAGAAATTTTGAAGAAGGCTGCATATCCCCAGAGCGATGTGCCTCTTCTTCCATTGCCCTCTCTTTACCATTGGTGATCACATGATCCCAAGGGGGAGGCTGCTACCCCTCCCCCTACCCTACGCCCGATTGCACCCAACCTGGGACCTGGTTCACCTTCCTGTCCCTAAGGTTCTCTCACAATAATAACCTAATAACTTGTTAATGCATAGGACTTGTGTGCCAGTCCCCATGTCAAGGGCATCAGAGAGTACAGGTTATTTCATCTCCACAACAAACCGATGAGGCTGGTGTCACTAACCTGGCTTCGCAAATGAGGTAATGGGTACTCATAGAAGCTCAGTGGTTTCCCATACCCACAGAGCTCATAATAAGCAAATTTAAGTAAATGATTACAAGTCGTTATGGAACAACATATCAGGGATCTTGCACATAGTACTAAATCACCAAAGACTGGCAGTATCAGACACTGGTCATGGCAATGCAAGGGGCTATTTCGGTATTTGGGTGTTCTTAAGGTCACACATTAAAATTATTCCTCAGACTATCTTAAACACCTAAAATGCCCATAATATAATCTGCTCTTTTCATTTTCTCCATTTTTTATGCCTACGAGTGAAGGATTTAGAGTGTGAGTCTACCTTGAATGACTAGAAATCCTGCAAACTGACAGAACAGTTAGAAAAGGATTTGGATAGTGAAAGGAGGTTGACCTTTGGAATTATAGACACTATGATTGTAATGCAAGCTCATTCACTTAGTAGCTAAATTTCTCTCAAGTATGTAAATAACTTCCTCTTACCTGGTCTGCAATATGAGAATAATAATCTATTGAGAGAAGTTAAGTTGATACCAGTCGTTTATTTTGTAATCCTTAGTCTGGATTCTCAAAAATTGCAGTTAATATTTCTTGTACTCCAGGATTAAACCGTTTTGTAATCTCTCTGCCATTAGGCATTCCCTTATCTAATAAACAGAACAAGTCACTAATTATCTGAGTCCACTTGTTTTAGAATATTTTGCTGTCACCTTTTCCTTATTGAGCTATGCAATTTCAGTACTCACCTAATCTTTCTAATCATGCTGATGCTAGGTAGAGAACCAAATACAGAGATGCAGAGCTGACTGTTACAAAACACCTATAGTTCACAAAGGAAATAAAGGAGAACATTCTACTCAAATATATTTGAATTAAACATAAGGTTCCTGGTGACAAGTTGGGAGGAGTTTTCTTCTTTCATGTCTACATCTTATTTTAAATGCCCACTCAGAAATAAGCAGGAGACAATTGTAATCTGTTTATAATTTGTTCGGCTTAGAACCATGAACTCAGTAATGTCTTCTACAGTTCTGTAAGTTAAGTGTACTAATGTCTTTATATAATTTACCCAATTTTCCTAAATCACTTCCGTCATGTGTAAAATTACCCATTTCCCAAAGTGTTGATGTTAAGTGGGGTAATAAACATGAGGGCAGCTAGCACAGTCACTAGCTTATTATCTGTTAGTATTTTTCTTTCTATCTCTCTTCCTTTTATCCTTACCATTGGGTTCATGAAGGCGGATGAATGTGAGGCATTCCAGAACAAAGATCTTTGAGTACACTTTGGTTCTCACATGGTAAACCCCATATTTGTACTCCATTAGGCACTCCTGAATTCCTCACAATTTGGAAACAATTATTCCCAGTTTGCTCCAGTTCTGAGTAAAGTCATGAACAGGTGAATTTGAGGGCAGAGTCTGCTTGCTGGAAAGTGATTGAAGTGCCATTTCAGCCATGTCTAATTTATTTAGTATTCAAAAATCTGTAAAGATTCTTCTGTCACATCATTCGCCCAAATAAAAGGGAATAAAAATAAAGTAGAAACCTGTTTGATGCCTCAGGCATGTTCAGCGTGCTGCTCAGGTCAGTTCATTTCAATACTTAATTTGTGGCACTTCATTTAATGGAATCATTTAACACCTAAAAAGTAATTATAAACATGAACAAATTTGATTTCCTGGGGTTGGTATCTGACATCTCCGAAACATTGAAATCCCTACTGCTGGCTTAATCTATGTTAAGCACTCGGTAAACAATTAAACTAAATTAATTCTAAATATGGATTATGGATGAGCTCTTACATATCTCAGTCTTGACTTATTTATATTGTAATTTAAGTTAGCAATGAATAAAGGAATGATTTCCTGCAACATCATCACTCAAAATTAAGTAATGTACCAGAATATTGGCTTGCAGATTGCCAGAGTTCGAAGTAAACTAATCATATATTGTAACTAGAAGAAAACTAGAGGCCATCTAATTTGGTTTGTACTTCACATGTAAGGAAACAGACACAGAGATGCTAAGGGACTTGGATGAAGTCACACAGCTGCTTAGCAGCAAAATCCACGGTTCAAATCTCCTCTCTTCCAAATTAAAACTTTGTCTATTAAATGATACAATTACTGGTTGATCTATTATGTAAGAATATATGTTCATTTTTGAAATATGTTACTAATCAAGTTGTCAACTTGTTGTTTCAAGTTTCTTATCATTTATTTGTTACAAAATATTTACCCAGATTATATTCCCCGAGTTCCCTCCCATGTATAAATCCAGGAATGTTGAAGTCAGGAAGAAAATAAATAGCCATGTAAGCCTATGTTCCTCTGTATCCTGGAGGTGTGGTTACAACTATGGTTTAAATATGTAACCCTTTCTGGATGAAAGACATTGGGAAGATGAGTCGGATAAAACAAAGAGGAAAAGTGTTTGGAAAGGTAGGCAGGGCCTAAGAGTGGTTACTTAACCTGAAAAACTTTGCAAACCATTCCAGTTCTGCTGTCATTTACATCCCCAATGTGATCAATCCACATATATGGATGGAAAACCCATTTTATGGTGAAGAATGGTGGTATGAGCTTGAGAAGTGTAAAAGACAAGTCATGATTTCTGCCAAATGCATCTGGAGAGAAGAGCACATGCAAATAATGAGATAATAATGACTGTGTAGAAGAATTTTTAATGTCTGAAAAGGAAAATATGTATTATATACTACAAAAAGATAAAACATAATTAACTGCGGTGTCGGAAAACACCACCTGGAGAGAAGCAGGAAATTCACATTGGTTATACACATAGTAGGTGCTTTATATAGAAGATCTATTTTAATGTAAAAATCCTTAAAAGCATTATTATGTAAGAAAAATGCAAGGCATGATATTGCACTCAACTATAGGGAGTTGTATAGAGCTTAGCACTGAGCCTGATATGTAGGAGATACTTAATCAGTGTTGGTTGTAACTAAATCAACTAGACCTACATATCTCATTCTCCTCTAAGTAGAGAGAATGAGATCTCTTTCAGCCACATTCTCTCTATACCACATAGTGATTTTTCTTCTTTCATTTTTCAGCACATTTGCTTTATTGTTTTTTCTAACAAGAGATAAATGTTCTCCTTTTTTTGTAGTACAACTGGGATAAGATGGAGTTCCACAGCCCAAAGTATAAATTTTGGGCTGCATAGAGCTCATAGTAATCTACTGTCTTAGTCCCAAATCCACATTCTCTGAAGGAAGAATACAATTAGGCCAGTTTGAGACATGTGCATACTCCTGGTCCAATTAGTATTGGATTCCACTCCAGGGCAGGAGTAGAATCATGTAATACAAATATGACTGCTCAGGATCATCCCTGGTTGAGAAAGTCATTTGTTAGATAGTTATAGTATACCAGCTTTCCTCTGACAACTATATATAGCTATATAACAGACAAAGGTTATATAACTATTAAGTGGTGGGGCAAAGATTCAAGCCCAAGTCTCAATTTTAAAGATTCTGCAGTTAACCACTATGTGTGCTACCATTCCCAACAACAAATTGATCAAATATTTTCCCATGTTATTCTAAGAATTACTATTTTTTTTCAAATGTCTACTGCTCAATGCTGTAAATACCAATATAGTCACTCTAGGCTAAAATTATCAAAAATTGGTAATTCATTCTTTGCATTTACCTTGGGTTCAGTTTAAGGTTTCTATTGCGGGGTGTTCAATAACAAAATAATTCTTAAATGATTATCTCTAAAAGTCTTCATACTATGTCAATACCTTAGCTATATCGAACAGTACCTCACAAACTTGAGTAATGCAGAACAGTTGTAATTTTAAAAGTAAGTCACTTTTATTATACAGGTTATGAAATTATTACAATAGCAAAAGTAGGTATAAACTACTTTTTTCAGTACCTATTTTATGATAATATTACAAAATAATTCTAAAAAATACAAATTAAGTATTACCAAAACTACTACAGAAATAGAGTTCAATTTAATACTATAATTTAATCAATTTGATGCATTTAGTTAACGCTAAGTCAACACTAGCTTTGTGAATATGCTTCTTCCTACAATGGCATAGGATCATTTTAAACATTTATTCATAATATCTCATATCACTAATACTACCTATAGTACCATGTGTCATGAAGAAAATCAATTCACCCATTCTTCACTGTTTAAATTGCTTTGCAACTTTTCCTTGTACCTGATGACATGTCACCATTTGACCTTCAGATGCCCCCACTTCTTTTCTCATTAGCCCAAGATAAATGCATGACTGCACTGGGATATTAGGTGGTCATCTGGATGAGTCCACAGTTGCCTATCCTACATTTCTTAAATTAGCTATTAAAATAAAAGCATAGAATTTTTAAATCATTGTTGAATTTACTTCTTTGAACTCTCAGAAACACAGAATGTATACATAATGTAGTGAAAAAATGTAATAAATGTAATGAAAAAAACAAAGCAGTATTTGAGTGCAATCAAAGACTGCTATATGCACAGTTATTTCTCTCTCTTGTATGATAGTGTATGAAACAGTCATATTGTGTCATTGTTCAAAGGTTAAATAAATCACTTCTTAAAATGCACCTAAAGGGTCACTCAATTATTTTAATGCTTCCAAGATAATTATCCAGGAGCATGACTACCCCATTTGCAGATTATCCCAATTCATACAGGGCAGGGAGCACTCCCTGAAAGGCCCCACTCCCAGTACACATCCTCACCTACCATTGGGAAGTTGACAAATAGACTTTCCTCACAATATCTATATTGGCTTCACAGACTAGTACATGATAACCTATTTATTTTCAAAGGGGGAGCTGTGTTAGCTGCTGAGGTGTAATATGGAGATTAGTTTAACCCTGGTTTTAAACTAGGGTTCTGATGAATTGAATACCAGTTAGTTAAGTTTGGATACATTTAAGGTGATGTATCCATGCATCCAAACTTAACTAACTGGTGGTTCAATTAATCAAGCTTTCCCCATAGGACAGCAGCTATGGGGAAAATAATAATGCTGAGGCTAGCTCATTCTTCTGCATGTCCTTTCTCAGTAAACAGCACCGTTTTACATGCGGTTTCCCCAGCCAATATGCTGTGCACTTCTTTTTCTTATTCTTTTTCCTACCACATACAACATCTCATTTCTTTTTACTATACCTTTTAAATAATTCCAATCATTCTGAAAGCCAAGCACTGATGCACTACCCTTTTTTTGTTTGTTTGTTTGTTTTTTGAGACTGTGCCTTGCTCTATCACCCAGGCTGAAGTTCAGTGGCCCAATCATGGCTCACTGCAGCCCTGACTTCCCTGACTCTAGCAATCCGTCCACTTCAGCCTCCCAAGTAGCTGGGACTATAGGCCCATGCCACCATGCCTGGCTAAGGTTTTGTATTTTTTTGTAGAGGTAGGGTTTTAACATGTTGCCTAGGCTAGTTTCAAACTTCTAAGGTCAAGCTATCTGCCCTCCTCAGCCTTCCAAATTACTGGGATTACAGGTGTGAGCCAACGTGCCTGGTCCGTGCACTTCTTTACATAGCTCGCTCCCACAACCCGGGCCCTGCCCATCATAATCTCACACCTGGATTCCTCATAATAAGTTCTCAGTGGTATTTCTATCACAAGTTATCCCACTCATCACACGACCGGTTCTCCAAACTGCCACTGGAAAAATATTCCTAAGTTTATCACATGTCTGCTCTCAGCTCTTTAGGGACTCATTGCTCATAGGTTAAACACGGTTAATATATCTTGCACAACACTGTATTAACTGGCAGTTATTCACCTCTGTAGTCTCATTTCTCGCTACTTCCATCTCTCAGTTTAATATTTCTTTCAGATGCATTATCTTTCCTCTAAAATATTACACTTTCCATTCCTCTGCTTGGGATACTCTTTCTAGTCTCTGCTTCTTTCCACTTCCTTTGTCACTTGTGCCTAGCACCAGAGTGATGTGGATGAGCAGTATAATTCAGCACTAGCTGTGGATGTGGATGAGCAGTACAACTTCAGGCTGTGGAGTGAGACCGATTGGGAATCAAGTCTAGCTGGTCACTAACTGCATGACCTGGAGCACATTCTCATCCTCTGCGTACATTCATTATTATAGATAATATTACCTACTCCAAAGAATTATTTTATGGATTAAATTGTGAAGGCATGGAACTGAATTCACACTAAGAAGGCAGTAATTGTTAGCTATACACCAATCAAGGCAACAAAAATTCAAGCATTTCCTACTCATGCTTTAGAACTGAGCTTAAATGTCATTCTGTAAAGCCTCGAGGTATTCTCCTGATTCCATGTGTGATTTGGTTACTGTCCTAAATTTTTTTTAATACTTCATATTTTATCTATCATAATATTTATTATATTGTGTTTTAATGACTAGTTTAATTGTATGTCTAACCCAGCAAACCACACACATATCTTTCTGGTCCACTGGCTAAAAAGTGCCTGGGAGCATAGGATTTCTTCAAAACTATTTCTCACTTGAATTAAAGTCAAGAGCCTTTCGCTAAAAACTTCATCTGTTTCTTACCTATACCAGTGCCTTGCATACAGTCTATTCTGATTTGACATGTTCCATTTCACAGCTTATCCTTCTCACTTGAGCCTGAGCCTCATATTTTCAGATTTCATTTAAAAAGAGGGAGTAACAGAAGGTTTAATAAATCTAGTTCTACTGTTTTTTTTGAAAATCAAAATAGAAGTGCAGGTAATATTGAGCATGCATAAATTCTAACATGTTCACTTGGAATAGAATCACTTTCATTGAAATGAAGGAGATTTCAAACTTAGTTTATTTACTAATTTGCTTCTACATTAAAACAATTTTTTTAGAGCATTGTCTATCTATACTACTCCTAGACATCAGTAGCTACCCTAGTCATTGTGATTGTTTTCTTATATATCTTATTTTTTCAACTTAATTGCAGATCCTGGATAGCAGGTACAGATTGTCTTATTTTTCATTAATTCTCCACAGGTTTTAAAACAATAAATGATTCATTATAATAGATAACCAATAAATGTGAAATTACTGGTGTCAATTTTCATTTTTCACAGACTTCTCATATTTTAACTTCTATGAGATATTCTATCATTTAAACGTTGTATCAGATGAAACAGGTGTAGTTATTCTCACTTTCATTGGGTTGGTGAGAGTGGTAGAGTGTGAGGATAAGGAAGAGCCTGTTTCTAGGGTCTTTATTTTACTTACATCCTATTCAGGGTTGGTAAATCTCCTGTCTAAGCACACAATGGCATTTTAAGTCAGGGTTTCCCACAGGAAGCATTATGCCTTCAAGAGAGGAAAGAAAAAATCATCGTGGCATGCCAAGCAGGATGTCACTTACACTCGATTGGCCACATCGTCAAGGTTCATTTCCATTAAGCTTTGTGTCAGTTCAGAAACTTTACACATGAGGCTGTGTGTAGCAGTCTACCACTGCTGACTGCCCTGGGGCTAGCCCAGAGTCCCAATCTTGTCATTGGTTTTCCAGAATGTCTCCGTGAGAATTAGTTGCATATGGTGGCCAGCCTCACCATTTGAGACAGGACTGTGGTTTGGTTGTATTTTTATAAATCACTCTGTTACTAAACACTTGCCATCTCTGACATATTTGCAAATATAAGACCAGGAGGAGAGTGAAAATAGTCATAGATGATAGATAGGTAGCTAGATAGATGGATACAGATGAAATGGATGGATGACTTCTGACATTAATAATAGAAAGCAAATGTGAGAAAGGTATTGCTTTCTATTTCTGTCCAGTGCTTCTTAAATGTGTCATGAAATGTGCATAACAGAGATATTCAGACTATGTTTACTATTGACCATATTAAACTACCTGCATCAGCTTAAAACAAAAGATCATTAGCCCAGATTAACACTACACAAGAGATAAGGTGTATAGGAGTGTGGAGGTAGGATAAGGAAAGTAAGTTATGTTCTTTTTTCTCTGATTGGTGTAAAGTATTTGTGTACCTCAAACAACTTAACTCTTTAAAGACCAATCTTACACATGGTTGCCATTTACATGATGTTATATGAGAGTGTTAAGAAGTTCTCCTTACAAAAATTATCTCACTCATACTTGTTTGCACAGTGACTAAATTTATACTATTTATTATTGATCCATTTTCATAAATACTGCCAAGAAGTTTCATATTAGAGATCATAAATCTCTAGAAGGCCAATGCATTAATTCAATACAAATCGATACCATCATGTTTTGAATTTGTGACAGTTAAGTGGAAAAATGATGACATAACACAGACAAGTTTTGTAGAAATGAAGAGAGAATAAGGAGGCTACGCATACATTTGCACATCTTAAGTAATTTTCAGTCTGGTTTTTTATGTAGGCTGCATTAGTAGAGTTAACTTTACAATTTTGTCCATAGTTTGCTCAATGTCAAGACAGATTTAGGACAGTGAACAAAAAATAACAAATCTAAATGCAATTACTATTGAGATTTGTGGACGCCTCATTTGGGGAAGAGGGTAAGAATATTTATTTGTGTGTGTAAAAGATTAGGGATCTATTTGTATTACAATATGCTGGAGCGATTTACTGCGTGTTGCTATATGTTAGATGAAAAACCAAAGTAGTGGTCAGGCACAGTGGCTCACGCTTGTAATCCCAGCACTTTGGGAGGCTGAGGGTTGGGGGAATCACCTAAGGTTGGGAGTTCGAGACCACCCCGACCAACATGGAGAAACCTCATCTCTACTAAAAATACAAAATTAGCATGTGGTGGCACATGCCTGTAGTCCCAGCTACTCAGGAGGCTGAGGCAGGAGAATCACTTGAACCCAGGAGGTAGAGCTTGCATTGAGCCGGAGCTGGTACCACTGCACTCCCGCCTGGGCAAAAAAAAAAAAAAGGAAAAGAAAACCCAAGGTAGTATAATGAACTGGAAGATGGTTCTCTTGAAGAGTGCTCAGAAGATACTTTCTTTATTATAGAAAAGCCAATAGAGATGAGGTCAGTGTTACATTCCCTATTATGAAAACTCAAGGTGGGCAGATATACGTTTCCCCATATCCTAGACAACAAATATAAGGATCTGAGTAGATTTAGCCAATGGAATGTTTCTACCCAGCCTTTAGAATATTAGAATAGTAACAAAAAGTCATTGAGTTTGTCAGATATTATTTATGAAGACTTCAGCTGAGTCAGTAGTTCAGTGGAGTGGCAATAGGTACAAGGTAGCATAATCTTAGTATTGCTTTCCTTTCCTTTAGTCTCTGCCAGTTGTCTGTGACATGTTTTGCAGGTGCTCTATGATTTCTGAGAGCTATTTAATGTTGACTCAAAATATTACATGTCTGCTTCAGTTAGTCAGTCATGAATGCCTCTTATTTGGAACTAGATGCTTGATAGATCCATGTTTTATTTCTTCTTTTTTTCTCCTTAGTTATGCTTAACTTTTATTTCACAAGAACTTAATACATAGCGCTTACTTTCCAGGAATGTTTAAAAGGAGAATATTAGTTGTTTTCCTGTGTGTTTTTCATTATCCGTATTTTTTTCATTGCTTATTCAAAGGAAGAAATGGGTTTTCCTTGTAACTCCTGTAAGATGATCTATCTTGTTTTACAAAAGTTAAAAGTGTCTTTTATGCAGCCATTTTTGTGATTGTCTACTGGTACAATTTTACTGGTGCCCCAGCCTGCGTTCAGTGTCAATATCCTGCATCTATTTATTTGAATCAAGTTATCATGTTTTTAAAAGAACGTCCATAAAATGTAAATCTTTACAAGAAGAGCTACATGTAAATGAGTACTAAAAATTGATATTATCCTGATTCAGTTCATTAGAAGAAATATCCCCCAAAAGTATAGAAAGACTTAAGAAATAAAAATATTCAACAATTCAGTAGCACTTTTCATGAGTCAGATGCATTTCCATAAAAGAAAAAGGGATACATTTACCTGTCCTGCTAAATGGTGAGGAATGTCACCAAAGGGATTGCTGAACAGTGAAAGCAACTCATGTTGAACTTAGATAGAATAAAGGGAGCTATGAGGCACTGGGTACGTCTTGTAAAGAATGCCTCAGTTTGGCCGGGTGCAGTGGCTCACACCTGTAATCCCAGCATTTTGGGAAGCCAAAGCGGGCGGATCACAAGGTCAGGAGATCGAGACCATCCTGGCCAACATGGTGAAACCCTACTACTAAAAATACTAAAATTAGCTGGGTGTGGTGGCATGCACCTGTAGTCCCAGGTACTCAGGAGGCTGAGGCAGGAGAATTGCTTGAACCCAGGAGGCGGAGGTTGCAGTGAGACGAGATCATGCCACTGCACTCCAGCCTGGGTGACAAAGCGAGACCCCATCTCAAGGAAAGAAAAGAAAAAGAAGAAAAAAAAAAAAAGAATGCCTCAGTTCTAGGTTTGATAAAATACGGTTTATATCTATAGATTTCTATATACAGATCAATTGGTTGAGGGAATCTTTTATAAGAATACATAATTGGACATTCAAGAGTTCCTTTTGGCTACCTTCTTAAGCTGTGAAGCCTAGCAGTTGACCTCACTTTCATGATTTTGAAGGCATGGCTAGGAATGATTATGACATTCTACGGTCTTATGTATCAATAGACCTACCTGGTAAAATATTTGCATTATTTCTATGACAAAATGCTCCATCTTCATTTTTTTCCCGAAATAGTAGGTAGTATCTATCTATCTATCTATCTATCTATCTATCTATCTATCTATCTATCTATCTATTTTGAGACGGAAATTCACTCTTGTTGCCTAGACTGGAGTACAATGATGTGATCTTGGCTCACCACAACCTCCGCCTCCTGGATTCAAGCAATTCTCTTATCTCAGCCTTCCGAGCAACTGGGATTACAGGCGCCCGCCACCACACCCAGCTAATTTTTGTATTTTTGGTAGAGACGGAGTTTCACCATGTTGGCCAGGCTGGTCTCCAACTCCTGACCTCAGGTGATCTGCCCACCTTGGCCTCCCAAAGTGCTGAGGTTACAGGCGTGAGCCACTGCACCCAGTTGTATCTACAATTTTTAAAATTCATTTCTTTGAACAATGAATGCTAGACATTGAGGATGATGCAAAGGATATATTTGCTGTCAACGTTGCAAGGTGTAGGATTCCATCTAGAAAATTACTAGTGCTTAGTGTGGGTCCTGTGTGCATTAAGTTCCTGAAAGTTCACCAAAAAAAAAATGTGATATAATTAGATGAGGTTCCTCTAACATAATTGTATGAGATTATTTGACATAATCTTTCTGTTTTCTACATTTGCCCCAGGAACCCAAGGGGCTACAACTATTCTTAGTAAGAAGGATAGTTTCTACCAGAGGTTATAAAAGTAATGAAAATTAGCCATAAATCAGGCGTCATCTGCAAAAGAGGGACAATTGACTTCTTTCTTTCCTCAATACCCTGATTTCTTTCTCTTGCCCAATTGCTCCCAGCCAGAACTTCCAATTGTTGAAGGAGTGGTGAGGAGGAGGGCAACCCCTGTCTGTTAGCCAATTCTTCCAGTTTTTGCCCATTCAGTATGATATTGGCTGTGGGTTTGTCATAGCCAGCTCTTATTATTTTGAGGTACGCTCCATCAATACCGAATTTATTGAGCCGCTTTTAGCATGAAGGGGTTGCTGAATTTTGTCAAAAGCCTTTTCTGCATCTATTGAGATAATCATGTGGTTCTTGTCTTTGTCTCTGTTTATATGCTGGATTTTATGTTTATTGATTACACGTTGGAACCAGCCTTTGCATCCCAGGTAATAAGCCCAATTTGATCATGGTGATAAGCTTTTGATGTAAATGTTGAACTGGTTTGCCAGTATTTTATTGAGATTTTGCATCGATGTTCATCAGGGATATTGGTCTAAAATTTCTTTTTTTGTTGTGTCTCTGCCAGGCTTTGGTATCAGGATGATGTTGGCCTCATAAAATGAGTTAGGAGGATTCTCTTTCTATTGATTGGAATAGCTCGAAGGAATGAACAACTCCTCCTTATGTTCTGGTAGAACTAGCTGTGAATCCATCTGGTCCTGGATTTTTTTGGTTGGTAGGCTATTAATTATTGCCTCAATTTCAGAGCCTAATATTGGTCTATTCAGGGATTCAACTTCTTCCTGTTTAGTTCTTGAAGAGTGGCAACCAGGAAATCCAGCCTCTTCTAGGTTTTCCAGTTTATTTTATGTAGAGGTGTTTATAGTATTCTCTGATGGTAGTTTCATTTTTAGAAAACCCCATTGTCTCAGCCCAAATCTCCTTAGCTGATAAGCAATCCCAGCAAAGTCTCAGGATACAAAATTAATGTGCAAAAATCACAAGCATTCTTATACACCAATAACAGACAAACACAGAGCCAAATCATGAATGAACTTCCATTCACAATTGCTTCAAAGAGAACAAAATACCTAGGAATCCAACTTATAAGGATGTAAAGCACCCTTCAAGGAGAACCACAAACCATTACTGTCGCTAGTGAACAAAAGAGGACACAAACAAATGGAAGAACATACCATGCCTATGGATAGGAGAATCAATATTGAAATGGCCATACTGCCTAAGAAGGTAATTTATGATTCAATGCCATCCCCATCAAGCTACCAAATGAGTTTCTTCACAGAATTGGAAACTGCTTTAAAGTTCATATGGAACCAAAAGAGCCCAAGATTCCAAGACAACCAGTCAAAAGAATGCTTATGCATCACGCTACCTGACTTCAAACTATACTACAGCCAGCAGTAACCAAAACAGCACATGCAGCATTGGTAACAAAACAGAGATATAGACCAATGGAACAGAACAGAGTCCTCAGAAATAATACCACACATCTATGTTTATCCATTCCTTTGGATTAAACCTGAGAAAATAAGAAATGGGGAAAGGATTCCTATTTAATAAATGGAAAGCTGTAAAATTGGCTAGCCATCAGTAGAAAGCTGAAACTGGACCTTCCCTTACCCTATAATGAAAATTAATTTAAGATGGATTAGAGACTTAAATGTTAGACCTAATACCATAAAAATCCTAGAGGAAAAACCTAGGTAGTACCATTCAGGACATAGGGCATGGGCAAAGACTTCATGTCTAAAACACCAAAAGCAACGCAGTAAAGCTAAAATTGACAAATGGGATCCTATTAAACTAAAGAGCTTCTGCAATATAAAAGAAACTACCATCAGAGTGAACAGGCAACCTACAGAATGGGAGATAATTTTGTAATCTACTCATCTGACAAAGGGCTAATATCCACAACCTACAAAGAACTCAAACAAATTTACAAGAAAAACAAACAACCCCATCAAAAAGTGGGCAAAGGATATGAAATAGATATTTCAAAAAGAGGACATTCATACAGCCAACAACAGACATAAGGAAAAAATGCTCATCAACAATGGCCATCAGAGTAAAATGCAAATCAAAACCACAATGAGATACCATCTCACACCAGTTAGAATGGCCATCATTAAAAAGTCAGAAACAAATGTGGTGCTTGAGAGGATGTGGAGAATAGGAATACTTTTACACTGTTGTGGATTGTAAATCCGGTTCAACCATTATGGAAAATGGTATAGATTCCTCAAGGATCTAGAACCAGATGTACCATATATGACCCAGCCATCCCATTACTGGGGATATACCCAAAGGATTATAAATTATGCTGCTATAAAGACACATGCACACGCATGTTTATTGCAAGCACCATTCACAATAGCAAAGACTTGGAATCAACCCAAATGTCCATCAGTGACAGATTGGATTAGTTAAGAAAAATGTGGCACATACACCATATGGAATATGCAGCCATAAAAAGTGATGAGTTTAAGGCCCTTTGTAGGGACATGGATGCAGCTGGAAACCATCATTCTGTAGCAAACTATCACAAGAACAGAAAACTAAACACCGCGATGTTCTCACCATAGTGGAACTGAACAACGAGATCACTTGGACTCAGGAAGGGGAACATCACACACCGGGCCTACTGTGGGGAGGGGGAGGGGGAGTGGGATTGCATTGGGAGTTATACCTGATGTAAATGACGAGTTGATGGGTGCAGCAGACTAACATGGCACAAGTATACATATGTAACAAACCTGCATGTTATGCACATGTACCCTACAACTTAAAGTATAATAATAATAAATAAATTAAAAAAAAAAAAAAAAAAAAAAGTAATGAAAATTTCAAGCTACAATGTACTTTTTTTCAATTAAATTGATTGATTTCTCTGACCAAAACAGTATTTACATTATAATTTGAAGTGTGATAATTTGAATATTGCTTTAAAAATACTATAAAATAGAAGGTATTAGTATTGTTTTTCTTGTTTTCAATGAAAACGAGTGTCTAGTATTTGTTTCCCTGGGGGAGAAAAACCTTTGCGATTGTGTATAACTGAAAAAGCAAAACTAAAGGAAACAAACAAGATGTTAATTCACCTCCAGCATATGTAGACATTAACAAAGCTATTTTTGTTATAGTATTTAAAGATCTAATAGTTTGATTAAAAAAATCGTCTTTGTATTTCAATTACACTAACACTTTGTGAAACAATTTTCTCTGCCAAATTCTTGGCAAATAGCATCGTATTGTCTAGCTGAAATGGGGTCCACATGGTGTTCTAGTTCTATGAGCATATTGCTAGTGCTGCACATTTGTGCTTCTGTGAATATGGCACTGAAAACAGTGCCTCTTTATTAGTGGATAACTTACTTTTATCTCACCCATTTTCTATTGTCACCTTCCCAGACTATTTCTGTTGTCCTAAAATCTTTTAAACTATTTCTCATTTCCTGGTATATTACCTTCAAAGTGCATATCACAGTCTCTAAATGATGACTATATTTTTATTGTTGCTTATTTTCATCACACTCTCCAAAATGTAAACTTACTAAAAGAAGAGTTTTCTCTGTTTGTTCAGTGCTATATTATCAGTATTTAGCAGACAGCGAGTGCTAAATAATTATTTGTTGTAAAAATTGATACTGTCATCCACTATCACGGAGCTACTTCCTCTGTGGATTCAAATTTAACCAGTTCCTAGATCAATCTGACATAAACTGCTAATGCTTTTTTTCCAGTACTGACTAGTGTGGAATTAGCTGTCTTGATATAAATTAGATATTCCAGAAGCGTGTGGGCAGTGAGTTTCTGTGAGCCACAGTCTCCCCATCTTTCTGTGCTCCTACCACTTCTGCCCTATGGTCTGTATGCTTTCTTTCCTGTAGCGTCTCCATTCCCTGCTGGAATTGAAGCCCCTCACTGAAACACAGCTCATTTTCTGGGGTCCTGAATATATGGTTAACTTTTGGTATCTCCTTCTCTTGGGAGTCTGACTCTTGTTCCCATTCAGAAAAAGAATTATAAAAATGAAATGGCTTTTGTAATAACAGTTAGGGATTTTACATATTCATATAAAAATACTCTTGGGTGGTAATAAGAACACAATGCCAAAACAGATTATCAAGAAAAAAAAAAAAAAGAAAGAAAAACTATCTTTGGTGACTATTAACTATCAAATTTAATAACTATTTTGAACAGTTTCAGGCACACACAATACTTTCCAGTTTGTTAGGTGTGAAACTGTCACAGGATCCTTGGAGTGTCACTTTTCTGGCCAGAAACTCTGTGGCTGATGGCACCTTTGCCTGAGTTTTGCTGAGGCCCACTGGGCTCATTCCGCACAGTTGGCCTGGCAGGCTGCGCTTGGCTCATGCTACCGGTCTGGATGCCACGCCTGCCAAGGGCAAGCCAGGCGTGGAGCAGTGAGGGGTGTGTGAGTGAGTGAGCCTGGGGTCCCGCCACTGCACATAACCAGACACGCTGTGGCAGGGCAGGCAGCTCCAGGTAATCGCACAGGCGCTCGTTCTCTGTGAGGCTGTGGCTGGACCAGGTGTACCACAAGCAGCTTCCAGGCACCAGGGAATGTGGTGGTGGTGCCTGGAAGCTTGGAGACACCAGCAACCACAGAGCTCCAAAGAGGGTGTCACAGTCATGACTCAGAGAGCTCCTAGGTCTGGGCTCCCCGAAGGGCTGCAGCTCTTCTCTCCTCGCTTCTCATCACCTGCAATGTGGCGAGCAACGGGCGTGTTTCAGCCCTGTTTGCGTTACAGTTCTTTCAGCCCCATCATTCAGCAGACCCCCAGTTCTTGTCCAGCATCCAGGAAGATTGAGGTAGGTGGACAAGTGAAAGGTGAGCAAGACGAAGAGGGTTTTATTGAGCGACAGAACAGCTCAGAAGAGACTCACAGTGGGTAGCTCCTCACTGCAGGCAGGTCTTCCCATCGCCTGCTCAGCTTTCAGCAGAGAGGAAACCCACAGTGAGTACCTCCTCTCTGCAGGCAAGTCTTCCCCTTGTCTGCTGGAGTTGGCCTGAGTCTGGGGATTTTTACAGGTTTCAGAGGGGAGAAGTGTGTGCTGATTGGTCCATGGGCGGCCACTGGCAGACCCGCAAAATCACCGTAAGCTCTCACTCCTGTGGACGGAACTGGCAGCCAGGCTCCCAGGTCTCAGACCCTCTGTGGCCTGAAGGTGGGATTTCATTGGCGACCCATCCCTTTCCACCCAATAGCCTGTCTACCTCCTACTTCCATTAACCTGCTATCCATGGTGCCCACAGCACCCAGGCTGTTCGTTCTAAGGGGTGCCTGTAGGCCTGCGCTGAGTGGCCTTTACCCGCTCTTGGTCTCCCTCTCGTGTTGGTCGGTGCCCAAAGTCCAGAGGGAGCCGAGGCAGCAGGGCCCTGGTGTGTCAATGCTGCCCCAAGCATGTGCATACCTGGGTCATGAGAGTGCCCCGGATCGTCCACAACTTTGCTCCAAAATCAGAGCAGTCACCGGGAGTGGGGAGAGGCCAGGAAGTGGGAACAGGCACTTGTGAGCCTGCAGGGACAGGGGCATTTCCCAGGCCTTCAAGAGTGCGTTGATGCCTCAGTCCACAGTCACAGCTGGGCAGCTGCAGTTGCACCCGGGAGGGCGGGATTCCCACATCTCTAACTGGGAAGGGAAGAGGACTTCTACCTGTCCCTATTTCCCACCCGCTTCCTGGGGCACACAGCCCCGGCCAGGCCTCCCCAACTGCAGCCTGGGTCATGGCAGCAGCCACTCCAGACAGGCTGCCACTGCCATCAAACCCAAGTCATAATGTGAGCCTATCTGTGAGCCTGTGTACCTTGAAACATTTAAGTGATCTTGTCTTACTGCCTCTAGAATAATATGCAAAAATGCTGATTAGGCTAATATTCTGAACACTTAATGTGCTGGGCTTACAAGAGCAAAAAGTGTTTTCATTTTTTAAAAGTATAGACACTTTTCTAATATTGATAATGTTATGGCTTTAATGTATTCTTTAAAGTTCATCTGTTGGAAATTTAATCCTCAATGCAACAGTACTGAGAAGTTAGAACTTTAAGAGGTGACTCAGTCATGAGGGCTCTGCTCTTCTTAATGGATTAATACCATTATCACTGGAGTGGGTTAATTACCGCAGGGGTTCAGCCCCCTGTTTGTCTCCGTCTCACATGCTTTCTTCTGCCTTATGCCCTTCTTCCATGGGGTGATACTCACCATATACTAACACAATGCTCTTGAAATTTCCAGCCTTCAGTACCATGAGCCAAATGAATTTTGTTCTTTATGAATACCCAGTCTGTAGTACTCTGCTATAGCAACAGAAAATGTATTAAAACAGGCCAGAAGATCTCCCCTTCACTCATATACTTTCCAATGAAAAGTCTTACCAGATACGACTTTCTTTATAAGAAGATGCTTGTTTCTTGGTAAGACAGTACAGATGGCTTCTTTGTCCATCATCCTACTTCTTACATCACAAGGCTTATTATTAGGTACACTCAGAAGCTCTGCTCTTAGCTATACAATTAATACTTAGATTATTTTTATCCAAGCATTAATGACAATACCCTGAAATCACATCATTCCCATTTGCCTCTTTGTCTTGGTTGGGCAGTAGGAGAAAGTGTCCAGGAAAGGCAAAGAGGTGGTTTACTTTTAGCCACTCCCTACTTCCACAATGAAGACAGATCTTAAAATTCTTCATTCTTTTTCCATTGAGATTCAGAAATCCTCTGAACAGAGCCATCAAGGTAACTGTTCTTAATCAATTAAAACTCTAACATGGAGGTTTTAAAATACTAATTTGTCCACGAAATATTCTATATAGTGACTCCCCCTGGATTCTTTGCCATCTGGACATTCTTATCAAGAAATGAGACCAACAGGAAAGAAAAGCATCAGTTAATATAGTTTTTGTGCTTTACTCTACTTATATTATATTAACATAATAAACCAGACCATAAAAAAGAGGATTGATTAAAGTTCTATATGTTCTTTAAATACTCAGTCTAATTGCTGTATAAATTCCTCTTGTGATATTTTCATTATGAAACAATGGTTGAGATCAGTAAAGTATAGCTTGTGTATCATTTATTTTCCAGCAAAAGTGGGTATAAATACATTAAGGACTTGAAGGTGGCATTGAATCCACTTCAACAAGGATTATGAAGATTGACACATACCTTTTAAAACTGATTCTTCCATACAGATTGAAGCCAAGTTGCAAGACCCGATTTACCAGGGTTGAATGAACATAGAGCAAAATAATACCAGTGAATATTCATTTAGAAACAGCATCAAACTGAAAATGTAAAGTAAATGTTACTGTTGTATTCACCTAATATACATGTACTAACTCCCTATTATGTGATAGATATCATACTAAATGCTAACAATAATAACATGTGAGTAAAGCATAGCATATTATCTTAAAATGCAAGTAAGACAATATTAACAGAAATCCATACTTATGTACATAAATATAGACATACATAGACACAATAAAGGACCAAAATTTTAGAAATAAAGAGACTTAAGAGAGTCCTGTCTTTCTCATGACACAAGATCTTAGGAGTGACCTGGTTCAGGTTCACATGTCTCACATTTGGCAGAGCAAGGCAATTTCTCAAACTGACAACTTTTTGTTCCTAAATTTCTACATCAGAATTTCCCTAATTTATCTTCACAAATTGTTTGAAGGCTCACTATTTTCTTGGCACAGCATTAAATGCTTTCAAATATCTACAACTTTATATATTTTTATATATATATAAAAAACAACTATATATAAAATATAACTTTATATATAAATATTATATATTTATATATACACTATATATGGTATTTATTATACTAGATAATAATTTATATATTATATATAACTCATTTCTAACTTACATATTGAAACATGTAATATTTATTTGTTCAACTATACTAAACAATTTTCCAAATGCTTAATTATGTCAGATTCTGTGCTTTGTAACAGGAATACAAAGGTGAATAGAAATTCCTCTCTGCCACAAAAGAGCAAAGATATATAGAAGAGAGAGATACATAAAAATATAGCTGAAATATTATTTGATGAGTCCCACAGCACCAATATATACAAGATATGAAGATGGCAACTCAGTTGGCCTTGAGGCCCATTTACATATCCAGGAAGAGAACAATTCCTGATGCCTTTTATAAAATAATCCAAATTCAGTGTAGTGTAGATGAATGTATATCTAGAATGACTTCAGTGACTCAATGGCGGCAACATTAACCATCAGAACACAGGAGGAAGAGGTACTTGATATTGGTAAAATAGGACTGGTTTAAGAAAACTGTTGGTTAATTTGTGGATATGTTGTGTCAAGATGCTTGTGAAATGTGAAATTGATTATGTGTAGCAGACATATGAATTAATAGCACTGATTTTAAAGCATGTCCGAGCCTGAGCTGGCATTTAGGGAATCAAAATAATATGCCCATAGAAATATATCCAGAAAGAAACTAAATTAAATTCAAGTTCAAGATATCTGGTTTGGAAGTTCAGGATCTTTTCAAAGAAAAGGTATTTATCATTACCTGCTATTCCATTCTAAGTAAGAATGTGATATAACCAGAAATTATATTTTAAGTAGGTGTATATATATAGGTGTGTGTGGGGTGTGTGTGTGTGTGTGTATTGTACATAATATATATATAACTAGAGTTTTTCTCCAGAAGAATTTTTTGCTTGATACTATAAAATACTGCATTGCTTGAAGGCTTACACAAGGGTGCTTAGAGGGAAGTTTTGTTTCATTTGAGAGAGGAATGTATGGAGACATAAAGAAACCATATAAGAGAGTTTCTGAATCTCCAGGTTGAGCCTCCAGATTCACTTAACAAAAATCTCATTTTTCAAATTTTCTCACTGCCAAACTTTCAACAAGATTATTGTTGAACACATCTGGTAACGAGAGAAACATTTCTTCCTCAAAAAGTCCACCTCATGTTTGAAGAGCTTTTATTAGTATCTATGTGTTCATTCTTTCATTTATTCTTTTATTTATTCACCATGCTTTTATTGAGTATCTGCCATACAAGGTTCTGTACTAGGTGCTAGAAATAAAGCAGTTCATAAACCAGATAGAGTTCCTGCCTTTATGAATTATTGCCACAGGCTTTAAATAAATAAATAAACAGACACAACTGAGTTACTTATTGCTGCATAATAACTTATTCCCAAATTTAGTGGCTTAAAAATAAATATCTATTACCTCATTTTTATTTTCTGTATTAGTTTCATTTTTGTTCTAAAATAAATATTTTTAAGTAACTGGGTCCTTGCATAAATACAATGAAGCCAAGAGTATGTTGGCATATTTCCACTCCCTATAAATGCTTTTTAAAATAATCTGCTTTCTCATAAAAAACAGAGCAGTACTCATATGTGGAGAATGAACTGTATTACTATACAAATTTGTCACTAGAAAATGAAGAAACAGAAAAATATCTACTGGAATGAAACACATTCTCAATAGCACACAAGAGACTGTTTTGTGAAACAAAATTGGGGTAATATACACAGGGAATAGGCTAAGTATTAGGAAATTAGATTTTTTCTTAAATGATCCACTTAAAATTGACATTGATGTGGTTATTTGATTGCTCTGATATTAGTTTTATTGCTAGATGCATAGTTGAATAGAGAATATAACTTAACTTTTTTGTTGCAAATTGAGATACATCGTTCATATTCTTCAAGGAAGGATATGTTGCCTCAGCTACTAAGGCATATACCCTCCAACTGTCAACTCTTTCCAATTTCCTAAGCTGCAAGGTGATACCTTGTCAAGAAAGAACCCTTACGGAATGGCATGGGGGCAGATGTGTGAAGTGTGATACAAAGCCTAGCCATTTCAGCCAACCAAAAGCCAAATCAATCAGATTTTCATGGGGAATATTCCAGATCTTCCCATGGCATTGGTCCATGCTTTGTTGGGATTTCATGGCAATTTGTCTTTTTCTTTTGCTCAATCTTGTATCCTACCATATTCCTCCAACCCCCAATGTTATCATTCAATAATTATCCTGCAGAAAATCTCAATCTCAACATATGCTTCCAGAGAACCACACTGTGATACTTCATATCAAGGATATTCAAAGAAAGAAAGTGTTATGGTGTGGTTTTGGAGCTCACTTACTACCCATCTGTCAATGAAGATACAATTATTGGTAGTAGGTAGAACACAGAAAAATCCTTGGCTCAAGGTGATGATACAATTATTAAAACTCTCCCTGGTGGTGAATTGAGATAAGATACCAGTGGAGGGAAACGCTCTAGCTGCTGCGAAGTATCAGATGCTTAAATAGTATGAGAAAGGGAACACAACTGCTAAGCACCACTGCTAACCTAGAAAAAGAGTGAAAAGCTGTGAGTGATTAACAGGTAATTAAAAATTAAATACTGAAATTCAATAGGTCTCTTTGATAGCCTAACAAAAGGCTTTCATATTCCGGATCAGAAGATTAGAGAAAATCGAGAATGAGGACCAGTACTTAATAGAATGCCTTAACTCCAGAGAAGGTTATGTCCAACCAAGGCAGTTCTGTGATGCAAAAGTGCTGGCTCTTGCCTGGTTGAAAGATAAATGGTACCTTGGCACTTTGGATAGACACATCTGGGTATACGCCTCTGAAAATTTTCTATATTCAGAATACTTTCAACTCTTAGCTTGCAGAAATTGCCCATCCCTCTATGTTAATAATTACTACCCTCCCCCCCACTGCCACTTGCTTAGAAAAAATGCACAGGACTTTTGCCCACAATATAGCATGTTATTCTCCTCTAGGATCTGCCCCACCTTCCTCCTCCCATTCTACTCCCTAGGCCTATAACACGAACTAGCCAAAACATTCTGGTGCCAGTAACTGAGGAAAGGGACTCCACCTCAAAGAGTATCAAGGCCTAGTTAGTATGGACCAACAAGGGCCAGAGGAATAAGGTAGAACTTGATTTCAGGAATGCTTTATTCCAAAGTCTAGTACATAAAATTGAATAGTTATGAGTGGCAGGGTATGGGAAGCACATTCCCATTATTAAAAAAAATACAGCACCGTAGTGAGAATTCCAAGAACTGTTGCTAATTCACAACATTGGCTTCTACAAACACAGTAAAAGCAATGGCTATTTGAAGTTGAAATGTTAGGATATCATAAACTTTGCCCACTAGTGGCCTCAATTGCAGCCTCTGTGCTAGATGTGGTTTTATGTAGAGTACATTAATATGGCCCCAGGTTCCTGTATGCTATAAGGCTATGGATTTAGTAAAGGAGGGCTTTCTTACTTTATCCAGAAGGGAAAATTAGAAACTGTTTGCATTCACGTGGAAGGGGCAATAATGTTCATTTACTATGTGTCCCAAGAGCTAGGTTAACTACAGTGCAGTTATAATACAATCTAAAGAAATCTGGTCTATCTTCATAATATAAACAGCATATTGATCCATCACTTTGTTTACATGCTCATTAAGCTGGGTGAAAAAGTAGCTGTTACTATTTAAAGAGACACATGTGATTCAAAAACTGGAGATAAAACCCATGAAGATTCAGGGCCTAGCCAAATTTTTACAAAGTTTTTAGGGGTACAACTAAAACCACACCATAACACTTTCTTTGAATAACCTTGATATGATATTTTTGGAAGAGGGTTGAAACAGCCCTTCCAAAATAAAAACAAAGTATTTAATGTTTTACTTTCCACTGTGGTTAAGGAAGCACAATGCATGATAGAGCCAGTTTTGAGTGAGACCCACAGCAATAATGGGTATTATACCAGGTTCAAGCTTTAAGGCTAGAGGTACTGCCACTTGAGTCACGTGACCGAGCATATCCTTATAATATTAAGAAGTATTGGCAGGGCATGGTGGCTCACGCCTCTAATCCTAGCACTTTGGGAGGCTGAGGCGGGTGGATCATAAGGTCAGGAGTTCGAGACCAGTCTGGTCAACAGTGAAACCCTGTCTCTACTAAAAATACAAAAAGTTAGCCAGGTGTGGTGGTGTATGCCTATAATCCCAGCTACTTGGGGAGGCTGAGGCAGGGAGAATCGCTTGAACCCGGGAGGTGGAGGTTGCAGCGATCTCAGATTGTGCCATTGCATTCCAGCCCAGGCGGCAGTGCAAGACTCCATTAAAAAAAAAAAAATGCAGAATACATCATGCTATTGGACCCTGGTAGAGACAGACTATCTGACCACGGGAGACCACTTAAACACTCATCTGAAATATCCCATCTTGAGTTGAGTTCCCTCAGCCTTTCCAAGTAATAAAACTAGGCCCTCTGGCCTCTATCTGAAATTGGATCATATGGTACACCATATCAATCCTTAGCATATGCTAGGAGGTACATTTTGTTCCCTCAAAATTCATATGTTAAGGTCCTAACCCCAATACCTCATAATGTGACTAGATTTAGATACAGGATCTTTAAAGAGGTAATTAGGGTAAAATGTGGTCTTATGAATTGTCCCTAAACCAATTTGACTGGTGTCCTGCCAAGAGGAGACAGTGACACAGAAACACAGAGAGGGAAGACCAGGTGATGGTATCTAGAAGAAGGCATTCATCTCTAAGCCAAGCCAAGGAGAGTGAACCTCAGAAGAAATCAATTCTGCTGACAATTGGATCTTGGACCAGGACTGCAAGAAAATAAACTTCTGTTGTTTAAGCCACACGGTCTGTGGTATTTAGTAACAAAAAATATACAGCATGAACAGAGGACATAAGTAAACTCTATGAGCAGAGTCCAGACCTACATATTGTCCACCATTGTTTAACTATGACCTTCTTTAGCTCCCACCTATGTTTATATAGGGCAACCTGAACAACAGCTTACAGAGCAGAAACATGTCTGATGGCTTTGTTGTTTCTTCGATTTTGTTTGTTTTACGTCAGAAAGAAAACATTTACCCCTCCACTATTAGATATTTCACTGTCATTCATGTAGTTTGGGTTTCTTGAGTAGTCATGTAAAATGTGACTCATATTTAGCTACAGGAAAGCAAATAGAATATGAATAAGAGCTTGGCCTTTATAATCAGGTGGACCCAGGATCAGATTCATATCTCGACGCTGTCACTTACCACTCTAAAGTTCAGTGTCTGCATTGGTAGAATTGAGTCAATAGGAGTAATTATAGTCTCAGGTAGTCATGAGTATGACATGGGATAATGCATATAAATTGTTCACATAGTACTTGACACTTAATGATCATATTATCACTCCATATGTATGTGTACCACACACATATAGACAGGCACACAAAAACACACATGCTTCTCCTACTTTAAATCTCAGTTAAAAAAAAAAAAAAAAAAAACCTTGCCTCATGTCACGTAAGTTGTATCCAGTGCAATGTTAAAATTAGGCTCAATTTTCTACCCTGTTAAGATCTTTTTTACTCCAGATTCTGTCATCTAACAAGTTCGCAATTTCTTTCAACTTCATATCAAATTCAAATTTGATAAGCTTGTCATCTTCAAGAAAATAAATCATTATTTATTAAGCAGGTCTATGGTCATTTCCTTTTTTAGGTATTGCATATTTTATTATTCAATTTTATTAGATAAAGGTTCTATTAATAGGAATCAGAGTTTGATTCCATAAATATATTTTTGGCTTCATATTACTTCTCTCATTGTTTATTTTTTCATTTCTTGTTCTCTAGAAGTTTCAAGGAGATTTCTCTATTTCTATAGACCAAGTTCCAATTTTAGATATAAAAAACATTTCATTGAACTCTGAACATTTTCTTCAGCCGTGATATACACCACTGTTGGTAATTTTTAAAACACAATCTTACCTTCTAGTTTACCCTTTAAAAGCCAGATGGCAGAAGCATTCTATAAGAAGACAAGGTAATGAAATTAACATTTTTTCTTATGTTTAAACTCCCAGAGAAATTTTCCTAGTAACACAGCTTTATGACAATATCATTATAGAAAAAATAAATAGTGACATAGGTCAAAAGGATGTCAGGCACAATGAAAGCTACCTAAATAGCCTCTTACATGTCAAAGATTTCTGTGCATTTGGTCCCAGCCCTGTCAATCTGTTAAGTTACTGATGCTTCACTGTATGAGGTCAGAGTTATGGTCTCTCACACAGTAATGTCAAATAGCCCAGAAAGGTTAAAGCATTGACATCACAAAACACTTCCCAAGGGAGTTGATGATTCATGTACAGATAAGAGGGAATAAATGGGACCTGCAATGATTACATATTAAGGTATTTTTGAACTACTATCTATAACACAGCAATGTTTTATTTTCAAGTCAGAAAAGTCTTAAGGGTTCAAGCAGTGGGCAGTAGTCATATTAGAAGTGTCTGAAGCCTGAAGTGAACCTGCATCTCATGTTACATCCTCCTTTTATGAAGCATTTATGTTACAGTAACATTTGCTAGAAGGAGCAAAGGATTTTGTCAATTATTACACAGAAACCAAGGGGAAATCTTCTCTGATTTCTGTGGACTTATCCACCTTTGTCAGGTTTTCTTCTGTCACTCATCTAGATAGAAGAATAATATAATTTTTATTCCTTTCATCAGGACTTAAACCATACATAATTGGGCCTACCACCAAAAAATTGCAGAAAATAAAATTTTTAACAGTTAATTTTTAATAATATTAAATGGATTCTAATTTTGTCAATCTGCTTTATAAATTCAAATATGTTATTAGAGTATTGCCTGTTTGTCAATCATGATTTTTTTCAGATATAAATTGGAAAAACCTAAATCAAGCCAGTTTCAACAAAAAGGAAACTTCTTGGTAGAAAACTAGAATAGTTCAGAGAATCAAAGGACAATTATCATGAAGTAAATGATGAGAAAGGACATCCAATTCTGACCAAAATAAAGTAACAAAGACGAGATTTAATCTCTTATCTGAAAACAAACAACAAAAAAATTGCCAGGTACATATAGAAAACAACAGTTTTCAAGGCAATAGGTATCAGGCAACTAACGACAGTGCTTCCTGAGAGATGGTTAATGAATTAGGCGAGCCTTATGATTCCCCCAGATAACTGCCTTAACAGGGTTTCTAGCTTTTGGTGCAGGCCAAAAGAACTGAGGCAGCACCAGCAGATTCCCTCCATTGAGGAACTGAGAATCTGGAAGAATCAAGCTACTAGAGGTTGCAGGACAGAGTAACGGAGAGGAGAGAGCTACAAAGAGCATCTGACTTTCATATTTAGCAGAGTACTAATTCTTGCATGTATGTAAGAAAACCACCTGAATTTGGGAAAGAACCATAGATGATTAAATTGAACAGTGCCTGGCACTCACACAGGGCCAAGAACAGTGCCTGTTCACATCAGCTAAAATGACCTTCTCATGAATCATGGCATTGAGTAGAACATTCAGAAGAGTCTTGTCTCAGTAATGACAAATAATTACACCTAAACTAACTGTTTCTATGGTATCACCTAACAAAACTTAAAAGCAAGACCCCCAAAATTCAAGCTATTTACAAGTAACTTAACAGAGTTCAAGAATATTTCCAGAGATACAAAAATCTCCATCCCCATTGAGTCTAAATTGGTAATGTCTGGTATGCAGTCAATGATTATCAGGTTTGCAAAGAAAAAATAGAACCCATAAGAAGGACAGAAATCAATCAATCAACACAAATTGAACAAAAACTGACACAGATATTAGAATCAGAGGACAAGAATATTAAAACATTTATTATTCCAAACATTAAATAGAAACAGAATGTATATAAAATATGTAAATAAAACTCTTAGCAATAAAAACTATAATGTCTTTGATTTAAAAAAATACACTGGTTGAAATTAGTGGCAAATTAGACAATGGAGAAGAAAATATTAGTGACACTGAAGACACAACAATAGCAATTATTCTAAACTAAACAGAGAGAAAAAGGAGTTTAAAAAAACTGAGCTGTGAGATAATTCTAAACAGCCAAATTCACATATAACTGGATTCCCTGAAGGAGGGGAGAAGCAAGAAAAGAAATAGCTTTTACATATTTTAAATTTGATGAAAACTTAAATCCAGAGGTCCAAGATGCTCAACAAACCCCAAGCATAAGAAATATGAAGACATTATATCCATCTTTTGATTATTATGTGTATTGCTGCTATGAACATGCATATGCATGGACTTGAATACCCGTTTTCTTAAATACATATATTTATAACAGCACTATTAATAATAATCAAAAAATGAAAATAGCCCAAACATCCATTAATGGATGAATAAATTGTATTACATACATACAATAGAATATTGTATGTATTCTTCACCTATAAGAAGTAATGAAGTACTGATACATGGATGATCCTCCAAAACATTACATAAGTGAAAGAAGCCAGGCATAAAAGGACAAATATTATATGATTCTACCAATATAAAAAGCTAGGATAGGCAAGTTCATAGAGACAGAAGTAGATTAGGGTCTACCAGGGGCTATCAGTGGCATCACGACTGACTGCTTAATGGATACGAGGTTTTACTTTATAGTAGTGGAAATGTTTTGGAGCAAGATATTTGGTATAAGAATATCTCTTTAGCCCTAAGTGTCAAGATGCTGTGAGGTTCTCTGGGAGCCTGTATGCTGGCCCATGATATTCATATATGAATTTCTATACTGAGAAGACATTCATACATAAAACATGCCAAACTTCTCAGGATGCCAAAAAGATAAATATATGTGTTTACCTATCTAGATAGATGGATAGATAGACAGACAGATAGATAGCTAGATGTAGATAGACATCAGTATATATATAAACAAAATTATATAGGCAGTCAAAATGCAAAGATAACTGTTGGTGTTCCAGTGAGGAAACTTAATAAGGGAGGGGGCAAAGGGCAAACTACTTTTGAGAACGAGAAGAAAAAACAAAATAGTGGTGAAATAACTCTAGAGGTCAGTGCAACAAATGACTTTAAATCTGAATTTTACAGAGAAACTTAAAGGATACCACAAGTCTAGAGACAACACGACCCAAATTTGAAGGGAGAGTATTCTGTTGCAGTCCATTGGAAACCAGTGAATCTAACCATTTTGTTATTAGTTAAACTCAGTTTTGGGTTTGAAAGGTAAAAAGTTTGAAAGCTAAAATTATGTCAAAAATCTGCTTAAAATATACATCAAATTGAGCAACTCCCACCCTTAATAACCTCTTGTTTGTAAAGGCAGGCAGGATTCTGGAAGTGCTATGGGAATAAAAAACCTAAGATGAGATGATAGCACAGTGGGTGGGGCAATATTCATCAATTTTGAAACCTTCCTCCCAGTCATCAGAAAATAATATAACAATTAAATATCTGTGACCCAGGGCCCCAGTGGGACCAAGGCTAAAGTTCCTCAAAGAGTAGCTATGGACCAGCTTTTATAATCTTCTGATTTGGGGTTCCATGCTGAGGACACAGACACTAGTCCACTGATACAAATGAATTGTAACCACTCCAGGATTCCTCTTAAGAAAAAGGTATATATCTGCTAGGCCCAGTATGAATTCCTGATACATGTTCCAGAGTCAAAGGGAATCCTTACTGTGATGACAGCATTGAACGGATGAGTAGTAAGGTAGAAGCAACTCTGGAAGCAGAACTGGTACCCCCAAAGTAAAAGCATGCAAGCCACCCTAGATCTAGGCTCTTTGTGTGATTTCTGCACTTGACTGATACTATTTGACCTTAGGAAATAAAGTCCCCAGCTCCAAAAAAACATTAGGTGCTCCAACTAAAAGACTGTGTTTTCCTCCCAAATGACTGCTTAGAATGGTATTGAACTTTGGAAAAGAGTATAAATTTTTCACATGGGGTGAGTGGAAGGGAGCATATTGACTGGGCTTGAGCTGAGACTTAGAGATGATGGCATACATCTGCTCTACAGATAGAACAGCAACCTTCCCTATCCTTAGAGTCGTGTGTGTGTGTGTGTGTGTGGGAGAGAGAGAGAGAGAGTTTGCATATAAGTGAGTCAAGCACACTTAAATGTTACAGAAAGCACAGAGAAAAAATTGAAGCACACACAGACACTTAAATGTTATAGAATGTTAAAAGGGCTCCTAACTGTCCCAGAATGCTTGCATATATTATATAGATGTCCAGGCACATTCTCTGTTTTACACATGAGCCAAGAGGTACATGGAAAAAGTTCATTCATTCATTCTACAATTTAATAAAGTCTCTGCTATAGACTAAACAGTTCTCCACCAAAATTTGTATGTTGAAGCCCTAACTTCAGTGTGACTGTATTTGGCGAAAGGGATTTTAGGAGCCAGCTATGGTTCAATGAGATCATAAGGGTGGAATACTAAGCTGGCAGGATTCAGGGCCTTACAATAAAAGGAAAAAGAAAGACTCCAAGTTATCATGCACACACCAAGGAAAGATCATGTGAGCACACAGAAAGAAAGTGTCTGTCTGCAAGCTAGAAAGACTGCCCTCACTAGAACCTAACCATGCTGGCACTTCTATCTTGGACTCCAGCCTCTAAAACTCTCAGAAAATAAATTTCCATTGTCTAAGTCACCCAGTGGATGGTACTTTGTTATCACAGTACAAGGAGACTAAGAAAGTCCATGTCTTCAACAAGCTTACATTCTGGAAATAAAGGGAATGGAATAGTCTAGTGCATCACCACATCCATGTATAATATGCCACATGGCCATAAATGCTACAAGGAAAACTACAGCAAAGAAAAGGGGGAATAAAAAAAAAAGAATGGAGAATGTTATTTCAAAAAATATCAAAAAATTACCTTGCTCTTATAAAGTGTAAACTAAATGAGGGACAAAAACAAAAACAATGGAAGACAGCATGGAAAAAGTCATGCTGATATCTAAGGCAGAACGTTTCAGAAAAAGACCACATGACAAATGCCCTGAAGGGAGAGCATGGCAGTGGTTTTAAGGACAGCACAGAGGCTAGGGTGCCTGCAGCAATGTGGGAGACAAGAGGAATGACAAGAGATATGGTCTATAGTCCCAATCACCAAGGGCCTTGCAAGACATAGTTAGCACTTGGAATTTTACCTGAGTGAAATGGGAAGTTTTTGGAGGAATTACTTGATCTGACTTGAATTTTAAATTATTCCTTAACTTCTTTATAGGAAATGGACAGTAGAGAGGTAAAAATGAAGACAGGAAAGGTGGTTAAAGTGCTATTAAAGAGTAATATCACCAACAGAGCCAAGTAGAGTTGACTGGCAACCATCCTCCCGACAAAAAAGGAACAAAACAACTATAGGGAAATGAGGGAATAAACAACTGTATTTTGACAAGAGTGACTGAGCAAGTATGCTGAGGAGCACCAACGGAGTGGTGAAATCCCGATGGAGCATAAGAGCCCAGGATAGCACCATAGAGAGAGGAGCGAGGTACCTTGCTTCTGCCTCTGTCTCCTCCACACGGATCAGCTCAGTCTAGGGGGACCACTTCTTATTTTTATCTTTTAAGTTCAGAGGTACATGTGCATGTTTGTTATTAATACATAGGCAAACTCATCTCATGAGGGTTTGTTGTACAGATTATTTCATCACCCAAGAACTAAGCTTAGTACCCATTAGTTATTTTTCCTGATCCTCTCCCTCCTCCCACCCTCCAATAGGTCCCAGTGTGTGTTGTTCCCCTCTATATGTTCACATGTTCTCATCATTTAGCTTTGACTTATAAGTGAAAACATGCATTATTTGGTTTTTTTGTTTCTGCATTAGTTTGCTAAGGATAATGGACTCCAGCTCCATCTGTGTTCCTGCAAAGGAACATGATCTTGTTCTTTTTTATGGCTGCATACTATTCTGTGGTTTATATGTACTACATTTTCTTTATTCAGTCTATCATTGATGGACATTTAGATTGGCTCCACGCCTTTGTTATTGTGAATAATGAACATATGTGTGCATATGTCTTCATGATAGAATAATTTCTATTACTTTGGGTATATATTCAACAATGAGATTGCTGGGCCCAATGGTAGTTCTGTTTTTAGGTCTTTGAGGAATCGTCACAGTGTTTTCCACAATAGTTGAACTAATTTACACTCTCACAGATGGTGTATAAACATTCCTTTTTCTTTGCAACTTCACTAGCACCTGTTATTTTTTGACTTTTTAATGATAGCCACTCCGACTGATGTGAGATGATATCTCATGGTAGTTTTGTTTGTATTTCTCTAATGATCAGTGATGTTGAGGGTTTTGGGTATTTTTTTTCATTTGTTTGTTGGCTGAGTGTATGTCTTCTTTTGAAGTGTTTGTTCATGTCCTTTGCCCACTTTTTAATGGGCTCTTATTTTTTCCTCTTGTACTTTTAAGTTCCTTATAGATGTGGGATATTAGACCTTTGTCAGATGCATACTTTGCAAAAATATTCTTCCATTGTGTAGCTATCTGTTTACTCTGTTGACAGTTTCTTTTGTTGTGCAGAAGCTCTTTAGTTTAATTAGATTCCATTTGTCAATTTTTGATTGTATTGCAATTGCTTTTGGTGTCTTCACCATAAAATCTTTGCCCATTCCTATGTCCAGAATGGTATTGCTTAGGTGTCTTCCAGAGTTTTTATAGTTTTGGGTTTTACATTTAAATCTTTAATCCATCTTGAGTTTATTTTTTAGATGGTGTAAGGAAGGGTTCCAGTTTCAGTCTTCTGTATATGGCTAGCCAGTTATCCCAGTGCCATTTATTGAATAAAGAATCCTTTCTCCATTGCTTGTTTTTGTCAGCTCTGTCAAAGATCAGATGGTTGTAAGTGTGTGATATTATTTCTGGGCTCTCTATTCTGTTCCACTGGTTTATGTGTCTGTTTTTGTACTACTACCATGCTGTTTTGTTTATGTACCCCTGCAGTATAGTTTGAAATACACTGGTGTGAAGACTTCAGCTTTGTTCTTTTCGCTTAGGATTGCCTTGGCTATTGGGGTTCCCTCATGGTTTCATATGAATTTTAAAACTGCTTTTTTCTAGTTCTGTAAAGAATGTGATTGGTAGTATGATAGAAACAGCATTGAATCTATAAATTGCTTTGGGCAGTATAGCCATTTTAATGATATTGATTCTTCCTATCAATGAGAATAAAGTGTTTTTCCATTTACTTGTGTCATCTTTGATTTATTTTAGTAGTGCTTTGTAGATCTCCTTGTAGAGATTTTTCACCTCCTTGGTTAGCTGTATTCCTAGGTATTTTATTATTTTTGTGGCAACTGTGAATGGAATTGCATTCCTGATTTGGCTCTTGACTTGGCTGTTGTTGGTTTATAGCAGGGGTACCCAACCCCTGGGCCATGTACTGGTTCCTGGCCTGTTAGCAACCGGGCCACACAGCAGGAGGTGAGCAGCAGGTGAGCAAGTATTACCACTTGCTTCACCACCTTTCAGATCAGCAACAACATTAGATTCTCATAGGAGTGAAGACTTCATTGTTAACTGTGGATGCAAGGGATCCAGTTGCGTGCTCCTTATGAGAATCTAATGCCTGATGATCTGGATGCAACAATTTCATCCCAAAACCTTTCCCCACTCTCTGCCACTTGTCCATGGAAAAACAGTCTTCCATGAAACCATTTCCTGGTGCCAAAAGTTTAGGAACTGCTGATTTATAGGAATGCAAGTGATTTTTGTGTATTAATTTTTTATACTGAAACTTTGCTTAAGTAGTTTATCAGCTTGAGGAGCTTTTCGGCTGAGACTATGAGGCTTTTTTGATATGGGATCATGTCATCTGCAAACAGCAACAGTCAGACTTTCTCTCTTCCTGGATGCCATTTATTTCTTTCTCTTGCCTGATTGCTCTGGCCAGGACTCCCGTTATTATGTTGAACAGGCATGGTGAGAGAGGGCATCCTTGTCTTGGGCCTGTTTTTAAGGGGAATACTTCCAGCTTTTGCCCATTTAGTATGACGTTCGCTGTGACTTTTTTACACACGACTCTTATAATTTTGAGGTATGTTCCTTCAGTTTATTGAGAGTTTTTAAAATGAAGGATGTTGAATTTTATCAAAAGCCTTTTCTGCATCTATTGAGATAATCATATGTTTTTTGTCTTTAGTTCTGTTTATGTGATTAATCACATTTATTGATTTGTGTTTTTGAACCAACCTTGCATCCCAGGGATAATGCCTACTTGATATTGGTGGATACACTTTTTAATGTGCTGCTAGATTTTGTTTGCCAGTATTTTCTGGAGGATTTTTCATCAATTTTCATCAAGGATATTGGCTTGAAGTTTTCAATTATTGTTGTATCTCTGCCAGGTTTTAGTATCAGGATGATGCTGGTCTCATAGAATGAGTTAAGAAGGACTCCCTCCTCCTCAATTTTTTGAAGTAGTTTCAATAACAATGGTACCAGCGCTTCTCTGTACCTCTGAAAGAATTTCGCTGTGATTCTTTCTGGTCCTGGACTTTTATTTTTTATTGGTATGCTATTTATTACTGATTCATTTTTGGAGCTTGTTATTGTCTGTTCAGGGATTCTGTTTCTTCTTGGCTCAATCTGGGGAAAGTGTATGTGTCCAGGAATGTATCCATTTCTTCTATGTTTTCTAGTTTGTGTGCATAGAGGTGTTCATAACGTTCTCTGATGGTTATGTAATTTTGTGGGGTCAGTGGTCAGATCCCCTTTTGTCATTTCTAATTGTGTTTACTTAGGTCTTCTCTTTTTTCTTATTAGTTTAGCTTGTGTTTATTGTATTAGTTTTTTTTTTTAAAAAAACCAACTATTGGATTTGTTGAACTTTTGAATGTTTTTTCATTTCTTAATCTTCGGTTCAGCACTGATTTTGATTATTTCTTGTCTTCTGCTAGCTTTGGGTTTGGTTTGCTATTGTTTCTCTTGTTCTTTTAGTTGTGATGTTTGGTTGTTAAATTTAGACCTTTTTTGGTTGTTGTGGGCATTTAGTGCTATAAATTTTCCTTAGGTGTATCCCAGAGATTCTGGTAGGTCGCATCTTTGTTCTCATTAGTTTCAAAGAACTTCTTTATTTCTGCCTTAATTTGATTATTTACCCAAAACTTATTAAGGAACAGGTTATTCAATTTCCATGTAATTTTATGGTTTGGGGCAAATTTCTTAGTCTTAATCCCTAATTTTACTGTGCTGTGGTCTGAGAGAGTGGTTTTAATTTCAGTTCTTTTGCATTTGCTGAAGACTGTTTTATGTCTGATTATTGTGGTCAGTTTCATAGTATTTGTCATGTTGATGTGAGAAGAATGTATGTTCTGTTGTTTTGGGGTAGAGAGTTCTATAGATGTCTATCAGATCCATTTGATCCAGTGCAGAGTTCAGGTCCTGAATATCTTTGCTAAATTTCTGCCTCAATGATTGGTCTAACACTATCAGTGGAGTGTTGAAATCTCCCACTCATTGTGTGGAAGTATAAGTCTCTTTGAAGGTCTCTAAGAACTCGTTTTATGAGTCTGGGTCCTCCTGTGTTGGGTACATATACATTTAGGAATTTAGGATAGTTAGGTCTTCTTGTTGAAGTAAAGCCTTTACCATTACATAATGCTTTTATTTGTCTCTTTTGATTTTTGATTGTTTAAAACCTATTTTGTCTGAAATTAGAATTGCAACCAGTACTGCTTCTTGTTTTCCATTTGCTTGGTAGATTTTTCTCCATTCCTTTATTTTGAGCCTATGTTTGTCATTGCATGTGAGATGGGTCTCCTGAAGACAGCATATCAAAGGACTTATTTTTGTGTTTTTGCTTTTGTTTTCTGTTTTTGTTGGTTTGTTTTTTTAATCCAGCTTTCCACTCGGTGCCTTTTAATTGGGGACATTTAACCTGTTTATACTCAAGGTTAGTATTGATAGGTGTGAATCTGATCCTGTCATCATGATGTTAACTGGTTATTATGTAGACTTGTTTGTGTGGTTGCTTTACAGTATCACTGGTCTGTGTGCCTAAGTGAGCTTTTGTAGTAGCTGGTAATGGTCTTTTGTTTTCATATTTAGTGCTTCCTCTGGAGCTCTTGTAAGGCAGGTTTGGTGGTCATAAATCCCCTCAGTATTTGCTTGTCTGAAATGGATCTTATTTCTCCTTCACTTATGAAGCTTAGTTTGGCTGGATATGAAATTCTGGGTTGAAGTATCTTTTCTTTAAGAATTTTGAATATTGGCCCCCACTCTCTTTTGGTCTATAAAGTTTCTGCTGAGAGGTCTGCTGTTAGACTGATGGGCTTCCCTTATTAGGTGACCTGACCTTTTTCTGTAGCTGCCTTTAAAATTTTTTCTTTTATTTTTACCTTGGAGAATCTGATGATTATGTCTTGGGGATGATCTTGTGAAATATTTTACTGGGGTCCTCTGCATTTTCTGAATTTGAATGTTGGCCTCTCTAGCTAGGTTGGGGAAGTCCTCATGGATGATATCCTCAAATATGTTCTCCAAGTTTCTTACACTATTCCTATATCTTTCAGGGACACCAATCAGTTATAGATTTGGTCTCTTTACATAATCTCATATTTCCTGGAGGTTTTGTTCATTCCTTTTCATTCTTTTTAATCTATTTTTGTCTCAGTGTCTTATTTCAGAAAGCCAGTCTTCAAGCTCTTAGATTCTTTCCTCCACTTGGTCTATTCTGCTATTAATACTTGTGAGTGTATTATGAAACTCTTATAGTGTGTTTTTCAGCTCTATCAGGTTGGTTACATTATTTTCTATAGTGACTATTTTGTCTGTCATCTCCTGTATCGTTTTATTATGATTTTTAGCTTTGGATTGGGTTTCAGCGTACTCCTGCATCTCAATTATCTTTATTCCTATCCATTTTCTGAATTCTACTTTTGTTATTTCAATCATCTCACCCCAGTCTAAAACACTTTCTGCAGAGGTGGTATGGTCATTTGGAGAAAAGATGGCACTCTGGCTTCTTGAGTTGTCAGAGTTCTTGTGCTGGTTCTTTCTCATGTCTGTGAGCTGATATTTACTCAATCTTTAAAGTTATTGGTCTGGGCGTGGTGGCTCATGCTGTGACCCTAGCACTTTGGGAAGCTGAGGTGGGTAGATCACGAGGTCAGGAGATAGAAACCATCCTAACACAATGAAACCCCGTTTCTACTAAAAATACAAAAAATTAGCCGGGCGAGGTGGTGGGCGCCTGTAGTCCCAGCTACTCGGGAGGCTGAGGCAGGAGAATAGCGTGAACCCAGGAGGTGGAGCTTGAAGTGAGCTAAGATCGCACCACTGCACTCCAGCCTGGGCGACAGAGTGAGACTCTGTCTCAAAGAAAAAATTTCTGACCTTTGGATTTTTTTTCTTTTATTCTATTTGATGACCTTGAGGATTTGGCTGCGGTATAACAAGGGTTCAGCCAACTGGCTTCATTTCTAGAAGATTTTAGGATGCCAATACTCAGCTACCAACTCCTGGACTGTATGCTCTAACTCTGGGGGATGTGTGTCAGGGCTCAATTTTGTTCTCTGGCTCCTCGAGGAATGCCTTGTGCTGATTGGGGCAGTGGGGAGTGAGGTGCTCCTGGACTACTGGTCATGACACTCTGATGATTGGTGTCAGCCAAAATGTTTTATAGTGCTGTGACAGTGGGATCCATCTTCACCAGCACATGTCACCAGCAGCATCAGTGACTGCATAGCAGGGTGCATGCTCATCAACTGTGGCAGGGTGCTAGTGATTGGTGGGGTGCCTACCTCTATGTGGATGTTCACCACAGAGGTCTAGGTAGCATGGCTTGGGTGGCAGTCAGGGGCCCAGATGGCAACTGTGCATGTGGTCATGCTGGTGCTGATGTTAGCATGGGAGTGGAGTGCTGGCATGTGCAGGACTGTGTGCCACAGGCAGAGGTGTTCACTCAGGGTGAGGAGGATCCACTGTTCTCTGTACCTAGTTTCACTCCTGTGGCAGTGTTGGTGCAAGGGCAGGGTGCTGGTGGGGGTCTGGCTGGCTGTCTCTATACGTGCCAAGGCTCTAACTGCAATGGTAGTATGGCAGAAGGGAAAGAGGCAGAGTACACCTCCACCACAGCAGAGGTAGGGCAGGGTGTATGCACACATGAGCACTGGTGGGTCAGAGAAGGCTATAACACACACACACCATCACCAAAAGGGAAGGCTATACCACACTCACATGCCAGCACACACATGCCAGCAAAGCAATGTAAAGGGTGTCCATGAGCCTGGTGTAGGGTGCAGTGAGGAGAGAGAGTTGGTGGGTTGGTGCATGGCCATGGGGCCCACTCTGCTGGACCTCTCCTCTAGTCAGGTAGGGTTCACCAGTGCAAAAGCTGTGATGTGGACCCCCAGGGCACCCAAGGCTGCTCTGTAGGCAGGCACCCTGCAGACTAGGACCCTGGGATAAGCCAGCAGACTGAGGGGTGCTCAGGTGTGGCTGGCCCAGTCTGATGGGCAATACTGTCGTGTAGAATTCAGATCTAACACTTCACCTAGGACTGTAGTCTCCTATGGGAGTAAGTTGAATCTAGGAAGATGGACGTCACTGGTCAGGCTTCACTAAAGATGCTGTCACACCAAAACCTCTGGTCTTCACATCAGCTGGCATGCTGCCCCTACCACTTCATTAAGCAGCACTCCCTGCCACTTTGAGTGTTTGTGGTGGTTGAGGGGTATCTTCCCGCCAACATTCATAGGCCCATGGCCAGAACAGATTGCTCCTTACCATTTCAACTCACCCATTACTTCAGAGTCACTGGGGACCAGGAAAGAGTCCTGGTATGTTGTGGGGTTCCCAGCTTGCCTCCCCTTCTGCTTATATTGTATGGTTTCCCTCTGTCCACTCTCAGCGCCTTCCCTCTGAAGATCTGTTAGAAGCATTTTGGTCCCTTGGTAGCAGCTGTTGCATCTGGCTGTTTCTAGCTGGGCATCTTGCTCAACACCCAGGACATATTCTTATAGAGAAAAGGTAAGTTGGAGAACCCTGGGCGTCCCCATTGCCACCACAGATGCCAATGCCAGCTGTCCTTGCCATGGAAGAGTCTCTTAGTCCTTATAAGCCCCAAATCTAGTTTGGAGTGCTGCCAGGAGTTTGTAAATTCATGGGGTGACATGGCCTCAGAAGAGAAGCACCTCACCCACAACTTGCACCTTCCACCCCTGCAACTTAATCTGCTAAAGCATGGTGCCATCTTGAATCCAAACTCACTGACAGAATGTGTCTTGCCCTGGGGAACAGTAACTACTGTCACTCTTCACCCCTGAGGTCCTGCTGTCATTCCACCGTGTTAATGTGGTACATGCAACACACTACTCTGGCTGCCCAGACTTCAGGTCTTTTGGAATGACTGAGTGTATTAGTCCATTTTCACACTGCTAATAATAACATACCCAAGACCGGTAATTTATAAGAAAAAGAGATTTAATGAACTCACAGTTCCACGTGGCTGGGGAGGCCTCACAATCATGGTGGAAAGCGAAAGGCACATCTTACATGGTGGCAGTTATGAGGGAAAATGAAAGCCAAGTGAAAAGGGAAAGCCCTTATAAAACCATCAGCTCTCTTGAGATTTATTCACTACCATGAGAACAGTATGGGAGAAACCACCCCCATGATTAAATTATCTTTTAGTGGGTCCCTCCCACAACATATGGGAATTATGGGAGCTACAATTCAAGATGATATTTGGGTGGGGACAAAGCAAAACCATATCATTCTTTCCATGTCCCCTCCCAAATCTCATGTCCTCACATTTCAAAGACAATCATGCTTTCCCAATAGTTCTCCCAAGTCTTAACTCATTTCAGCATTAACTCAAAAGTCCACAGTCCAAAGTCTCATCTGAGACAAGGCAAGTCCCTTCCACCTATAAGCCTGTAAAATCAAAAGCCAGTTACTACTTCCTGGATACAATGGGGGTACAGGCATTGGATAAATACACCCATTCCAATGGGAGAAATTGGCAAAAATCAATTGTCTAAAGGCCCCATGCAAGACTGAAATCCAGTGGGGTACTCAAATCTTAAAGCTCCAAAATTATATCCTTTAAGTGCATGTCTCACATCCAGGTCACACTGATGCAAGAGGTGGTTCCCCATGGTCTTGGGAAGCTCTGCCCCTGTGGCTTTGCAGGGTACAGCCTCATTCCCAGATGCTTTCACAGGCTGGTGTTGAGTATCTGTGGTTTTTCCAGGCTCAAGCTGTTGGTGGATCTACCATTCCAGGGTCTGGAAGACAGTGGTCCTTTTCTCACAGCTCCACTAGGTAGTGCCCTATTGGGGTTCTGTGTGGGGGCTTCACCCCCACATTTTCCTTCTGCACTGCCCTAGCAGAGGTTCTCCATGAGGGCCCTGCCCCTGCAGCAAACTTCTGCCTGGACATCCAGGCATTTCCATACATCCTCTGAATCTAGGCAGAGGTTTCCAAACAACAATCCTTGACTTCTGTGCACTTACAGGTTCAACACCATGTGGAAGCTGCAAGGCTTGGGGCTTGCACCCTCTGAAGCCACGGTCCGAGCTGTACCTTGGCCCCTTTCAGCCATGGCTACAGCAGCTGGGATGCAGAGCACCAAGTCTCTAGGATGCACACGGCAGGAAGGCCCTGAACCCAGCCCACTAAGTCATTTTTCCCTCCCAGGTCTGCGATGGGAGGGGCTGCTGCAAAAGTCTCTCACGTGCCCTGGAGACATTTTCCCCATTGTTTTGGCGATTAACATTTGGCTTCTGGTTACTTATGCAAACTTCGAAGCAGGCTTGAATTTCTCCTCAGAAAATGGGTTTTTCTTTTCTATCACATCATTAGGTTGCAAATTTTTTGAACTTTTATGCTCTGTTTCCCTTTTAAAACTGACTGCTTTTAACAGCACCCAAGTTACCTCTTGAATGCTTTGCTGCTTAGAAATTTCTTCTGCCAGATATTGTAAATCATCTCCATTAAGATCAAGGATACCACAGGTTAAACCATGTGTATCTGTGGAACACTCAATCTCAACGTGCACACCTTTGACTACAGTTGCAGAAGTGTTCCTTTAGACAAAGTTGTGACCCATTTTACTCTGGATAAGGGCAGAAACGGTTCACATTCCATTATTTGTAAAGTTATCTGCTGTTAGCTTTCATTATTTTTGCTAGACTCATTTTATTTGTATTTAAATGTTTTAGGCAACCTAAAAACAAATGTAAAAGTAAAGATGCAGTAAAAATAAATTGCTTGGTATTCATTACTTCATGTATATCAAGTACAGCAGTAAAACAAAAACCCATGTATTTAACATTTTTTAGGTTTTTTTGCTTTCATGATTTTTTTTTTTTTTTTTTTTTGATCCTTGCCTAACATGCATGTGCTGTAAAAATAGTTAACAGGGAAATAACTTGAGATGATGGCTAGCTTTGTTTAATGTCTTACGAAATTTTCATGAACAATCCAAGCATAATTGTTAAGAACATGTGTATTAAATTCATGTAAGTGGAATAAAAGTTTTATGAATGGACTTTTCAACTACTTTCTCTACAGCTTTTCATGTAAATCAGTCTTTTGGTTCTGAAACTTCTAAAGGAAATTGCACACTTTTTGAAATTTATTTCTTATTCCCTCTTGGCAGCTAATGGGCTTTTACCAAGTTTAAACACAAAATTTATCATAACAACAAAAATACTACTAATATGACTACTGTTTCCATGTCCCATGATCCCCTCTCTTCCTCTCCACCCTGAAAAAAATGAGTTCCTATTTTTCCTGGGAGAGGGGGAGATTGATTGGAAAACAATGTAATATGTTCCATTGAAAATTTTGGTATATGGCATTTTCTAACTTAGGAAGCCACAATGTTCTTGGCCCATAATGACACTGGGTAGCATTAACTGTAAGTTTTGTGCTTCCAAATCACTTTTTGGTTTTTAAGAATTTCTTGATACTCTTACAGCCTGCCTTCGATTTTGATCCTTTATTCTATTTGTCAGGTGCACAAGATTACCTTCCTTTTTAAGCCTTCTGTCTTGTCACCAACCATTCCTACTTGGTGGCCATGTACTTGGGAAAAGGCTACATGATCTTTCTGGCTCCACTCAATGTCTAAGGCACCCTGCTTCCTTTGCTTGCACCCCACAGACTATTTCCCTTATCCTATTTGCTGCAGCAAATCTCTCCTTAGTTGATGAGATTGTGTTTATCGGCCTTTAAAACTCTACCTATCCTGAATGGTCTGTCATTGTCTGCCTTTAAAATCCTTCCTCTTTCTTCTTCCTCTCTTCTCTAAATAATGATGGGGCTAAGTTATACCCAAAGCTCACTTTAACAAAATATTTCCTCAGTACTTTGCAGAAAACACCAAACAAAAGTGCCATTTTAAAAGAGGTGTATTTTTTCTTTTAGAATGTAAGCTCCTCAAGAGCAGGGACAATGTTTTCTGTATGTTCTCTTGTGCCTAGTACACTGCAAATGCTCAATAAATATTGATGATGGGAGGCAGTGAGTCTTGATGATAAGGGTGAGAAACTGAAATCCCAAACACTGTTTTGTTGCTTGTTTTATTATGACCTCAGATTAAATTGGGAAATATTGGCCCTTTTGAATAATTGTCCCAAAAATTACATTAAAATAAAAGTGCAATGGAGAAAAAAAAAAAGATCAAGTTTCCACAAATCTCTAGGGCAGGGACAAAATGCCACCAGTCACCTTGCAAAAACATAGCAAGAGTCACCTTTACTCCAGTTTGCAACAAGTTCCTCATTTCCATTTAAGACCACCTCTGCCTGGATTCTACTGTCCATATAATTATCAGCATTTTGGTCAAAATCATTCAACAAATCTCTAGGAACTTCCAAACTTTCCCACCTTTTTCTGTCTTCTTCTGAGCCCTCCAAACTGTTGCAACCTCTGCCTATTACCCAGTGTCAAATGCTTCCACATTTCTGGGTATCTTTACAGCAGTGCCCCACTCTACTGGTACTAATTTAATGTATTAGTCTGTTTTCACACTACTGATAAGGGCATACTTGAAACAGAAAAAAGATGTTTAATAGACTCACAGTTTCATGTGGCTGGAGAGGCCTCATAATCATGGCAGAAAGCAAAAGCCATGTCTTACATGGCGGCAGACAAGAGAGAAAATGAAAGCCAAGTGAAAACCCCGTATAAAACCATCAGATCTTGTGAGACTTATTCACCACCACGAGAACACTGTGGGGAAATCTGCCCCCATGATTTAATTATCTCCCACTGGGTCCCTCCTACCAAATGTGAGAATTATGGGAGCTATAATTTAAGATGAATTTGGGTGAGGACAAAGCCAAAGCATATCACTGAGACCCCTAAATCTGAATCCATGCAGCATCCCCACCCTGGGGAAAAGGCTGTTCTGCATAGCAGGAAAACTATTAGCACACCTAATTCACTGGCAGACCCATCTCCCACAGGAGACCATTGCACTGCCACCTGGCCCACTGGGCCAACACACAGCCCGACAGTCAGTCTAGCACGAGCCATATGTTTCCAGAGAGACTGCTGCAGAATCATTCAGTTGACTGTATCCACAACCAGCCCGACAGACAGTTGAGTCACATCCTTGCTTCCCTAAAGGCATCACAACACCGTTGCTTGGCTCACTGCAGCAGCACAAGCCCATGCCCAGTGGTATGAGAAAAACTCAGGACTGTAACGTCTCTCCCAAACTGAAAGGAAACTGAGAGACCAAAAATATTACTAGACAAGTCCAGTTTGATGAGTTTATTAGGCTTTACATACAGGGCACTCCTGTATGGTGGCAGGACAGCTCTAGAGGTCTGTACCACCTACCATCTCTAAACTGCTTTTAAGGTCATTTTCTGGTTCTTGCCTACTCTGTTTGACTGATGAGAGATAGGTTCTCAGATACTCTTTAGGATGTTTTTTCTTAGTATAACTAAAGGTTTTTTTAATTTTATCAATTCAAGAAGAGTATTGAATAGGGATGGTAAGACACAGCTCTACTATGAATATATTACAAAATAAGAGTCAAGATGATTTGCTGATAAATTTGAGGCTGTAATTGACACTCAGACATAAATAAATCTATATGATTAGCAGAGATAGAGAAGGAGGTCATGAAATAAATGGAAGTCAGAATGTCTGCTGTCAGAGAACAATTTAACATGAGTAGGGAGTCTGTTAGAGAGGACCCATTTCTGTAACAACCTCTGGAGTTTGAGTGTTTTCTTGTTTCTCTACAGTGAATACTTTGTCCAGTGCACTCCGTCTCTTCCTGAAGGAAGAGGAGAAAACTGGACATTGAGAGACATGAAAGAACAAGATTCTTGAGACAGAAGTAACAGAAAGAGTAGATACTTCATGCCCCCAAAAAGCAATGGGGGTTGAGAATTTGGCAACACCTTTGTGTGGATATGAGAATAACATTGTGACCGTGTAAATAATTCCAGAAAGTTAGAAGGTGATTAAGAGAAGTGTACAGGAACTGGGCTGTAGATAATAACAAAATAAGGAGTGAAGACGAGTCAAGTGGTATGGACAGAACATAAGACAGAGTGATGGAAAATAGAAAAGGACAGGTAGGTAGGGATAGTGAGATTCCACACAGTCTGAGCAGAGGTGCTACTAAGCATCAAGAAACTTTTTTTTTTTTTTTTTTTTTTTTTTTGAGACGGAGTCTCGCTCTGTCGCCCAGGCTGAAGTGCAGTGGCCGGATCTCAGCTCACTGTAAGCTCTGCCTCCCGGGTTTAGGCGATTCTCCTGCCTCAGCCTCTGCAGTAGGTGGGACTACAGGCGCCTGCCACCTCGCCCGGCTAGTTTTTTTTGTATTTTTTAGTAGAGACGGAGTTTCACCGTGTTAGCCAGGATGGTCTCGATCTCCTGACCTCGTGATCCGCCCGTCTCGGCCTCCCAAAGTGCTAGGATTACAGGCTTGAGCCACCGCGCCCGGCCAAGAAACTTTTAATTATATCAAAGAGTCCCTCACATCCCTACTCCCATTCTTGAGGATTCCTGGAGAACACAAGGAATTGGTGAGAGTTGAGTATCTGACACTTGGATGCTGCGTGTCTCAAAGTTATCAGCAGAGGGCACACTGGAAAGACTTTTACATGGAGCTCATAAACTGGTGGGCTAAAGGACAGTTCAGAAAAATCTGACTATGATTTCAGGGATTTTCTGAAATATTTGGGAAGAAGTTGTGAAAAACAGTGAGATTCCTTCTCTCCAAGTTGATGGAGAGATTATAGCATGCAGTGTATAATTTAATTTCATTTGGAGGGAGGAAGAAAAGGATATCCACTAAGTGGATAGATAAGAGGTTAATGGGAAGATGTGGATGGGTGAATGAATGGAGGACAGAAAAATACCCAGAAGATGGTCACATCAACATATTGATGATGATATATGATACAGCTGGATGGGGGGGAAGAGAAAGAGGAGAATGACTATACCACAGATAGAGAAAGATTTTCATGTTTTTAAATTTCCACTCCTCCTGTGTTGTTGGTTTTGCATATACAATATTTATTGGTAGTATTTTTAGGTAAGAGAAAGGAAAGCACAATCATTATGGCTTAAGAGAAAGAAGAGTATAATTTCAAAAGCAAATTTAGGCCATGAGAAGAGAATGGAGTATAACTTGGTAGGTATAAATGTCTATGTTTTGGAGATGGCATGTATACATGAGTATGTTTTCACATACATGCATAGGACTTGCTGCTTTTTGAATTGTGCTATTCTGTTTTTCTTCTTCATTCAGATTTCTCAACCTTAAAGACTTGCTCTTATGATTGAGTTGCTGGATTCTATTTTTGACAGTATAAAAAGGACTTTTCTCACTCAAGGTATTTAACAAAGGGAGAAAATCATTCAACTCTGCTTTCATTTGCACATTTGATCTTTTTCTCCTTATCACCATCCATGGAGGCACCAGTTATATATTTTTTTATTTTTAAATTTTTTGTGGGTACATAGCAGGTGTATCTATTTATGGGGCATGTGAGATGTTTTGATACAGGCATGAAATGCAAAAAAAAGCACATCATGGTGAATGGGGTAACCATCCCCTTAAACATTTATCCTTTGAGTTACAAACAATCCCATTACATTATTTACATTATTTTAAAATGTGTACTTAAGTTATGACTATAGTCACCCCATTGTGCTATCAAATAGTAGGTCTTTTTCTTTCTTACTATTTTTGGTACCTATTAACCATCCCCTCCTCCCCACTGGCTCCCTACTACCTTTCCCAGCTTCTGGCAACAATTCTTCTACTCTCTATATTCATAAGTTCTATTGTTTGATGTTTAGATACCACAAATATGTAAAAAGAGGCAACGTTTGTCTTTCTGTGCCTGGCTTATTTCACTTAACATAACGACCTCCAGTTCCATACATGTTGTTGCAAATGACTGGATCTCATTCTTTTTTATAGCGGAGTAGTACTCCATAGTGAATATACGCCACAGTTTCTTTATCTACTCATTTGTTGATGGATGCTTAGGTTGCTTCCACATCTTAGCTATGGTAAACAGTGCTGCAACAAACATAGGAGTGCAGATATTGCTTTGATATACTAATTTCCTTTCTTTCGCGTATAAGCCCTACAGTGGGACTGCTGGATCATATTATAGCACAATTCTTAGTTTTTGAGGAAACTCCAAACTGTTATCCATAGAGGTTGTACTAATTTACATTCCCACCAACAATGTACAAGGGTTGCCTTTTCTCTATATCTTCACCAGCATTTGTTATTGTCTGTCTTTTGGATATGAGCCATTAAACTTGGTGAAATGATATCTCATTGTATTTTTCATTTACATTTCTCTGATGATCAATGATGTTGAGCACCTATTTATATGCCTGTTCTCCATTGGTGTTAGGCCACCATTTGTAAAATAAAGGTACTAAGTTAATTCTTTACATTCTCATTATACCTACAATCACTAGCTTTTTCTTAACACTTCTGTCACTTTCAAATCCTAAGGAAGTAAAAGAACTAAAATCCAGGAAAAAAAAAAAGTCTCAAAAATTTGAAGAGGGGTAAAATTTTTGGAAATAAAGAAAAAAAGATATTTTAATAATTAAAATAACTTGCAAGTTATTTTGTTTTTCTTTTATAAAAAAGTCATTTATAAAAATGTCCAAGGGTTAGGCATTAAAATAATTGCTCTTAGGCATCAGAAGTGATCTGCCATAGCTCTACCTACAGCAGAACAGGAATCTAGGTTTTCCTGGCCTGCCCCTCATTCAAGATTAAGGCCTCATTAATCTAAATTCGCAGGAAAGGACATTGAGAAGCCTCTTCAAAAGAGTAAGATACTGTCTTCAAGTTGAAACTAATGAGGAACAATATACATTCATAGAAGCTTGAGTTTCTAACACAGCTCCTATTGGTTGTAAAGAGTTAGAGCAAGAAGATATTCTGTTCCAATGTTCTTAATAAACAGAATTGAAGAATTAGAAACCTCTCCTGGATCCTGAATTTATAATGTATTCAAGTGCTGACATCGTGTTAAAAAGCAGAAAGTAAGAGAAGTGGATGTTCATTTTACATGGTGAAAAAGCAGTAAATCATAATGTTTGCAGTTTCTGGGGCTTCATTTCAGTGGTTACTTAGTGAGTTAAACATACTTTCACATGACAGTGGGCAGCAGACATTCAAACCTCATAATGTTTCCTATTTTGAGGAGTTGCATTATGAGTTCATTTCGTGTTTATTCCATGAGGTACTTAGCAGTTTGAATTTGTGAAATGTTAACTTGCCTAAGGCCTTAGTCAGCTGAAAACTGTAGCCCTAAAGAAACAGTGGTTTTATTTTCTACATAATACTAGATAATTGATGGGCAAGTAGAATTTTTTTCTCTCTGATGTAAAACATGTATTAAACTTCTGTGGTTTTTTTTCCAAAAATTTTCCTCAAAGTAAGAAAACCAGGTAAACTCAATCTTAATATTAACTAGCTTGATTTGATTCACTTTATTAAGTAACTGAAGGTCCAAAGAGCAATTAGAAGTTATTATAGAAAAATATATATAGTTGCTGTTATGATTTCATTTCGCCATTTATATAAATATCATGAAAAAATCAGGAGGCAAGATTTTTAGACTAGAATTTTTGTTGAAGCTATGCATTGTAAAATTAAAATGGAATCAGAGCTGGAAGGAAGCTTGGACTCATTCATGTGTCCCCTTCCGTGTCTTTAAAAGGCATGTTTCTAAATGCTCACTAGGGAGTAGAGGGGAGCCGGAGTATAAGCAAGAAGATAAGGATATTTGGACCACATCAATGATCCATTCAATTCAGCAACACAATTCTCATTATGTAATTATAAATACAAATGCTGGTTCTTCTGCTGAATAAGAAGGTGGGAACAAGAGATAGCAATGGTTAATCATGTAACAAGAATGTTCAAGGTATAGTACTGAGAGATTTTTCAGACCATATGCAAAAAGATGTGATTATTTCTTAAAAAGAGGCTAAAATGCATTTTTCTCTTATTAAAGCAGGTATTTTGAATGCCAGTTGTGGACAAAAATATGGAACTAGTAATAAGAGCATGGAAATTAGTCCAGATGTCCAAATTAATGGGGAACAGAAAGCCACAATGTTAAACACCAAATGTGATTTTCAAGTAAAATATGCAACCAAAATTGGACAGAACACATTCTCAAAAGTCAAAAAGTTGAATGGATATCAATTAAGTGAATTTTCAGCAAAGTTGGACAAATTAACCATAAATATCACAAAATGATTCAGTGGTAAATCAAAACAAAATCATATGGGTCAAATTACATAAGAAAATTGGCAAAACCTCTGAGAAGAAAAATCCGGAACTGTGAATTTTTTTTTCCACACAGATAGGCAGAACTTATGAGAAGAAAAATCTAGAACTGTGAGCTGTGTCCTGAGTCACACTGACCAATGGTTGTCATCAGCTTATCACAGAGAACATAAAAATTAAAGCACTAGAAAATAGGGTTAAGAACTAGACCTCTACTCTCCATAGTGTTCAGGCTGCCTGAGTCATCTTTCCTTAGTGGAAGTCCTGGCACTGATCTTTCAGTAACAGGCTGCACAATCTGAGTTCAGGACTTGATGACATGACTGCAATTCCTGCTGTACGTCAAAGTGTCTTCACTTCTGTACTAGTCTGTTCTCACACTGCTACCAAGAACTACCTTGGACTGTGTAATTTATAAAGAAAGGAAGTTTAATTGATTCACAGCTCTGCAGACTGTACAAGAAGCATGGCTGGGGAGGTTTCAGAAAAGTGGCAGAAGGAGCAGGAGAGAAAAAGTGGCAGAAGGAGCAGGAGAGAGAAAGCCAAGGGGGAAATGCTACACACTTTTAAACAACCAGAACTCACGAGAACTCACTCTCTATCAGAGAACAGCTAGGGGGAGGTCCGCCCCCATGATCCAATCACTTCCCACCAGGTCCCTCCTCCAACACTGAGGATTGCAATTTGACATGAGATTTGGGTGGGGACACAGAGTCAAATAGTATCACTTCTTTGAGGTTAATCAGACAAAAACAGTTGATGAAAGTAGAGATTTCTCCTCAACACTTGCTTAATCTTTGTCACGATACGATATGTACCTTATGTTTTACAGACATGTAGAATAATTTACAAATTTCAAGGAACCATTTTTAAACAGCTTTCTCAAGCAACTTAGCACCTTAAAGAGTCTTCTCTCAAGTTCACCCATGATCCCTCTGAATATAATCTTGTTATTAAATTTATAATATCTATAACAGTCACTCTAATTTTATGGCTAATACCCAAGAATAATCTGATATAACTGAATAGGCAAACATAAAATCAAATTTATAACATAATAATCTGATATAATTGAATAGGCATACACATAATATTTATAACATAAATACAATTTTTAAATCCAAGTAATCATCTTGAAATACTTAGAACTGGAGCCTAGTGAACTGCTACAAACTACATTGTTCACAGCAAGACAATCTACACACATTCTAATTTTCCTCCTTTTCTGTTTTCTTTCTTTTGTGCTTCAAGGATGCACAGAACTTGAAGTCTCAGGTAAATTCTATTAGAATCCTTCAGCGTGGTCCCCCAGTGTGCTTGACCTTTAACACAACTATTCATATAGCACACTATAAAGGCTTCTAGCCTTCTGATTCATTTGAGGGAGAACAAATTACACTTAGCTTGAAACTTTTCTTTTAAGTCCCGCTTGTGTTCTTTATGTTTTGGAAAAAAGTCAAAGTTGATACTAAGTTAAGATTCGTTTCCAGGGCCTTCTAGCAGAGGTGAGTCAGAATATTCCAGCTTGTTGGTGATGGTATGCATAAGAAAGGCAAGTATAGTAAGAATTGCTACTCTGCAGCTGGTAAGTATTAATAGCAGCTTAACATAGCTAAGAGGTTGGGGTGAGTTACAATAAACACACCTATTCCAAACAGACCTTTCTTCTGCTTCTCATGTTGATTTTATAATCAACACAATGCTGTCTGCACACAAGCAGCTGAGACGTAATCCTTGTTAGACTGCTCAGAGAATGGCTGAAGATAAACATGAAGTCATCGCTATCCACCCAGACCCGATTTGGTTCTCTCTACCAGTGTTTACCCCTCTGTCTTCAGGATGCCCATGTAGAGAAAAGTGCCTGGTGCATGAGGTAACAGGACCAGTCGCCAACCCAAAATCTACCAAAATCGTTTATCCTATATCTGATCTTTCTCTTTCTCTTTGTTTCCATCCTATAATTTCTTCAGCCCTATTTTTTATTATTTTTGTCTTAACTCCCTCTTTCTCTTTTGCCTAACTTCCAACATGAGTCATCACTCTCCCTCTATTAGTTATTCTGTAAAAATTCTCTGTAGATTCTCTGGGATGGGCAAGAGGAAAGAGGAAGGACTCCCTTTGATCTAATCTCAGGGTGTAGTATGTAAAAACAAGTCAAAATATTCATACTGTAGAAAGCTATCCTCTCTCCAGCCTCCCTTCTGAATGTTGTTACACTAAAAGAGCATCTATCTACTTTCCTATGTTAAATACGTTATAAAATGCCCACTATCTTTGGTAGAAAACAGGCATAGATAAGGGTAGAGAAGAAAAGAAAACCTTAATTTCTCTGATGTGATATTTTGAATTAAGACTTTATAATTTATCATGTTTTAAATATTTAATTTATTTCTATGTTAATCCCATATTAGTATGGCTATAAAATGCTATTATTATATCCAAGTATTTTAATACTTCTTTCAAAGAGGATTATCAAAACAGAAGCCCAATGGATATACTCTTTCTATATTCTTTAAAATGCAAGTCAAAATGATGAGTCAGCCTATTTCTATTTCTTTCTACTGACCAATGTTATTGTTAATCTTCCAATTTTGATGGGAATGTAGGGGGAGTGTATCCATTGTTATTTGTGGCAATTGTCAAATTCAATTCATAAGTTATTATGTTGCTATATTTCTGAACAAATGAGTTATCAAATATCTTCCTGGTGACTCTCATAAGGTATATATCTTACTCTAATTCGTGCAGTGTGATGGTCAGGAGCCAGTAAGATGCACATTAGATAATTTCAAGATTCTCTATAGAAACTAGTCATTGGGAAGCCAAAGAAAGATAAGAAGGAAGTATCTCCAATTGTACATAAAAATATATTTCCTATTATGCTTCTTTGCCATTTTTAAAAAAGTATCTTATTCACTTTTTTCAATGAGACAATGAGAGAGAAGATAGGGAAACAGAACAGAAAAGGGAGAGTGAGGGAAATGGTAAAAAAAAAAACAAAAACAAAAACAAAGAACAAAAAAAGGCAGCCTGATGATGATGAATAAAATGAAGAATGGTGGGAAAGAGAGAGGAAAGAATGAAAAAAGAGAACAAGAGGAAGGAATGGAGGAAGGCAAAGAAGGAGGAAGGAAGAAAAGGAGGAAGGAAGAAAAGAAGGGAGGAAGATGAGAGAAAGGGAGTGAGGTTTTTCTTTCCCTTGGGAAACATTTCACTGGCTCTTCCTTGCCTTCAAAGATGAAGAGATTCTCTCCACTGAACCCACCTCTGCCTGTCTCCCTGCCTCCTGTGCACACCCTTTCTTCACCCTCCCACTCAGTTCCCATCGGCTACTGAACATTCTCTGCTCTTTTGCTCCCGTACCTTTGCAAATTCTGTTTTCTTAAGTTGCCTTTCCACCAACTTTATTATCTTTGCTCTTTTGTTCCTGGCCTTGGCAGTAAGTTTCTTTTTCATAGTTATACTAAAGATGTGTTTTAATAGATGTATTTATGTAGAAACAGCAGTATCCTCACACATTACCAAGATCATGGCCAGGAGTCTTTCTTCTTATTTATCTAAAGTCATTTTTTAAGTTAAAAAAAAAAAACTGTCTTCTCTCATAATTTGAAAAGAACTGTTAAAAAGTGCACATAGATATTAACTCAAAGAGTATAAATTTTACAATGCTATTTCAATCAAATAAACAATTTTCAGATTTGACTGTTCATCTTTCTGCAGGGGAAACAAAAATATTAAAGGGATATGAATTCATTGCCAATAAATCTTAAAAAAAACAACAATCAACCCATATGTTCTCTTTAGAAATAAAGATGAGAGGTTAATTTTAAGTATTAATAGAAAATTTTAAGGACACACAGCAGAAGGAGACTACCACAAATGATGGCAGCTGTCAATTAGTCTAAATGGAAAGAAGAGGTGAATGCCTGTAAGGCCTCAGAAAGGGAAAGCATGGGGAACAGACCAATGGGGATGTGATGGAGTGGGAAGTGGCCCTCAGGCAAAATTACTCCTCATTGTAGCTTCTCTGCTTGGAAATGCTTTCCCATTGTGGCCAATTTTTTTCAATTTATATGCATAGATTTTTCGGACAGTGTACCAATCAGAAATCTGAGACAAAAGCTATATTGGGAAATGATGTATTGAGCTTCCATAACTCAATGTCATTTAACATTCAATTAAGTTGAAAATCTCCTTTTATTCTGATTCCTTAGCCTCCAAACTATCTTCTAATTATAGTTTAGCTTTCAGTGTAGTACTAAGTACAGTAGAAACAAGATAGGCTGACTACCCAAACACAAGCATTCATACTTGCATTCATACTCTTTCATATCATTGATATTTTGAACATATCCCAATCTAATGATCTGAATTGTGAGAGTTCAAATGTAAGATATTCACTTTGCTATCAAGTTGACTTTGGTCTGTAGCAAATTTACAAAGTTATCTGACCAGTGAAGTCTCTGGCAGACAGCCAAGGGACTTTACCCAGTGACATCACTCTACTTTACATAAACTACCTACTGTTATTATTGTTGTTGTTATTATCAATGCCTATAGAAGTTGTTTATACATATTTTAGGATGAATTGTAAACATGACTGCTACACTGTCAACAAATTGAGAGAAGTTAGATACACTAAGACAATGAGATATTTGGTCATATATATGAAACAGAGAATGAAACAAGAGAGGAAGCCCAGAATGCCTGAGAACCAGGAAGTTCTGATAAATTACTAGGGTGAGGAGTATGTGTATGGGAACTTACTGTAGCATGATGAAATGGGTTATTCAGGATGAGAGGTAATAAACATAAGATAAAAATGTGAAAAATAAGTGGAACAGCTTCAAAGATAATGTCAGCTAATTCAAAATGGTGCCTAGGAATAACTTTTACCCTAAGACGTAAATGAGTTATTTTTCTGTATTTGCCATTCTCTCTTCCTCCGCTTTTATTCCCTCCTTTATTCCCCCTTTTTTTTTAATCACATGACTTTATCTTTCCAGAAGGAAATATTCTGCCTTTTGCTTTTAATACTTTACTTTTTTTAGGCACATTGGAGAGTTTCAACACTGTTAACAAAAAATACTTGTAATTCCAGAAACATCTCAAAATCAATCTTGTAATTTTAAAATAGAACTAAATGTCTTATGCAACTACCCACTACTACCATGACCTTTTGTCATGTTCATAATTTTAATCAATGGATAATTTCCCATCCAGCAGTCCAAGGTAGACAACTGAAGTTCATCCTTTCATCTTTCCTCTCCCTCCAGCTCTCAGCCAAGTTTCTCAAAACTTTTTGTCCCTCATTCTTAATTACCTCTTACATATTCCTCTCTTATCCAGTCCCACTGTCCCTACCTTGGAACAAGCTTTCATTATCTCTTGTCCAGAGTATTTAAGTAAGAAGTCAATTGAGTCTATCTGCTCAAGGAGATTCATTTTAATGCAAGATGCAAAGAAGACCTCAAATGCAAAGAACAAATAAAAAACTGATCTGTGCTTTTATTAATTTATGAATTCATTTAACAAATGAATCCGAGTGCCTACTTTCCATACATATGGTTCTGGGCAATGGTGATATATCAGTGACCAAAATAGATTATTTCTCTGCCCTTGGGGCGTTAAAATCTTACTGGAAAGAGATATATGATAAACAAACAAACAAACAAATATAATGCTTACAGACTGTGATAAGGGCTAATTAGGAAATAATATGATGTCACAGTTAAAAGTGGGGATGAGGACAAAAGATAGAAACAAGGAACAAAGATCCTTTCTTTGACCGAACTGTACTCTGGCTCCCCTGAACTTTTTCAACTAAGCCTGAGTTTTGGACTTCCATGTTTACCTCTGTATTGTCCAACTGTAGCAGGAATCCTGCTAAGTCAGTTTACCAGAACCACTCACCCTTGCTCTCTAGTCGTCCTCCATGTGTAATTTGGTACCTTATCCTCCACCATCTCCTAGGCGATGTCTGTTCACCTTGCCCTGTCTTCAACAAAAATTCTGCTAAGTCAGTTTAGCCAGAATTCTCTCTTCACTATGACGTTTCCTCTTATTTTTCACCTACTGACCCACACTCTGCTCTTTGGCTATAAATTCCCCCTAATCCATGCAGTATTTGAAATTGAGTCTAATCTCTTGCTCTCTTTTTTTTATTATACATGTGCACAATGTGCAGGTTTGTTACGTAGGTATACATGTGCCATGTCGGTGTGCTGCACCAGTTAACTCGTCATTTACATTAGGTATATCTCCTAATGCTATCCCTCCCCCCTCCCTCCACCCCACGACAGGCCCCGGTGAGTGATGTTCCCCTTCCTGTGTCCAAGTGTTCTCACTGTTCAATTCCTACCTATGAGTTAGAAGATGCAGTGTTTGGTTTTCTGTCCTTGTGATAGTTTGCTGAGAATGATGGTTTCCAGCTTCATCTATGTCCCTACAAAGGACATGAACTCATCCTTTTTTATGGCTGTATAGTATTCCATGGTGTATATGTGCCACATTTTCTTAATCCAGTCTATCATTGATGGACATTTGGGTTGTTTCCAAGTCTTTGCTATTGTGAATAGTGCCACAATAAACATATGTGTGCATGTGTCTTTATAGCAGCATGACTTATAATCCTTTGAGTATATCCCCAGTAATGGGATGACTGAGTCAAATGGTATTTCTAGTTCTAGATCCTTGAGGAATCACCATACTGTCTTCCCACAATGGTTGAACTAGTTTACAGTCCCACCAACAGTGTAAAAGCATTCCTATTTCTCCACATCCTCTCCAGCACCTGTTGTTTCCTGATTTTTTAATGATCACCATTCTAACTAGTATGGGATGGTATCTCATTGTGGTTTTGATTTGCATTTCTCTGATGGCCAGTGATGATGAGCATTTTTTCATGTGTCTGTTGGCTGCATAAGTGTCTTCTTTTGAGAAGTGTCTGTTCATATCCTTTGCCCACTTTTTGATGGGGTTGTTTGATTTTTTCTTGTAAATTTGTTTAAGTTTTTGTAGATTCTGGATATTAGCCCTTTGTCAAATTGGTAGATTGCCAAAATTTTCTCCCATTCTGTAGGTTGTCTGTTCACTCTGATGGTAGTTTCTTTGGCTGTGCAGAAGCTCTTTAGTTTAATTAGATCTCATTTGTCAATTTTGGCTTTTGTTGCCATTGCTTTTGGTGTTTTAGACATGAAGTCCTTGCCCATGCCTATGGCCAAAAAAGAGCTCACATTGCCAAGACAATCCTAAGCCAAAAGAACAAAGCTGGAGGCATCACACTACCTGACTTCAAACTACACTACAAGGCTACACTAACCAAAACAGCATGGTACTAGTACCAAAACAGAGATATAGACCAATGGAACAGAATAGAGCCCTCGGAAATAATACCACACATCTACAACCATCTGATCTTTGACGAACCTGACAAAAAGGGGGAAAGGATGGGGAAATGATTCCCTATTTAATAAATGGTGCTGGGAAAACTGGCTAGCCATATGTAGAAAGCTGAAACTGGATCCCTTCCTTACACCTTATAAAAAAATTAATTCAAGATGGATTAAAGACTTAAATATTAGACCTAAAACAATCTCTCTCTCTTACTGCAAAATCCCCTTGCAATGATCCCTATACCTATTGTAATACCACCCTTTGAATGAAGTCTTCCTTACTGTCTTAACAAATGTCATGATTTTTTTCTCTTTAATACAAGAATAGTCTTCAAAGTAATTCAGGAAAGAAATCTGAAAACACTCTGCTAATTCACTGTAGATGTCTCTGGGATTCTCCTAATACATCATACTCTCATCACATTTTGAAGGAACCTAATACACTCAAGCTATCTTCTGTGGTTGCAACCATATACCCTGGCACTATATTGCTACTAGTACATTTCCCCTGTCATTTCTATTAGTCACTACATATTGTGTGTTCTCGGTTTTTTTTTTTTTTTTTTAATATGCACAGTTTAATTTGTTATATAAGAGACCTTCATGAAAGCATATCAAGGACATAAACTAAATTTCATAATTATATTTTAAATTTCATGATAAAAGAGGCCCTTAGGTACATATGAGAATAAACAAATGATTGCTTCAAGGTTCATGTCTGTTCTCATATAATTATATATTGAGCAATCTTTAATTCAGTTTCACAGTATTGCACGTTTGGACATTAACATTTTTAGTTATTAAATAATATCTTAAATGCTAAAATCATTGTTTAGAAATAATTGTGAAAGTGCATTATTGAAAACCAGAGATTAGTTTTAATCATCAGTTATCCACAAAAGTGAGAAAAACAATTTTAAAAATAATGAGTTATTATGTAAAAGGTTAAATCAATTGTTACTTTTTAAATATCACCTACTCTCAAGTTCAGTGCAGATTTGAATTCTAGTGAAGGGTACTGCAGAGCGAAATGTCTGAAAGATTAAAACATTTTTCCAAAATATAACATACAGGAGGAAAAAAAAAAAAAACAGAAAACAAGCTCTACTTTCATTGTAACCTCTCCTTAATGTTAAAGGAAAGGTAATATTTGACCAAGGAAGTTCAAGGGGCAAACTCATGTTAGAATGACTGGCTGACAGAAGTTAACATCGCCCCCTTTAATGTCTAAGTGGGTCTTTAACACTCAGAGATTTAAGCGCTGGATTTAGAAAAGAAAAAAAAGAAAGAACTTTAAAAGGTGTTAACTCCGTCTTGTGCCATAAAAGAGGAGATGTTTAATTAAGCCACTGGTAGTTCTTGGGTGGTTTTCAGTTTAGTTTTATACTTTTGAGATGAAAGGGTACATGCAAAATTATGTACAAAGTACCTTTTCAAAACTTTGGAAAGGTCAAGGAGAAAATAGCTGGATATCAAAAGCTGAACTTTTCAAGGTTTTTCTCTGATTTTTCTAAAACAAGATAGCCTCCTCCTCCTCTTAATAGTTCTTCAAGGCCTTTTTGGTAGCCAAAATCTTTGTTCTTTTTTTTTAAGCAGCTTTGTAACAGAAGAACTAAAAATTAATTATGGCTATGGAACTTTTACACAGAAGAGTTTAAAAAGCACAGACGTAAAGAAGGGAAAAAGATGAGGGCCCATTTATCTTATATTGACAGGACTAGCTTCAAACGATGACCTTGAATCATAATCATCCTAATGAGCTCAAAATATTTCACTTTAACAAGTGAAACTATAATCAAATCAGTTTCTGAAAGCTCTACTAATGAGCATTTCCTTTGATGAAAACATGGTTAACTGTCTTAGTCTGCAGGAGGTGCACTACAGTAAGGGGCCAGCTCCTGACAACTCATTAGCTGACCTGGGGAGAGAGTAATTTGAATGCTTTTGATAAAAATTTCAAGGCTTTTTTTTAACTTAAATTACAATTTATGCACTTTTATAAATAGTATAATTTTTCTAAGTTGGGGGAAACTAGAGAGAAGACTTCAAAGCTGTAGAACAAAGTTTGTTTACCACATTTGGTCTGTTGGATCACCAGAACCAGGAAGGGGAAATATGTTTAATTAGCAACTGCTAACTCAGAGCCAATCCCTCTATCATATTTTTACAAGCTTTATTTTTATGCGTTGGTACGATGTTAAATGAACTTGGTGGAGCTACATTTTATAAGATTTAGGATTGAAAGTTGGAAGTCACAATTATTTACCATGAGTCTGAAGAAAGTCTTTTTAAAATACTTTCTCCATCAAAACAAATCACTCAATTTACTTAAAGCAGCAAAATAGATGTAAATGAAAACCAAATGCAGAAATGTGGCTTACTTTTTTTTCATGACTCCTCAAAAATCTGCCTCTCCAATAAATGTATCATTTTAACTACTGTTCTGCTCTATTCAGCATCAAGAAATGATCTCTCTCTCTCTCCTCTTTCTCTGCAGAGCAGGATTGCTGTCAAAGCAGAATGTAAAACAGAAGAATAGTTCAGCTGTTTTAAGTATCACTGGAAGACAGATCTTCGTTGCTTCAGAGGGCCCATTCCTTGTCGCCTCCCTCCCTCAAGCTTCCCTTTGCTTTTCAGGGGTGTTCTACTTACTTTACATTTGTCATATTTTCTTCCTGTGTTCTGCAAGGCAAACCACAGAGATGGTTTATGTCATAGGCACATGAGACGCTGTCCTCAACTTGTCAAGTGTTTAATCTCTTTCTCTTTCTAGCTCTCTCTTGCTCTCTCTGTCTCCCTTTTGCCTCAGATTGAGATAGAAAAATATTTCCAATATTTTGGTGCAAGTTATTGGACAGAGACAGACATTGACAAAAAGAGGTTTTTATTTTAACTTCTCAAAATTATCCCCCCCTTTCTCTAAATAGCTTTAAAAAGACATGCGACAGCCATAAAAAAAAAAAAACAAAGTATTCATTTTGATCTCGTGTATACGTATGGCATATGTAATATGTATGGTAGATTCTTGTTATTTGCAGCAGTTCTGTTCTATAAAGTCACCATGCCCTCTGAATTAACAACCATTGAATACTGCATCATTGCTTCGGTGGGAAATACAGGGTTAAGTTCCTGCTTACCTCTGGTCAAAACATTTTTGTCAACTGATTAATACATAACCTTCTTTTATGTGTTTCTGTTTAAATACATTATATTTAATACATATTATTAAAACATTAACATTGAACTCATAGCTATGTTAAAAAAATACTATTCTGAAACTTGTTAAAATGGTAAGGAAGACTTTATTCAAGATATCACAGAATGGGCATTGCAATAGGGAAGAGAGATAAGGCTCAGTGCCAAATATAGCAAGGACAAGTGGTGATTTATCGGCAAGGAGGAGTGGAAGAGGGTCAGTGAATGAAAAATTGCTAAGAGGAAACTAAGAGAGTAGGGGGATTTTTGCTAAATTGGCCTAACAAGATTCTAGATTAAAGATTAAATTAAAGATTAAAGATAGGCCAAGGACTTACTCATTACAGGTGGGAGACAGGAACCTGATCAGATAGATATCAAGGGTGCAGAAATTCTCCCTAAACTGACTTAGCAGAATTATTTGCTAAGACTGGACTGGGCAGGCCAAAGATGAAATGGGGCCAATATTGAGGTCTAATCAGAAAGAAGGCTCATATTCAGCTGACTAAAGTTTGGTCATAGAGTCTTTTTCAAGCTAATGGCACTATACCTTATGCCTAAACAAAACATACCTAATACTTGTATTTTTTTTTCCATAAAGCAATTCACAGCCTTCTTGCACTTAGGAAAAATGGAGAGCTCTTTAGCACTGTAATTGAGTGACATTTTAAACAACGAAATCACCAACAAAAAGCACAAAAATGTGAAAAATACTGCACTAAAGAGACTGACCATGAAAAGGACACTTGTTTACAGTATGAAAGCTGGGACAAGAAGGCTGAGGGTCCTACCTCCACTGGGAAAGTGTGCTTCGGGTGACTCAAGTACTTTACTGCTCTGCACAAAATGTGCACACATGAACACAGAAACACATGGGTATGGATTCGGGGATTGCAAATACATTTTAGCTAGTAAAGGGAATCTCAGATAATGAGGATTGACTGTATACACAAACATGTACACACACATATATCTATATCTACATCCAAATCTATATTAACATCTATTTCTGTATCTGTACATATATCTACATATAATCCATATCTGTATCTATTTGAGGAATGTTAGTATTTTTGATTAAATAATATCAATGTTTAAGAAAAAAAGATAAGATTTGGAGTCTGACATTTTTATTTGGGGCTGGGGGGAACCACTTCTGGAAATACTAGAAAATTCAACCCAATATAAATTAAACAACAAAGCTGCGATGTTAGCCCAATAATTCCCTAATTGATTTAAGAATATCCTAAATCGGTTTATATTCAACAAACATATAACTTTCTAAATTAGAATAATATATGATTGTTTTTCCTAGTAAGTTCCTACAATTATATTCAATACTATCAACTCAGCAAAGTAAAGATTAGTGAATTCCTTAAAACTAAGACTGATATTTTATGGATTCTATCCAATGCAGGAATGGTGGCTCATGCCTATATTCCTAGAGTTTTGGGAGGCCAAGGTGAGAGAATCACTTGAGGCCTGGGGATCAAGACCAGCCTGTGCAACATGGCAAGATCACATCTCTAGCAAAAATTAACTTGGTGTGGTAGTGTGCACCTATAGTTCTGGCTATCTACACAGGAGGCTGAGGCAGGAGGATCACTGGGGCCCAGGAGTTTAAATTTATAGTGAGCTATAATCCCACCACTGCATTCCAGCCTCTGCAACACAGCAACACAGTGAGACCCTGTCTATAAATAAATAAATATTATATCCAATGTGAATGCTATCACTAATTGTAATAGTGTGAGATTCTAATATCAAACAGTGCTTCAGAACTAGGGAGAGGCTCCTCTTCCACTTGCATCCTGGACCATCTCTGTGTTGGTCTATCCCATTATTTCTTCAGTCAACCTTGTTTCAGTAACTTCTTCTGTAACTTCAGCAACTGCTTCTTTCCTTTTTTTTTTTTTTTAAATTATACTTTAAGTTCTAGGATACATGTGCACAACATGCAAGTTTGTTACATATGTATACATGTGCCACGTTGGTGTGCTGCACCTATTAACTCGTCATTTACATTAGGTATATCTCCTAATGCTATCCCTCTCCCCTCCCCGCTCCCCACAATAGGACCTGGTGTGTGATGCTCCCCTTCCTGTGTCCAAGTGATCTCATTGTTCAATTCCCACCTATGAGTAAGAACATGCGGTATTTGGTTTTCTGTTCTTGTGATAGTTTGCTAAGAATGATGGTTTCCAGCTGCATCCATGTCCCTACAAAGGACACGAACTCATCCTTTTTTATGGCTGCATAGTATTCCATGGTATATATATGCCACATTTTCTTAATCCAGTCTGTCACTGATGGACATTTAGGTTGATTCCAAGTCTTTGCTACTGTGAATAGTGCCGCAATAAACATACGTGTGCATGTGTATTTATAGCAGCATGACTTATAATCCTCTGGGTATATCCCCAGTAATGGGATGACTGGGTCAAATGGTATTTCTAGTTCTAGATCCTTGAGGAATCACCACACTGTTTTCCACAAGGGTTGAACTAGTTTACAGTCCCACCAACAGTGTAAAAGTGTTCCTATTTCTCTACATCCTCTCCAGCATCTGTTGTTTCCTGATTTTTTAATGATTGCCATTCTAACTGGTGTGAGATGGTATCTTACTATGGTTTTGATTTGCATTTCTCTGATGGCGAGTGATGATGAACATTTTTTCATGTGTCTGCTGGCTGTATGAATGTGTTCTTTTGAGAAGTGTCTGTTCATATCCTTTGTCCACTTTTTGATGGGGTTGTTTGTTTTTTTCTTGTAAATTTGATTGAGTTCTTTATAGGTTCTGGATATTAGCCCTTTGTCAGATGAGTAGATTGCAAAAATTTTCTCTCATTCTGTAGGTTGCCTGTTCACTCTGATGGTAGTTTCTTTTGCTGTGCAGAAGCTCTTTAGTTTAATTAGATCCCATTTGTCAATTTTGCCTTTTGTTGCCATTGCTTTTGGTGTTTTAGACATGAAGTCCTTGCCCATGCCTATGTCCTGAATGGTATTACCTAGGTTTTCTTCAAGGGTTTTTATGGGTTTAAGTCTGACATTTAAGTCTCTAATCCATCTTGAATTAATTTTTGTATAAGGAGTAACGAAAGGATCCAGTTTCAGCTTTCCACTTATGGCTAGCCAATTTTCCCAGCACCATTTATTAAATAAGGAATCCTTTCCCCATTTCTTGTTTTTGTCAGGTTTGTCAAAGATCAGATGGCTGTATATGTGTGGTATTATTTCTGAGGGCTCTGTTCTGTTCCTTGGTCTATATCTCTGTTTTGGTACCAGTACCACGCTGCTTTGGTTACTGTAGCCTTGTAGTATAATTTGAAGTCAGGTAGCGTGATGCCTCCAGCTTTGTTCTTTGAGTTATTTATCAGGTTCCAAATTAGCCTGGGAGATGTCTTGGTTATGTAAATTCTAGGACAACATATACAAGCATTGTTTCTGTCACATTTCCTGCTAAGTGCCCCATTCTCTTTATTCCAAGTAGTGGCAGTCCAAGAATCTTGCCTGCTAAAAAATTATGTCATTTTATAAAATAGTATTAGCTGCTCAGGAGCCAAAGATATAGAACTTTAACTTAAAAAGACTCAATTTCTGTACACAAAACCACTTTAATTCCTATGTTATGGTTTTCTATATTATTTTTCATTATAAATTAAGTAACATGCTTTCTATATTATACTTTGCTTTTTTATTGTTAAATCAAATATTATTATTATGTCTTTAAGTTAAAGTTACATATACTCATTATAAAACCTCTAGACAGTATAGAAAATATAAAGAAAAAACTGAAAATGACCCATATAATAGTCACTTTTGTTAATATTTTTAATACCCATTATTTGAAATAAAAACCCTACTATTTCTAGCAATACTGTGCTAAATATTCTTACACATCTATCATTGCATGGCTATATAAAGCGGTTTTTATAAAATAAATTCTTCTTATTGTTGTTGCAGGGATATACATATTTTGAATTTTGATAATTTTTCTAGATGGCTTTTCAAAATGGTTGTATCAATTTATAGCTGTATTAATTTGTACAAAGTTCTAGCTTCCCTATAACCTACCAGAATCTGGTGTCATGAGATGTTTTGAAAATTTCCAAGCTGATAACTGAAGAATGTTGCTTCCTTGCATTTTAAATTTGTATTTAATTATTGTTAGTGAAGGTAGAAAGTAGTTGTGCACTATCTGAAAAGTTAGGCAGTAAAAAGTTAGGCAGAAAAGTTAGGCAAGTTAGTCTTTGGGACTAGATCCATAACTGGAGCTCACAAAAAGAGAAAATGAGCAATTGGTAATGTCCAAATTTTAGTTTCTGAATAAACACTTGCAGCAAAAGTAATGTTTGGTTTTATTCTTTGTATTTCTCTATGAAAGTTTTAACAGTCTGTATCCAAACTCCCAAAACTACACCCAGAATTCAATTTCGGTATTTGCCAGACTTTTCTATGTAATGTTTATAGCCTGATATTTGAGAGACATTTCCTTTTGTCCTAAACTCAGTGAAAGGAGAGATTAAATTCTCACTGTACTTCATATGTTTACATTTCATGTACTTTTTAATGATAGTACATTATTATCATACTGGTTATTCAACTACTAATACATAAGCTGACAAATAGTGAGAATTCAACTTTAATAAAAATTGATTTTTTAAAAAAGTCACAAAGTAATGTTAATTATTGAGGTCCTCGATATATCTTTTTATTAGCATACAAGTATAAAGGAAAATAGATTGCTCCCATTGGCACCATTCTATTCCTTAACAGTTTAATGGAATGTTTGCAGTTTACTCATTCTTTGGCCACAATCCACCAGAAATGTCAGGTACATAAATTAGCTAGCAGGCAGCACACAAAGACTGACACTTACAGTGTGCCTTGATGTTCTAAAACCCAGTAAGTATTAACTGAAAGGTACATAAAAAACTGGTCAAAAAAATGGAAATTTACATACTTAAGCTAAACCACACACACACACACACACACACACACACACACACACACACACACCACACACTCCATTAATGAAAAATCACTAGCATACATTTATGTTTATTTGGGTCTTCTCTTTTATTCTTTGTTAGTCCAGCTAGTGGTCTATCAATCTTATTTATTCTTTCAAAGAACAGACTTTTGGTTTCATTGATTTTTAATTGTATGGTTTTTGGCATCTCAATTTTACTCAGTTCAACTCTAGTTTTGGTCGTTTCTTTTCTTTTGCTAAATTTGGAGTTGGTTTACTCCTGTTTTTATGAACACCTATATGCACACAAACTAGAAAACATAAAAGAAATGGGTTTTCTTCTGGAAACATACTATGTCCTAAGATTGAACCAGGAAGAAAGAGAAACTCTGAAGAGACCAATAACAAGTTCCAACATTAAATCAGTAGTTAAAATCCTATCACCAAAAAAGCTCTGGACCAGACAGATTCATAGCCAAATTCAACAAACAAAGAAGAGCTGGTACTAATCCTGCTGAAAATAGTTCAGTAAATCAAGGAGGAAGGACTCTTGCCTAGCTCATTCTATGAGAACAGCATCATTCTAATACCCAAATCTAGCGGAGAAACAGTAAAAAAGAAAACTTTAGGCCAATATTCCTGATGAATATACATGCAAAAATCTTCAACAAAATACTACCAAACCAAATCCAGCAGTACATGAAAAAGCGAATTCACCATGATAAAGTAGTCTTTATTCCTGGGGTGTAAGGTTGGTTAACATACACAAATCAATAAATGTGATTCCTCACATAAGCAGAACTAAAAACAAAAACCACATGATTATCTCAATAGATGTGGAAAAGGCTTTCAATAAAATTCAACAACCTTCATGTTAAAAACTTCCAACAAACCAAGTATTGAAGTGATATACACCTCTAAATAATAAGAGGCGCCTATGATAAACCCACAGCCAACATCACCTAGATTGGGCAAAAGCTTGAAGCATTCCCCTAGAGAACTAAAACAAGATAAGGATGCCCACTCTTACCACTCCCATTTAGCCTAGTTCTGGAAGTCCTAGCTAGAGCAATCAGGCAGGAGAAAGAAGTAAAAGGCATTCAAATAAAGAGTGAAAGTCAAACTCTCTCTCTTCACAGATGATATGATTTTATACCTAGGAAACCCTATAGTCTCCCCAAAGTCTCCTAGATCTGATAAACATCTTCAGCAAAATTTCAGTATATGAATTGATGTATAAAAATCAGTAGCATTTCTATACACCAATAATGTCCAAACTGAGAGCAAACCAAGGGTGCAATCCTCTTCACAATAGCCACAAAAAGAATAAAATACCTGGGAATACAGCTAACTATGGAGGTGAAAAATCTCTACAATGAGAATTATAAAACACTGCTGAAAGAAATAAAAGGCAACATAAAGAAATGGGAAAATATTCCATGCTCATGGATAGAAAGAAATCAATATTTTTTAAATGACCATACTGCCCAAAGCAATTTACAGATTCAATGCAATGTCTATAAAATTATCAATAACATTTTTCCACAGAATTAGAAAAAACAATTCTAAAATTCATGTAGAACAAAAACTGCCTGAATACCCAAGGCAATCCTAAGTAAAAAGAACAAAGTGGGAGACATCGTGTTACCAAAATAAGCCAAACACCTACTGCCATCTTATCATCAACAAAGTTGACAAAAATAAGCAATGGGAAAAAGACTCCCTATTCAATAAATGGTACTGAGATAGCTGGCTAGTCATGTGCAGAAGAACAAAACTGGACCCCTATTTTTAACCATGTACAAAAATTAACTCAACAGTGATTAAAGATTTACATGTAAGACCTCAAATTATAAGAATGTTCGAGGACTGTGAGCTATTTTTTTTGGTGGTAGGCTTTTAATTACTGATTTAATTTTGGAACTTGTTACTGGTCTCTTCAGGGTTTCTTTCCCTCCCTGATTTCAATCTTAGGACATAGTATCTTTCCAGAAGAAAACCCATTTCTTCTATGTTTTCTAGTTTGTATGCATATAGATGTTCATAAAAACAAGAGTAAATTAACTCCAAATCTAGCAAAAGAAACAACCAAAACTAGAGTTGAACTGAATAAAATTGAGATACCAAAAACCATACAATAAAATAGGAAACACCATTTTGAACACTAGCCTTGGGAAATAATTTATGACTAAGTCCTCAAAATGCAACAAAGCAAAAGTTGACAAGTGGGACCTTATTAAACTAAAGAACTTCTGCACACTAAAGGAAACTATCAACAGAATAAACAGACAACTTACAGAATGGGAGAAAATTTTTGTCAACTATGCATTCAATAAAGGTCTAATGTCCAGAATCTGTAAGGAATTTAAACAAATTAACAAGCAAAACAAACAACCTCACTGAAAAATGGGCAATGGGCACATGCCCATGTGTCTTCTCAAAAAAGGCATAAATGTGTACAACAAGCATATGAAAAAGTGCTCCATATCACTAATCATTAGATAAATGAAATCAAAACCACAATAAGACCATCTCACATCAGTCAGAATGGCTATTATTAAAAAGTCAAAAAATAATAGATGCCAGTGAGGTTGCAGAGAAACGGGAACACTTATACACTGCTAGTGGGAATGGAAATTAGCTCACTACCTTAGTGATGAAATAATCTGTACATCAAACCACAGCGACATGCAATTTACCCATGTTAGAAACTTGCCCATATACCCCCGAACCTAAAATAAAAGTTGGGAAGAAAAAAAAAAATCAACTCACATACTTTGGGTTTTTATTTGATACCTGGTCAAAGCTATGATTTTAAATTAAATCTCAAAATAATGTTTAATGAACACGGTAGTGGTAATTGTTTTACGTTTCAGAACAACTTACAGATGTCTTTTAATAAGGCTCTTCATTTGTTTGTGTTTTGGTTTTTGGTTTTTATTTTTAGACGAAGTCTCCCTCTGCCACCCAGGCTGGAGTGCAGTGGCACGATCTTGGCTCACTGCAACCTCTGCTTCCTGGGTTCAAGCAATTCTCCTGCCTCAGCCCCCCGAGTACCTGGGATTACAGGCATGCACCACCAGCTAATTTTTGTATTTCTAGGAAAGATGGGATTTCACTATGTTGGTCAGGCTGGTCTCAAACTGCTGACTTCGTGATCCGCCCGACTCAGCCTCCCAAAGTGCTAGAATTACAGGCGTGAGTCACCGCACTGGGCAGTGAAGCTCTTCTTTGTATCTAGAATAATTTTCAAGGAATTTTGTTGTTTCCTTTTTATTTCAATTTATTTAAAATTGAAATTATTTTTATGAGATGTAATGTTTCCTTTTTAAATATATTTTGATACCCAAAAAAGTGGATATTATTGACAAATGAGAAAGAACTTTGTACTTTCTTAATCAGTTGGTTTCCTTAATTAAATATTATTTTTGTCTTTTCTTCTCATTTTGCTGGTAATTAAAATCAATACAAAATAGATAGTGGGGACCACTAGTACAACAACTGCATATGAATTAAAAGTCAAATATTAGAAGAGAAAAATTATGTATCACTTAGAAAAGATTTAGAATTCTTAATGAAAAAAATACACTGAATGTTTTGGAACACAGGACAATCCATTAAAATATAAACAAAAAACATGAACAGGAATTCATGAAAGAACACAAATACTAAATACACAAAATTAAGTTTAAATTTGCCATTTATAGAAATCAAAACAGAAAATTTTATTTTACCCATCAGATTGGAAATCACTGAAAGTACTGATAAAACTCAGTGTTGATCAAGTAGAGGTGTTGGAATTATTTATACATAATTGAGAAAAGTATCAATCTATAATCTTTTTTGATATTAATTAAAAGATATCATCAAGATTCTTAAAACATTTATACCTAGAAGCTTCACTTCTGGCAATTAGGCCTAAGTAAACAAATGATAGACATACAAGAGAGGTTATTATAGTCAAGCTTATAATAACTGATGTAAAATAAAAACACTTAAATGTATATTAATATGTTTCTAGGTAGTGGAGAAATCCTAAACAAGTTACAAGTAAGACTGATTTCATTTCATTGATATGAAAAGGTATGTTCAAAATGCAGGCACCAGAAAACCATGTACAGTATCCCTTTAGTGTTAAAAATGACTTGCACACTTACATATGTATATACATTTGTTTGTCCATGTGTCTTTGCCATCTTATATATTCACAGACAATTTCTAGGAAAATGCATAAAAGATGTTAACAGTGCTTATGTCAGCAATTTGGTGATTGATAGACCAGGGATTGTAAGGTGGAAGATAACTTTTATTTTTTGTCAATGCTTCCAAATTGTCTGGCAGCCTTAAGTTGAGCATTATTATGTTCTTCATACAAACTACTATTTAAAATAAACTATATTGTAACAAAAAGTAGAAATGGTCACTTACTCTGCATTATCCCATGTACCTTTTCAAATAGTCTTTTTCTATCTTTTCTCAGTCCATAACTTAAAATATATCTAATACTTTAACTTCTAACCTATTGGATCTACTTCTCTAGAATTATACCTTATTACCTTTCTTCAAGAAAGAGAAAGCATTTTAAAATGTGAACTTTTATAAGATCTTATTATTTTATTCTCCAGCTTAGATGTGCCCAATTTCTTAAACACCATGGTTTCCAATCTCTTCAACATTCCAGTCACCCTCCAGGTGCAATCCACCTTTTCAGCAACTCTTAAAATGTAGCCTACAGAACTGAACATAATATTCAAGACACGGTCTGAGCAGTTCAGATTATAGTGAAACTATTACCATCCTTGAACTTGACTCTCTGCCTCTATTAATGCAGTTTAAGAATGCATTAACTTTTTTAAGCATCTGTTAACACCACATTGACTCATATTGAGCAGGGAGTCAAATAAAACCACAGGAATTTTGCCATAAATTTGCCTATCCTGTAAATGTACAATAAACAAGGATTTACAATAGCCCAGTAAAATTTCATTTTATTAGTTTCAGCCTGTAGTTCCAATCTACAAAGATTTTTTTTTTAAGGCAAGTAGCTATCATCTAAACTATTAGCCACCCTTTCCAGCTTTGCATTACCTGCAAAGTGCTAAGCATTTCTTCTTTCACCATTCTAACCATGGATTGAACTGCTGAACAAAAGAAAGCCAAGTGGGGGGTCCAAATTTTAGAGATCTTCATAGAGTTTACATCAATCTATTACTAAATACTCTTCAGCTATCTGTTCAATTAGTTATGGACAAGACAGGCTACTCATTTTTTCGTATTGTCTTTAAGAATATTAAGAGAATCATCATGGAATGTCCTATATAAATATAGATATACATTTACGTGGCTTTTCTTAGCAACCGGTTTTCAATTGACATATAGGATATACTGTTAGGCACACACACAAAAATAGAATGTATTACCACTTGGAATGTCTTCTAGAGGTATAAATCCTAATCCTGTGAGCCTGAACTTTTCAGCTCCTATTTGTTAACACAGCTACAATGAGAATTTTATTATCTTCTCAATTCTATTTATAGAAGTCAACTTTAGTTGTTTATTTCTCCCTCTGGAAGTTTATAAGAAACAATCATTAATGCGGTAGGTAGTGGTGTGTAGTAATTAAAAGCACGGACCCTAGAACCAAAGCTGCCTGGTTTTAAAACCCAGCTCCACCACTTAATGTTATGGTACCTTAAGAAAATTACTCAAACAAGCTATGCCTTTGTTACCTTATCTATAAAATGGTGATAATAGTATTTCTGTCAAAGGGATAAAATGTGTTAATGTATGTAAAGCCATAAGAAAAAAACACTTGCACCTAATAAGATCTAAGTATAATTACTAACATTGTTATGACATTTTCAAGAGAAAAACGACTATAAGAGCAAAGCCATAATTCTGACAAGTTGATATTTTTCTTAACTTAATTCATTCTGTGCCTTACAAACAATACATTTATTTCTGGCTCCTAAATATTTCCACACATACACACACACACACATCTTACCACATTACAATAATTCTATCGAGTCACTGAAATAGTGCAGAAACATTTCTCACTATTACCACCATTCTTACTAAGAAGCTGAAATTACTCCTGGACTACTGTTATAAATTCTAATAAGAAAGTTAAGACGGCCATTGGTGGGGTGGTGAGAGGACGTGTCTGGAGCTCTGAAAATTCAGGGGTCATGTAGAAACCTATATCCCCATCTCCATGGTTTTTATAGCTCCCACCATGCTGACCACCGTATCACTGGCAACATCATAATTCAGGGACTGGAAAATAAGGCAGAGGTCACCTCATTCAGCACTGTTTATGGTCTCTCCATTGTCCTATTTTTCAAGAAGACCCTGGACACTGCTCTCTAATACATCTAGTACACACCACACTTGGCCCAACTTCCACTCACTTCGGTCTCTGATTTTGGTCACTTCCCTCCAGACACTTGGAAATTTTAACAACTCCTCCACTTCAAAGATTATCTTTCCTTGGACATAAGACTTTCTGTTTCCCTTTGCCCCTTTTTCAAAATCCTGCCAATCTCTTTACTTCGCATTAAAACTGACACTGGTTTTGCTCAACTTTGAACATTTCACTCCTTGGAAAGGTGAGCTGAATTTAGACCAAAGTAGAAAAATGAACCCAAAAGCAACATGTCAGCAAAAGCCTCTTTCTAACCCTTAGGAAGTAGGAAAAGTGTAAGAATCAACAGTGTTAACCATTTCTGCATATATACATCAATGATTTATTGAGCAGTAAACACTATGATAGGTGATAGAAACAAAAAGTAAATAGAATTTAGTGCCAGTTTTCAAGAAAGTTAAATATAGCAAAGGAGACGTATGCAATTAATGATATTATAATGTGATAAATACCATAAAAGCAAAGAAGACAAATCCATAATTACAAAACTAATGTGTGTAGGTTCTATAAAAATTCATCTTTATTTGCAAAAGCAAATGCCTCCATTGTATGGGTGGACATACAAACTTATTCAAAGAAATCACATCTTTAAAGCCCTGCTCCTCAAAGTGTGGTCCCCAGGCCAACAGCATCTGCATCAACCCGGAGCTTATGAGAAATGCAAAATCTCAGGTCCCACCGCAGACCTACTGAATATAAATCTGATATTAATTAAATCCCCTGATGATTCCTGAGCACATTAAAATTTGAGAAGCACTACACTAAAGCAAATCTTAACTTGTTGCAAGCAGTGGCTTTGACAAAAGCTGAAACCTGGCTCCTATTTCAAAGGTGCTACAGGAGAGTGAGTTGATAGCTTCTTAGGGGAGTATTCATCTAGTGCTTAACATGCCGTAGGTACTCAATAAGTGTTTATTGACTGAATATAAAACTGAAGGACTAAAACAGTGATTAAAATCACTTATGAGTAATGTTTATAATAGTGTTTCGAGCATGAAAGACAAAAGGAAGGAGTGAAGTAATAGCATTAAGTAACCCAGCATGTTAAAGCAGTCATTTTAAACCCCACACTTTGAGTATTTTCAATTAAATAAGAAACAACAAAAAAAAAACCATACAATCAGAAGGCATTCAGTGTTGTGTTGATTTGAAATTGAATTTTAGCTTAATTCTACTTATTAACATAGGAGAACTAAAATTTTGGGTAATATTTTGAAAGTTTTATTATCTTTATTAACTATTTCAAAAATACAAGTTTATGCTAGAAGGGACATTGGCTATTGCTAATTTCACTTATGTAAAACAGCAGTGTGGGATTTAAGGTGTCAACATGATAACAAAAACTCAGTGTCTTCTAACATGACCTATCAACAAGTGCATACAGATTAGAAAGCCACACGATTCCAAAGAGCTACATTAAATCCACCTATGCTAAAAGAGGGGCAATTAATTCCAGTAAGAAGCAAAGCATACGTTTTAATTATTTTGCATGTTAAAACATAAAATGGGAAGATATATAGAGCCTTGGGTAAAGAAGGGCAATGCTTCCAGAAAAATATAGAGACATTTTTAGAATTAATTGCTTGATTCTAATTAAAAGAATATAACCTTTAGAGGCACAGTGGCTACTAAAACTCTGATTTTATTTGCATTAGTATGACAACTGAATCTTCAGACAAAGGTTATTTTATTTCATTAAAATACAAAAGATCTTAACTTTTCCTCAAATATGTGTTTACCTATATCACAAATCAGTTAAATGGTGTTCGTAGTTTTACAGCAACTAAATAGCCATGACGCTTAATATCAACAGTCTCAAAAACACCTGAAAGTAGAACCCTGAAGCAGCCTATATATTAGCATAAGACACAAATGTATTTCCACCTTTTTAGCAAAGTGACATATTACAAATTATCCCCAGTGGCACCTGCATCCTAGATCCTCAGGAACAACTTAAGAGTATTGTCATGTAATTATAGAAAGGTAAAAGTTTATCTCACCATTAAAAATGAGCTTCGCGCTGGGCAAGGGAGAAGGATCACTTGAGTCCAAGAGTTTGAGACCAGTCTATGCAAGATAGTAAGACTCCAACTCTATACACAAAAAATTTAAAAATTAACCAGGCGTAGCACCACATGCCTGTGGTTCCACCTACTCAATCACTTGAGCCCAGGAGGCTGAGGCTGCAGTGAGCCGTGACTGTGCCGCTGCACTTCAGCCTGGGTGACAGAGTGAGACTCTGTCTCAAAGAAATTAAAAACAGAGCTTTGTAACAGTCAAAGCCATCTAAAAGTAAAAGGTTATCTAATTTGTTCGATATTTTTCTGTAACAGGAGGATTTCACCCAGAAATCATCATGATACTCTGATGTGTATTCAACCACTAGCTTTGTACAAAATAAATGAGTTTTCTTTCAATTCTTAAATAATTATTACATCTAGTACACAAAACTCAACATTTGGACACATGTTCTAACTCAGAAAAACTAGTTTTTCCCCTCTGTGTCACATCGTACTTATTTACTAAAAGTGTATAATTTCTCTATCTTCAGTCTCCATAATTTCATTTAATTACAGGGCTTGATAGCATGATAAATAATAGGTGACTACCTCATTGTGCTTTCCTTCTCTCTCCTCATCCCAATTGTGAATTAAGGCCAGTATTTAACATTAAGTGCAAATGGATCACTTTATATCTAGCAGATGACTTAGAAAGCTCATAAAAGCATGTGTTCGCTTCCCTTTGCCCCATCCCTTAGTTGAATTCTGAAATACTCTCTTGAAGAAGGCAGTGTGGAAATAAAGTTCCTTTTAATAACTAGACCCAAACGCTGAATAAAACACGCCTATAATGAAGACTTTCAAAATGAAGTCTATCTAATCCTAAGCAATTCTGCAATTTCTGGATGAATTGTGTGCTTTTATAGATTGCAGAAAATAAACATGCTTCTTTCTTTCTCCTCCTCCTCCTTCTCCTTTTAATCTTGCTCTCATCTTTCTACTTTTTGAAAAGTGGTTGCTGAAAAAAGTAAGAGAAAACAAAGAGAAAGAAAATAGAGTTATCTCTGTTTCTCTCTCTCTTTGATCTTTAAAATATCTACTTATAGATAATAAATGTCGCTGTTCACAAAATAGTTAATTGGGCAATGAAAGACAGATCCGTAACTTTGTAAAATCTAATTTGGCCTTTGAGTCTCAGCACTCATAGGAAACCCATGTCAAAGTTTCAGAAAATCTGCTAATGTACTTAGTATATAAATGTTATTGACAGCAAACTCTTCCAATGTTGCCATAATTACTGATATTAAAGGTCTTGTAGCTATTTATATACAATAGCTACACTTGTTTTTGTATAATATATAGTACTTTTTCAATCTAATAGCGACTGTTCAAATCCTCGAATTGTAAAGGATGGTTATCTAGTTGCCCTTTCAACATGAGAAATCCAACAGTGAAGTATTTTCACTTTTAAATACACAATCATGCTTTGAGTGCTAAAAAGCACAATTAGGTCAGGAACCAGTTATCTAAGGTATTTCTCTGAGGGTGACAGCAAATTCAAGCTAGAATTTAAGGAACCCTTATGCAACCATTCTGGATTTCCTATGTAAGTACAAAAATATTTGGAGAAAAGTTCCATTTTCAATTTTAAATGTGCCTTGGGGACTAAGACAATCTACTGCTAGACTTGCCAAAAAAATGTGAAGCTTATAAACATAAATATATCGGCTAAATTTTAAACCATGCAGATGGCATATATGGTGAGGGAACCCAAAGGAATGCAACTCAAAATTACAAAAACTGCCAGAGAGATAGAAATCTACCAACAACATCTCACCATTAATGAGAATGTCATTTTCAATCTCAAAGCTCTTATTTCTAGTATTAAATAACATTATTATATATTACTAATTTTTTACTGTCCTATAGGTGATGGTGAAAAAAAAAACAAAAGGTAGGTAAACAAAAGGTAGTCAGTAAAAAAAGAAAAAACATTACCGAAATTAACAAATATTAAGATAAATCCATCTAAAGCAATCTATTTAAATGAAGAGATTACTGAACTCTAAGACAAATGGAGAAACTATAGATTTCTCACTGTGGTGTTATCCATTTGCCCAAGGAGTCTCTGGGGATATAGATTAAAGAAACTATGCATGTTTAGACCTTTACATCAGTAAAGCTGCCATTGGAAGAGAAACAATTTAGTGGTTGAAGGGGAGATCACCATGGAAAGTTATTAAGACCAAAGTTTCACTGAAGCAGGAAGGAGTTTTACAAATGATGCTCTTGTTTTCAGAGTATCTGCTTTCCCAATACACTTTGTCCCCTACTTTACCTTATTTTCCTTTAGGGAAAATTCACCTCCTAGTTATTACAATTCATTATTTTCAATAGCCTGTGTGGTTTTTTTTTTTTTTTTTTAATCTTTTGACAGAGCGAAGCAACCCAGATACTTACTACAAAATATCCTATGCTAGTATCTTTCTGTTCTCAGCAGCTAGTATGGTTATGCAAGAACAAAGTTTACATAAATGTTAATCTAGGTTCCCTGTTTCTTTTGTTGATGGTTGAAGAGCTTAAAAAGAGAAAAATGTAATTCAATTAATTTCTTCTAATTAAAGTATAATATTTTTAAAAAATTAACAATCACAGCCTAATTGACATTAGTCATTAATTGACAATCTTCCTAAAGTTGCTAAGGATTGGTTTTCAGTCCAATAACTCCACAACAATTAGAGATCTTTGTTCAGATAGGGCCACCTACGTAGACTACAGACCCTTATCCAGAGTACATAGCTTCCCAAAAGTCACTCATTGACTGAAGGAGAAAAAAGTAAAAGTGTTAATATAAATACAAAATAAGTAACTTTTCTGAGTTTGCTTAAAGTAATGTATTTTATATTAGGGTTTTTTATGTTTGCCAAATTTGAAATTATGCATTTATTAACTAGTATTTGTAGAAGAGACATGATATGATGTAGGCTTAAAAGCCTAGGACAGAGAAATTCTACATTCTTCTATTTATTTAATACTCCTTTTGAAGAAATTGACTACATACTCTTTTCTTCCTAGTAAATTGGAACTAAAAATAACTCTTGACTCAATGCCAACTATTTAACAGCATAGTCTGATTTCTGTGAGGAAATCTAGTTTATACATAACAAGCTTGATGTGACATAATCAATAGGTTCTCCTCAAAAACAACTGGACATGTGAAATTCAGGCAGCCAACATTCTATCAGGCTCTGCACTTTAGAGATGTAGCATTTATAATCCAACTGGCTGATCACAGAAACCAGAATAGAAGTTTAATTGGAACCCCTATCCTCCATCATCAACTATAATAAGAAAGAAAAGTAGCATATTTCATGTAAGATCTTTGGTGACAACTAAATGAGGCTTGGGCTTTGACAAACACAATTCCTTTAGTATATTTTTAAAAAATCAGAGTCGGTGATTAGATCTCTTTTTATTAAAAAAGTATTACATTTGCAAACTGCAGTATGCTACTGAGAAAATGGCACAGTTTAATAAAAAGGAGATAGAAGTACCCCACTATCTCACTATTATCATCACATTTGGGTTTCTGTAATATTTTGTGCAATTATTAAAAGCAAGGTAACAGTAATATTTTAGTCGTCTCAATACCTAGAATTTCTATTACTTTGGCTAGGAATGTTTTCCTTGGATGATTGGTTGACAATATCCAAAGGATAATTTTAGGTCCTAAGGAATTAAACACAGGTCTATTTTTATGAGGTGGGACAGATTGGAAACCGTTCTTTTTGCTTGTTCCATTGAAATTGGAAATGAAAAGAATGTGTGTCATATGAGGGACAAGTGTCATGAAGCCCATCTGAATTATACTTCATACCCCTCTTTATAGCTTAATGTTCAACAATATCCATTTTCCTGGCAGTATTGCACCCATCAAAAACAAGTTATTGACACTTATATCTCATATATAAATCAAATAAGGCAGACAAAGCAAAGAAGGTGGTTTTAGAGAGATTGGATGATGGAGTCGAATAAAGTATTTGTTTTTCACCTCTAGGATATCACTTTAATACTGTCCTGAAACAATGGCACAAAATAATTCCAATTAAACGGTCTTAAAATAAGATATAAAGCAAATTCAGGCGATTGCATTCTGCCTGGTGTGTCAAGAGTTGACAGCACAAAATTGAGCAGAAATAGTTTAAATTTAGCATTCTTCACATATGTGTACAAGTACTGAGAACAGAAATTGGATTTGCTTCAGTGGAGTCAATTAAGAAAGACTCAACAAGGAAGGGTTGAAGTGCATTGACAGGGCACTGGGAATTCTATGAGTATTGACTAGCACTGGCTTGGGTACAAATTAAGTAAAGCATTCTATTTCTGACATTAATTTCCTTCAACTGAGAAATTACAGTAATAGATGAATGATGATAATGATAATAGTAATAATAATAATTAAAGACAAATGAAGGAAGAGACACATTCACCAGTGATCAGATACCAGACAGCCATGTCATACTCATTTTGATTTTCAAGGCCTCTGGTCATATAGTTTATTTCACACAATTCTTCTGCTGAGACTCCAGTCATTATACCTCATTCCATTTCCTGGTGCTATTCAGAAAATATTATCTCTACTCTAAGGGATTAAGAATCAGCTAAGAATAAAGAAAAGTTTTTTCTTTATCATACCTATGGCAAATTATTTAACCTGCTCTGGCTTACTCAGCATGGCATTAACTTTCCTTCCATTGCCTATGAGTTCTGAGATTTGAAATGTTAGACAGGAGTCATTTGTTGTATCGTTAGCTAATGTTTGCCATGAAATTAAAAGCAGGGAGAAGTTATAAAGAGGAAGATACATTAATCAAAACAAATCAGTAACCAGTCTGCAATTTGATGCTTATTTTAATAAAAATTAGGAAAATTAAAAGAGTAGGAAAAATCTCCCCCATCCCAAAAATAAAATAAAATAAATGTGCATTTTCAATGATTTGGGGAATTTAAAATACCCTTGATTCTACAGTTTTGGGAAGGAAAGAAATAAAAGTAAAGCTAAAAGTGAATCAACTTTTAGGCTCTCTTCCTACCTCCTATTTTCTTTTATTCTTCATAAAATATTTAAATTGAACATATCAGTAATAATCTTGAAATTGATTTTGAAAAAATATTTAATGCAAAAATATAAATAAGCTTGTTTTAAGTAATCGGTGTATCATCTCTGTAAAATAACATCTTCCAGATTTTGCCTTCCATTTTTTTTTACAAAATTGAAGTCCATGCCACAGCCTTATAAAGAATAATATTTTTTACCATCCACATAGCAAGAAAAAGTAGGAGGTACAGGCTGATAAAAAATTAACCTGAAGCTACATAACCTAAGAACTAGCTGAAAATAAATGTAATTAAAAATCTATTAAGTGTTGGGCTATGAAATATTGCTGTAAATACCCAATCTAGCAAATTTTCAGCATCCAGAAAAAGAAAAATCCTTATCCTTATTCCTTAGGGCAATATTTTTAATTCTTTTGATTTTAGCTATTATTTTTACAATTTAGAACATTTAAAAAAATGGTTTCTTACATATCACTCTGCCTTCATGGGTTTGTCCTACGTTTTCACTCTCCAAACCCAACACTGTACTCCAGTAATTAGAGTTACATTATCCTATAAACCATGCTGAATCCATTACAGTTCTGAAACCCTTATGTTTTCCATTGATCTGCTTAGTAGTTTGATTTTGAACCTGGATTAATTGAATCTACCAACTAAAAAACAAGGAAGGAAGGCTTTTTTCCTCCATCACTGGGGAGCTTTGTGTCTCTAGCCTACACTCTCCTCTGCCAACATCCACATTCTCTCATTCTGCTTCCTATTGTTAGAAAAGAACAATGGTTCCTCTGACTATGTAATTCAAGTAGTGTCCAACAGACAAGAGGACAGACAGCAATCTCACATAATTACAGGTATCAGGCAGGTGGCAAAGCAGGTGGAGCAGAGGGAGAGAACCCAGCCTCAAACGACATGGCACCAGTTACTTTTCACCATATGGTAATGTGAGACTCTGTATTGCCAAAGCTAGTTTTCAAGAGAATCTAGGATTCCTAAATGTTTTGTCAGTTCACCCAATTTAAAAAAATTTAAATGTTACCAATTTTAAAATAAGGCAGTTTAGTCTAAACTACACAAATCCATGAACCAAGAGACATCAGCTGAGCACTGGAACTGTAGAGGAGGGGGCCACTAGGCAAAAGCAGTAGTTATGAAAGAATTAACAATTACTCCAAAGATAAAGCACCAAAGGAGAGATGAGAAGAAAAGAAATACATGGACAATTCTTTCCTCCCTTTTCCTATCTTCGGCCAGTACTTCTTCTGGCTTAAATCTAAGACTATCCAGCAAGAATATAATCTTTGAGATAATCTGGCAGGTTTGGCCTCTTATTGCATGGAGGATAGCAGGAAAAGCATAAATAATGGATTTGGAAAGGGCCTACGAAGAGTTTTAGGAAGGGGTAAACAGAACATTTTAGTAGAATGTATAGCATTACTTCCATGCAGAACATCTTTTTATGGATGGCTGGATGGCTGGACAGCTGGATGGCTGGCTAGCTGGCTGGCTGGCTGGCTGGCTGACTGGATGGATGGATGGTTGGATGGACGGATGGATGGATGGATGGACAGATGGATGGATGGATGAATTCAGGGAACAACAATAGCATGAGCTGATTGAGAACCTGGACATTGCATGCAGATTACATTGTAGCTACACCACTTTCTAATTTGTCTTAGATTTTTCCTCAATTTCAGTTTATTTATCTGTAAAACATAATAATAATAATAATAATAATAGCATCTACATTATAGGATGGTTTTAAATATTAAATTGCATGATATGTGTAAAATTCTTGGACCCAAGCTTGACAGATAATAAGTATTTGAATTACTTGCTCTATTTCACTTTGCCAAATGCTTCTGTTGGGCTGGCTTATTGGCTCAACACAGAATCAGATTTTCAGAGGAATAAAACAGAATCAGAGGTTCTAACCAGGTGAACCTTCTAGGTATGAGACAAAAAAGAGTAGTCATAAGAGACACTTTCTTTGTAATGATCATCTTCACTGTTGTCGGAAAGTTATGACACATGGAAAAGGCAATATACATGATTATTTTCTCATAATTAAAGCTCTCAATTGCAAGACATCTTGGAGGGTAATTTGGAAACTGCTGTGTAGTTAATTGGTTGAATAGAAATATACTTTTAAAGAATTATTAAAATCTGTGCTAAGGTTAGACTAGTTACAGAAGGTACAGCTACTTAAAACCAAGAAGGCCAGTGAGGCCAGACACAAGATATAAACATTAAGGTCAAGACCCTTGTGACTAGAATTGGCTAAGATAAAATGAGGTATTGTGAGGCATCGAGTCTGCCTGTGTGGGCATAGGAGGCTAAAAAGAAAATGCAGCAAATGATGCCCAGGTTAGCATCTTAATACTAAATCCTCTACAGATTATGATTGTGTACTTAGGGAACAGAAAAAGTAAGTGATTTCCACTTGATAGTGTTATCCAAGGCAAATATGTGCAAATATAATGACAGTAATAAATGAAAAAGAAAAGAAAGGCATTAGCACAAAGCAAGAGTAGCAAACAATTATATTTCTACTGTTTAAAAGAAGTCTATAATTTATTCGTATTATAATTTGGGTCCTCTTAATTCTTCCATGCATGAAATCTCTTTTTAAAGAATTCCACTCAGATGAATTAAAATAGAAAAAGCAAACTGGCAAGAATATTCTGTCCCAAGAATTTAGACCGTCAGTTACACAGATGGAAATCATATAACCTGAGTCTAAAGATTTTTTTTATAAATAACTATGGACAGGTAAAATTAGTCTTATATATGATTTCTGTCAGATGATCTAATTTAGTATTTCTCTCAATCCTGACTGTACATTAGAATTGCCTGGGAAGTTAAAAAAAAAAAAGCACAAAAGTAATGATGCCAGAGTTCCACTGCAGATCAATTACACAAAAAATACATCTCCAGTGGTAGAATTCAGGAATCAGTATTTTAATAATGTTCCCAGATTTATTACAATGTGTACAAGTGGAATATGCCTCTAGACTGCTGAGTCACACCCAATTTTTTAAGGTGTCTAGTTCTAGACCCTGCACCCAACAGTACATTCAAGATACACTGTGAGAGAACAACCTTTGCCTTGAGGTATGTAACTCAAGATAGATGGAGCTATTTTTACAACATTTAATAGAACACATTTTATTTAACACTTAGGTTCAGGAGTACATGTGCAGATTTGCTATACAGGTACATTGCATGTCATGGGGATTTTGTGTATAGATTATTTCATCACCCAGGTAATAAACATAGTATCTAGCTCTGTCCATTTTGCTGCAAAGGACATGATCTCATTCTTTTTTATGGCTGTGTAGTATTCTGTGCTGAATATGTACCATTTTGTTTAATCCTGTCTTCCATTGATGGAATGTGGGTTGATTCCATGTCTCTGCTGTTGTGAATAATGGTGCGACAAAAATACATGTGCATGTGCCTTTGTGGTAGAACAAATTATATTCTTTTGGGTATATACCCAGTAATGGGATTGCGGGGTCAAATGGTAGTTCGGTTTTAAGTTCTTTGAGGACCCTCCAAACTGCTTTCCACAGTGGCTGAACTAACTTACATTACCACACGCAGTATGTAAGTGTTCCCTTTTCTCCACAATCTTGCCAGCATGTGTTATTTTCTTAGTTTTTATTATAGCCATTCTGACTGCTGTGAGTTGATATCTCATTGTGGCTTTGATTTGCATTTCTCTAGTGATTAGTGATATGGGCATTTTTTCATATGCTTGTTATCTGCTTGTACGTTTTCTTTTGATAAGTGTTTGTTCGTATCCATTGCTCACTTTTTAATGGGGTGGCTTGTTAATTTAAGTTCCCTGTAGATTATGGATATTACACCTTTGTTGGATGTATAGTTTGCAAATGCTACTCCCATTCTGTAAGCTGTTTGTCCCATCCCATCTCTGTTTACTCTGTTGATTGTTTCTTTTACTGTGCAAAAGTTCTTTAGTTTAACAAGGTTCCACTTGTCAATTTTTGTTTTTGCTGCAATTTCTTTTGGTATCTTTGTAATTAAATCTTAGCCAGTTCCTATGTCCAGAATGCTATTTCCTAAGTTATTTTCTAGGGATTTTTATACTTTTAGGTTTTGCATTTAAGTGTTTAATCCAGGGATCCCAACCCCCAGGCATGGGCTGGTTCTGGTCTCTGACCTGTTAGGAACCGGGTCTCACAGCAAAAGACGAGTAGAGGACAAGTAAGCATTACCACTTAAGTTCTGCCTCCTGTCAGATCAGCTGAGGCATTGGATTCTTATAGAAGCATGAACCCTATTGTAAATTGCACATGCAAGGGATCTAGGTTGCACACTCCTTATTAGACTCTAGTGCCTGATAATCTGAGGTGGAACAGTTTCTTCCCAAAACCATCCCCTCTCCCTGTCTGTGGAAAAATTGTCTTCCACAAAACTGGTCCCTGGTGACAAAAAGGTTGAGGATTGCAGCTTTAATCCATCTTGAGTTGATTTCTGTGTATGGTATAAGGAAGGAGTCTAGCTTCAATCTTCTGCAAATGGTTAGCCAGTTATCTGAGAACCATTTATTGAATAGGGTGTCCTTTCTCCATGGCTTGTTTTTGTCAACTTTGTTGAAGATCAGATGGTTTTAGGTGTGCAGTTTTGTTTCTGGACTCTCTATTTTGTTCCACTGATCTATGTGTCTGTTTTTTATTTATGCTGTTTTGGTTACTGTATCCTTGTAGTATAGCTTGAAGTCAGGTAATGCAATGCCTCCAGATTTGTTCTTTTTGCTTAGTATTGCTTTAGCTATTAGGCCTCTTTTTGGTTCCATATGAATTTTAAAATAGCTTTTTTCTAATTATATAAAGAATGTCATTGGATGTTTGATAGGAATAGCATTGAATCTGTGAATTGCTTTGGGCAGTATGGCCATTTGAATGATATTGATTCTTCCTATCCATGACCATGAAATGTTTTCCATTTGTGTCATCTCTGATTTTTTTCAGTAGTGTTTTGCAATTCTCGTTGTAGGGATCTTTCACCTCCCTGGTTAGCTGTATTCCTAAATTTCATTATTTTTGTGGATATTTTGAATAGGATTGCATTCTTTTTTTTCTCTCTCTCTCTCTCTTTTCTTTTTTTGAGATGGAATCTTGCTCTGTCTCCAGGCTGGAGTGCAGTGGCATAATCTCGGCTCACTGAAACCTCCACCTCCCGGGTTCAAGTGATTCTCCTGACAGCCTCCCAAGTAGCTGGGACTACAGGTGCCCACCACAAAGCCCAGCTAATTTTTGTATTTTTAGTAGAGACAGAATTTCACCATGTTGGCCAGGATGGTCTCGATCTCTTGACCTCGTGATCCATCTACCTCAGCCTCCCAAAGTGCTGGGATTACAGGCGTGAGCCACCACACCCAGCCAGATAGCATTCTTGATTTGGCTCTCAATTTGGATATTTTGGGTGTATAGAAATACTACTGATTTTTGTACACTGATTTTGTATTCTGAAACTTTGCTGAAGTTGTTATCAGATGTAGGAGTTTTGGGGCAGACACTATGGAGTTTTCTAGGTATAGAATCATATAGTCTGCAAACAGAGTTTGACTTTCTGTCTTCTTATTTGGATGCTTTTTATTTTTCTCTTGGCTGAGTGCAATAGAACAGATTTGGAAAGCAAGTAATTTAAAAATAAAAAGAGTTTTATTAGACATGCATTGCCTTTTTGAACCATATAATTTTAGAGCTAAAAAAAATGTCAAATAGTATCTAGTGAGAAATAATAAAGCATCTTGAATATAAGCTATTTTAAAATTCCTCTGTTCCTTATACTTTTACCCACTACCAGCTCTTACAAAATTGAGAAAACCAAGGCCCAGTAAAGGAAAGTAAGGAAACTAAACAGATAAAGTTAGCTAGGAATGAGATACAATTCCAGTCCAAGTCTCCTGACCCTGAAGTTGGTGTTGTTATATCTCCTTTACATTTTAAGTCAAAAATTTTGAGATAAACATGATGATTTCATATTTAATTGGGGAGGAGGTGATACTAAATTGCTCTATTGTGATTTTGGTTATACGGAAAAATGTGTTTCCAAGAATCTCTTTCCCTGTGTAGTTCTGGGTTTGAGTTGGTCAAAAGGGAAGTTGCGTGGACGATATAGTGAGGCGGCAGATGATTCTCTGATGCTATTGGGTCAGATGTGGCTGACAGACGGGTGACAAATGCTGGCAGATTACATCGTGTTCTACCTCTCCTTGTTTCATATCCAGCTTTCTGTCTAACTTTTTGACACTTTTGACCAATGGTAACCACAGACACTGGGCCATGAACTCACAGAAGCAGTGGGTTCAAGGAGCTACCAGTCCTCTGTGGGATTTCCCAACAGCTCCCCTTGGTGGTCTCATTCTGGCTGCAAGCTCTGACCTATTTACCCATACCAGGGCACCCAGGAGTGCTGGTTAAGAGATGTTTCTCTGATCTTCCAACTTATCTTTGTGGACAATTGCTTCTGTAGTGCCATTCAAAAAAAGTGTAAGATTCTATAATAAGCTCTGTATTCTCTAATTTTTACATTATTTCTACTTTCATAAGTGAACCCTGAGAGATACGAGTAGATGGGGTAACAAAGTAACACTTTAAACTTCTATGGTGTGGTAACTCAAGAGTAAACTCAAGGTGATGATAAAAACATTTATTCTAAAAATGTCCAAATTTACAAAGTGGCTCCTTATAGGTTCTTAATTCCTGTCTCATGAAGAAAACAAGGCATGTTCAATTCAGAAATAAAGCAGCCTCAACTCAGAGAAAAGAAAGTGACTCTACCAAGTCACTGCTGCCTACCGCTCCCACCCCGGGGTCCTCTGACTCTGCTACAGACAGTCCTCAGATGAATGCTGACACTGTTGTGAAATTCTGCTAATTACACAAGTCACTTGAAATATTCATTTGGATTACTTCACAGAGATGGATATGAATGGCTTGCTAGCTTTGAAAAAGAAAAAAAGAAAATATTTTCTTTGATCTTAGAACGGTGGGTCCCATGCTTTGGTAAAGGAAAATGGATTGGAGAGAAAGAAGTCTGAGTATTTCCTATTCATCCAAGTAATCATGGTAAAGTGAATTTTCTTTGATTTTGGTGGTTAGATTTAAAGATACAGAATGAGCAGCTGTAATCATCCTTTCAGGATTCATTCTGAAAATCACATTAGGCCACAAATGTCTCAATCTGACCAACTCAATACGGTTCTACTCTCAAAAGTTATATCAAGAAATGCAGAATCATTACAACAAACAAAATTCAAGAAGTACTTAGGCACTGTAATAGAACATATTGAATAAAAACTGACACTAGTCACACGTTAAAGAATCAGGGATATTTAGTAGTGACTTAATGAAGAATAGAAGTCGATTGTTATTTGGAGCTTAAAAGCACTAATAACAGCATGATTCTCTGATTTCAATATGCAAAGATATCACCTTTGGAGTGTCTGCTAACAGTGAAGATTCCTGGGCTCTACTTTCTGAATATTCTCATTCAGTAGATATAGAATGAGACCTATATTAATTATCTATCACTGCATCACAAACAATCCCAAAACTTAGTAGTATAACACAGCAGACATTTACTGTCTCACAGTTTCTGAGGTCAGAAATCTAGATTTGACTTGGGAGGGTGGTTCAGGTTTTGTGTCTCTTAGATGGTTACAAGTAAGCTGTCAGCTTGAGTTTTATCATTGGAAAAATTGAAAGGAGCTGGAGGACATGTTTAAACATAAGATATCTTACATATTTGGCTGTTGGCAGATGGCCTCACACCTCATTCATTGTTGCCAGAAACCTCAGTGCCCAGCCACATGGACTTTTCTGTAGGGCTTCTGTATAGGACAACTTGGCCACTTAGCCTCTCTGTCTCTTAGATGACACACCAAAAAGTCAGAATCTTCCTCTGTCACTTGCCTCTCATCTTGGTTGCTTAGCCTCTCTCTCTCTTAGATGACTCACCAAAGTGACCCATTCTACCAGGGTTTGTCTGTATGACCAAAGTGAGTCATCCAAGAGATAGAGAGGCTAAGAGACCAAGGTGGAAGTTGTTGTGTCTTTTACATTCTATTCTCAAAAGCGACCTACCATCACTTCTGCCATATTCTGTTAGTCATATAGACAAACTCTGGCAGAATGGGAGGTAGAATTTCACAAGAATGAGAATACCATCTTTGAGACTAATTTCTACAGGTTCCAAGTGTGGCAAGCCAGGTCTCACTAATGCAGGCCATGCAGGCCTCCATAACAACTGTTTCAGCACTGACTAACTGGTTAAGATAAATATTAAAAGCTGAAAGAGCCATTGCTCTTATACAAAGCCTGGAAGGTAACAAAAGCCCAGCAAGAGTTTTTCCTAGGCCTTTCCTGGGCCTTGAAGCATGAGAAGATGACAAAGGAAATCTTAACAGGACCCATTTAGGATTAAACAAGTTTTATTGGGGATCTGAAGAAACTCCCCAGGCCTCCACAGACAAGTTTATTGGGGGTCTGAAGGAACTCCCCAAATCTCCATGATTTAGCAGGACACAAGATAAAGGTAATCACCCCAGCACATGGACCCATTTAGATTAAGTAAATTTGCTGAGGCTCCAGAGGAAGGTGTTCAGGACTCAGATCTTAGTTATAGATTAAAGAAGTTAATCACTTACGTCTTTAGTTCAATGCACACTTGCATGTGGACATATAGCTTAGAAGGCATATAAGCTCTGGAAAACTTTGTGATTTTGAGTTTGTCTGGTGATAATTTCCAGGTCTTCTAAACTCTCTTCTCTTCCAGTTCATCTGTATTTTGTTATTGGGCCGTGAAAATAAGCAGCCTGACTCTCAGTTTGGTCTGGCAACACAAGCACACTTTGATAAGAAAGTACCTCTGAGAATTCATTTGCATGTGGCCTGTAGACCACAGTGTGAGGGGGAAAAAAAAAAGATCTACAGGGCATACTAGTTTAGTAAAAAGTGTATAATTCACTCATCTATTCATACAATCAACAAATATACGTGATTTTCTGAAATTATTCATAGGAAATGTTGTTTATCATTGGGATATAGAGTCTTTGAACTACAGCAGAACACACTCCTGAGACTCTGTCAAAGGGATGACACTGAGGCTGATATAAACTCCTACCTGGAAATGTTGAATCATCCTTAACAAGGAAAGCAATGACTTGATAACTGCCTGAAAAAGTGATAACTTTTAAGCCAGAATTTGTTAGTGTTGCCAATAAGAGGGCTGCCAGTCATCAGAAAGTGTAGTCACCCATACAGAAGGCCTCCTAGAGAAGGTAAAGTAGAAAAGAACCCAAAGAGCTTTGCTGAAGTAGTGGCTGCCAGATAAGGCACAGCTCCTCAGCATTCCAACTAATGAAACTCATACCGGTTAAAGAGAAGAAAGAAACTTCCCGAGTTGGCAACAAAAGGAGTTCCAGAACACTTGTAAAAACATCCACTAGGTCTGTGGTAACGAATACAGGGGGGAATTTAGCCCATCCGATAAAAGGCGGCTGATCAGAGACAAGAAGCTGGCAGCCTCTCCAAGTCTCTAGAGCAGAATTTAAGTTCAAGATTTTGTATTTCACTTGGTTTAAACCTGTATGCTGGCAGTTGGTGATCTCTTCAAACCTTTCATGTAAAGCATTGATAACAGGGATTAGAAGCTCTAGTCTAATGGAGAGTTGCATGGAATGAGTCTTTAGCTTCTGCCAAAAAGAAACGTGCTCAGAAGTGTATAACTTTTCAATGTAAATAGGCTGGTAAGGGGGAAGTTCCAGTAGTACATACTTCAACCGATAAAACCCCCTCAACTACATCCATATCAGCACCAAATTAATGACAACAAGAAAACAATTGTCAATAGTTTTAGAATTTTTATTTCAGTTTCAGGCTTACTACAGAATATGCAAGCAACCAGGATGCTGGAGATCTTTTCCAACACCCCCAAAATCAGGCCCTGAAAGACACAGTGCCCTGGTAACATAGTACAGAAAAATGGGGGCAATCCCCAGAAGACCATGCCTGCAGTAGTTTCAGACAAATCTTCACATCACCTTAGGGTGGTTGTTGAGGACTTGACTGAAACAACACTGGGACCATGCCAAGATTGAAGGATTAGCAAATAAAAGAACCTTAAAAATCTCTAGGTGAGGGGATCAAAGCCTTTTCCTTTGGAGAACTAATAATAGATTCTGAGATTTATTTAAGCTAAAGCTAGTTAATATGCGATTAAATGGGAGAAGATATACCAAATTCAAGGGTAGTAGAAAAATGTATATTTGCCCCGTGAGTACTGAGACTTCATCCTGAGAGTCCCAGCTACTGCCAGGGAAAGGAAAGAAGCTAAGAACTTGTATAAATCTGTAGTACAGCAATGAAGACAGAAAACGTAAGCTTCTTTGAAATATGTGATGGATGACTAAATATCAGAGGTTAATAAATATTTTCCCAAATCATGTACTATTCAAACGGCAAGGTAATATTGGGCAAATTTAAAATAAACCTCATGGCCTGGTACGGTGACTCATACCTGTAATCCCAGCACTTTAGGATGCCAAGGTGGGGGATCACTCGTGCTCAGGAGTTCGAGACCAACCTAGGCAACATGGCAAACCTCATCTCTACAAAAAAAAAAATACAAAAAATTAGCTGGGTATGGTGGCACATCCCTGTAGTCCCAGCTACTCGGGAGTCTGAAGTGGGAGGATCCCTTCAGCCTTGGAGGTCGAGGCTGCAGTGAGCTATGATCATGCCACTGCACTCTGGCCTGGGCAACAGAGGGAGATCCTGTCTCAAAAAATAAAAAATAAAATAAAATAAACCTCACAATGAGGGATCAGAAAATGGTGTAAAACATGCATTGTTCAGAGATTTGAAAGTGTATGATTAAATAGTTCTTAATCTTGGCCCACAGATTGCGTAGGTGAAAAAGAGACCTTTTACGCTATCGTTAAGTGTTGTTGGCTGAGTGACAATAATTGTTAATACACCATGTTGTAAAATTTCACTGGTGGTGATGATTCTCTACCTTCCCCACCAACCAAGGAGATCTTCCATATGGTATTCCAAAGTAGTTGGCTTTTGCTCACCTTTTTAGTGCTTTGATTTTTCATACGAATTTCTCATTTCTTAAATTACAATGACAAATTAAGTTTGAAAGTTTTCAAGACTGTTCCTCCCCCTGGACTTCTGATAATATTATTTTTTCCATTATCTCTAAAAACAGAAACTCAAAAATATACCAACTTACAACTGAAGGGAAGCTTGATGTTATAATTCACAACCCAGCTTCGTATCATTAAATCCTATTCCTCTCACCTGCTCATCCATTTGTTGTCTGACCAGGTATCATGTTGGCGAGCCCGGTTTCCAAAATAAGGTAATTTTATCTTTAGACAGTTCATACACTGAGGCAAAATTAGTTTTCCTAAAACTCTTCAACACTGATTTTTATCTTGAAATCATATATAAGATAAACCTTCATATATTTCATTTTAATGTTAGCAATCACATTTTCACTGCATCTTCATTTTTTTCAACCTTAACATTTGTAATTCCTGTAATTAATAGATTTTTAACTAATATCTAAATCTGATTAATCTACTCATGTGTTGCAAACTTTCTGTTTTAACCTTAATGTTTAAGCACTGAGAACTGATGGCAGATTTTCCAGGTAAAAACTGGTAACCATTGATCAGAGAGGGATTCTTACTTTCCTAATTGAAATAACCTACTTCTGAGTTTATAAGCTTTGCTGACACCATACCAATTGCATATACAAAGTGTATTGTCTTACAAATCCCCTAAATCTGTCTTTAAAATGAGCTGTTCCTCACCTGCTTAATGTTTGTGTTTTTTTAGCAGTATGTGTATGTGCATGTGTTACCAGTATATTTTCTGATATAGTCATTATTCAAATATTTCAAAACTTTTTTTAAATTTTTTATTCTGTCTTCCATTCCGTCATCTGTTCTTCCTACTTTTCTGCACTCATAAATGTGATGAGTATCCCTTCTCTATCTGGGCTTTACTGAAACGTTGCCTAGGGCTTGGAGGCTTTCAGCATTGATCTTTAATCTAACTATATTTCTCTAATGAACTAAACATACTAGTATCTTGTTTATTTAATCTTCCCAACTGTCTGTGAGAAGCACATTATTATTTCATTTTTACAGGAGAGAAAATAGAGTTAAAAGAGTGACATGTCTGTTCACAACAGTGATGTGGAGAAGCCAACTGTTATGGGATCAGGCCAGCCGGTTGTCCACATTTCTTCTCAATTCTACATACAGTGATATCTCTTTGATAGCTTGAAATTGACCATGATAGAATTTATACAGTAAGAACAGAAAACACTTAAGGTATCCACGCTCCCCACCCCAAAAAGCCTGTTGTTAGACATTTAGCAGCCCACCACTGGTCCCAGGACACATTGTTGGTAAGAAACAAAACCAGGTCTTAACGTCTTCCTTCATATTCCAATATTCAGGCCCTTTCCAATATATTATACAATATTTCTGAAATCAGATTTTGAAGTAAAGGACGGAAACAATCAATATCGTGGGAAGCTGGGTTTGCCGAGCTACTACTAAAATAGAAAATTTGGAAGAACAAAGATAGCCACTAAATTAAAAAATCTCACCCGTTTCATACCTTGCTCTTTTTTAAAAAACTGAAGGACCACTATATTGATAGTCATCTTCCATTCATCATCAACGATTAGTTTTGAAATACTTTTCTATTTCTTTGTTAACCAGATTTTTCAAAAAATATATTTTATTAACATTAATATGTTAATATTAAACATATTTCCATGTACTTGTGCTCACTGAATATCAATTTATTTTGTAAAACTAACACTGAATGCAAATAATTCCTCTTTGTTTCCCTTTGGTTAATTCAGAACTAAATTAAATTTGTCATCCTCCAAAAAGTAACAAAGATTTACCCAGTGGAAAATAAAGCAGAAAATTCTTAGAATCAATTGGAATGGTATGAAAAGCATTGACACTGACTCTTTTGGACAAGGTGTTCTCCATGGTATGTCTTATAGAAGTGAAAATGTGTCATGAGACACTACAAAGAGGTGTTTTACATGCTGGGAAGAAATTCTGACAAGTAAAACTTTTTAGGGTAATCATAGCTCTAATTTTATAACTTGACAACAGAGAGTCTACATTTTGTAAAGCCTGGGGAGAGAGGGACTAAAAAATACAACTCTTTCTTCTTGTTGTCTTAAAAAATATATAACTTCCAGGGGAAAAAAGTAGTTTTCACCTTTGAATGCCTATGTCCTCCTTCCTCCCCCTACTCTTCTCTGTGCTTTGGAGTTATTCTCCATTTGACAGATATCAGCCATGTGACAATACTGTTTTTGTAGTAATGTGCAATCTTTCTTTTTACTGGAGAGGCCCAGTAGGCACAATTTTGGACTTGTTATTAAAGGAAAACTAATGTCCCCCAAAGATTTTTCAAGACATTTCAAGCCAGAATGTGGTATTTTAAAGCATCCCCAGTTCCCATAATTGAATGCATGTGGCATAGCAAGAGAAAGAACATTTCAGCAAATAAAATAATTAATACAAATTAATACAATTTATTCTGGACAGTCTCACAGGATATGTATAAATTTTATGCATAATTTTATAGACAATAAAACTGTTCAAACTATTTAAAACTCAGCTTAAAGACCAATGACCCAAGAAAGAGAGTAAAACAGGGAAGGCATTTGAAAGGGAAGAAAGTGTCCCATTAATATTCATCTTGTATTTAAATTGGGCACGGTTTTCATCATTGGGAATATGTGCCCTACTGTTATAGTTTCTTGGGATGCTTGATCAAATCATTAGTAAAACTCTGTCAGATTTCCACATGAAATAGAAATAATCCTCTTTTCAAAACAAGTTCTCAAATATTGAATGCACATTGCATATATGCTATCAATAGTGCACAAAATCTTTAATTATGGTTATGATTATCTCGAAAACATCAAAAGATGAGTAAACTAATTATGCTCATCACATGCAGAATCACCTTCTCTGATCATTTAAGTTTGGATATAACTTATCACACAGCAACATTTTAAAGTTAGAATTTTTAAAGTGAAAGGAAGTAAACATCCAATTTTGACATCA